>NC_091178.1:27300553-27420033 GCF_040958095.1 Procambarus clarkii | reverse complement strand
ACGTAGCCCCTGTGTGCAACACCTAGCCCCTGTGTGCAACACGTAGCTCCTGTCGCAACACGTAGCTCCTGTCGCAACACGTAGCTCCTGTGTACAATACGTAGCTCCTGTCGCAACACGTAGCTCCTGTGTGCAACACGTAGCTCCTGTCGCAACACGTAGCCCCTGTGTGCAACACGTAGCCCCTGTGCGCCACACGTAGCTCCTGTGTGCAACACGTAGCTCCTGTCGCAACACGTAGCCCCTGTGTGCAACACGTAGCTCCTGTGTGCAACACGTAGCCGCTTTGTGCAACACGTAGCTCCTGTCGCAACACGTAGCCCCTGTGTGCAACACGTAGCCCCTGTGTGCAACACGTAGCTCCTGTGTGCAACACGTAGCTCCTGTCGCAACACGTAGCTCCAGTGTGCAACACGTAGCCCCTGTGTGCAACACGTAGCCCCTGTGTGCAACACGTAGCCCCTGTGTGCAACACGTAGCTCCTGTCGCAACACGTAGCTCCTGTTGCAACACGTAGCTCCTGTCGCAACACGTAGCTCCTGTGTGCAACACGTAGCTCCTGTGTACAATACGTAGCACCTGTCGCAACACGTAGCTCCTGTCGCAACACGTAGCCCCTGTGTGCAACACGTAGCTCATGTGTGCAACACGTAGCCCCTGTCGCAACACGTAGCCCCTGTGTACAATACGTAGCTCCTGTCGCAACACGTAGCCCCTGTGTGCAACACGTAGCTCCTATGTACAACACGTAGCCCCTGTGTGCAACACGTAGCTCCTGTCGCAACACGTAGCTCCTGTCGCAACACGTAGCCCCTGTGTGCAACACGTAGCTCCTGTGTGCAACACGTAGCCCCTGTGTGCAACAGGTAGCTCCTGTCGCAACACGTAGCCCCTGTGTGCAACACGTAGCCCCTGTGTGCAACACGTAGCTCCTGTGTGCAACATGTAGCCCCTGTGTGCAACACGTAGCTCCTGTCGCAACACGTAGCCCCTGTGTGCAACACGTAGCCCCTGTGTGCAACACGTAACTCCTGTGTGCAACACGTAGCCCCTGTGTGCATCACGTAGCCCCTGTGTGCAACACATAGCTCTTGTTGCAACACGTAGCTCCTGTGTGCAACACGTAGCCCCTGTGTGCAACACGTATTCCTGTGTGCAACACGTAGCTCCTGTGTGCAACACGTAACTCCTGTGTGCAACACGTAGCTCCTGTGTGCAACACGTAACTCCTGTGTGCAACACGTAGCTCCTGTCGCAACACGTAGCTCCTGTCGCAACACGTAGCTCCTGTGTGCAACACGTAGCTCCTGTCGCAACACGTAGCTCCTGTCGCAACACGTAGCTCCTGTGTGCAACACATTGCTCCTGTCGCAACACGTAGCTCTTGTCGCAACACGTAGCTCCTGTCGCAACACGTAGCTCCTGTGTGCAACACGTAGCTCCTGTCACCACACGTAGCTCCTGTCGCAACACGTAGCTCCTGTGTGCAACACGTAGCCCCTGTGTGCAACACGTAGCTCCTGTGTGCAACACATAGCTCCTGTGTGCAACACGTAGCTCCTGTGTGCAACACGTAGCTCCTGTGTGCAACACGTAGCTCCTGTGTGCAACACGTAGCTCCTGTCGCAACACGTAGCTCCTGTCGCAACACGTAGCTCCTGTCGCAACACGTAGCTCCTGTGTGCAACACGTAGCTCCTGTCGCAACACATTGCTCCTGTCGCAACACGTAGCTCCTGCCGCAACACGTAGCTCCTGTCGCAACACGTAGCTCCTGTCGCAACACGTAGCTCCTGTGTGCAACACGTAGCTCCTGTGTGCAACACGTAGCTCCTGTGTGCAACACGTAGCTCCTGTGTGCAACACGTAGCTCCTGTCGCAACACGTAGCTCCTGTCGCAACACGTAGCTCCTGTGTGCAACACGTAGCTCCTGTCGCAACACGTAGCTCCTGTCGCAACACGTAGCTCCTGTGTGCAACACATTGCTCCTGTCGCAACAAGTAGCTCTTGTCGCAACACGTAGCTCCTGTCGCATCACGTAGCTCCTGTCGCAACACGTAGCTCCTGTGTGCAACACGTAGCTCCTGTCGCAACACGTAGCTCCTGTCGCAACACGTAGCTCCTGTCGCAACACGTAGCTCCTGTGTGCAACACGTAGCTCCTGTGTGCAACACGTAGCTCCTGTCGCAACATGTAGCTCCTGTCGCAACTCGTAGCTCCTGTCGCAACACGTAGCTCCTGTGTGCAACACGTAGCTCCTGTGTGCAACACGTAGCTCCTGTCGCAACACATTGCTCCTGTCGCAACACGTAGCCCCTGTGTGCAACACGTAGCTCCTGTCGCAACACGTAGCCCCTGTCGCAACACGTAGCCCCTGTGTGCAACACGTAGCCCCTGTGTGCAACACGTAGCTCCTGTCGGAACACGTAGCTCCTGTCGCAACACGTAGCTCCTGTGTGCAACACGTAGCTCCTGTCGCAACACGTAGCTCCTGTGTGTAACACGTAGCTCCTGTGTGCAACACGTAGCTCCTGTCGCAACATGTAGCTCCTGTCGCAACACGTAGCTCCTGTCGCAACACGTAGCTCCTGTCGCAACACGTAGCTCCTGTCGCAACACGTAGCCCCTGTGTGCAACACGTCGCTCCTGTCGCAACACGTAGCCCCTGTGTGCAATACGTAGCCCCTGTGTGCAACACGTAGCTCCTGTGTGCAACACGTAGCCCCTGTGTGCAACACGTCGCTCCTGTCGCAACACGTAGCCCCTGTGTGCAACACGTAGCCCCTGTGTGCAACACGTAGCTCCTGTCGCAACACGTAGCTCCTGTCGCAACACGTAGCCCCTGTGTGCAACACGTAGCTCCTGTCGCAACACGTAGCTCCTGTCGCAACACGTAGCCCCTGTGTGCAACACGTAGCCCCTGTGTGCAACACGTAGCCCATGTGTGCAACTCGTAGCTCCTGTCGCAACACGTAGCTCCTGTCGCAACACGTAGCCCCTGTGTGCAACACGTAGCTCCTGTCGCAACACGTAGCTCCTGTGTGCAACACGTAGCTCCTGTGTGCAACACGTAGCTCCTGTGTGCAACACGTAGCCCCTGTGTGCAACACGTAGCTCTTGTCGCAACACGTAGCTCCTGTCGCAACACGTAGCCGCTGTGTGCAACACGTAGCCCCTGTGTGCAACACGTAGCTCCTGTGTGCAACACGTAGCCCCTGTGTGCAACACGTAGCCCCTGTATGCAACACGTAGCCCCTGTGTGCAACACGTAGCCCCTGTGTGCAACACATAGCTCCTGTCGCAACACGTAGCCCCTGTGTGCAGCACGTAGCTCCTGTGTGCAACACGTAGCCCCTGTGTGCAACACGTATATCCTGTGTGCAACACGTAGCCCCTGTGTGCAACACGTAGCTCCTGTCGCAACACGTAGCCCCTGTATGCAACACGTAGCCCCTGTGTGCAACACGTAGCTCCTGTGTGCAACACGTAGCTCCTGTCGCAACACGTAGCTCCTGTGTGCAACACGTAGCCCCTGTGAGCAACACGTAGCCCCTGTGTGCAACACGTAGCCCCTGTGTGCAACACGTAGCTCCTGTCGGAACACGTAGCTCCTGTCGCAACACGTAGCTCCTGTCGCAACACGTAGCTCCTGTGTACAATACGTAGCTCCTGTCGCAACACGTAGCCCCTGTGTGCAACACGTAGCTCCTGTCGTAACACGTAGCTCCTGTCGCAACACGTAGCTCCTGTGTGCAACACGTAGCTTCTGTGTGCAACACGTAGCTCCTGTCGCAACACGTAGCCCCTGTGTGCAACACGTAGCCCCTGTGTGCGACACGTAGCTCCTGTGTGCAACACGTAGCTCCTGTCGCAACACGTAGCTCCTGTGAACAACACGTAGCCCCTGTGTGCAACACGTAGCCCCTGTGTGCAACACCTAGCCCCTGTGTGCAACACGTAGCTCCTGTCGCAACACGTAGCTCCTGTCGCAACACGTAGCTCCTGTGTACAATACGTAGCTCCTGTCGCAACACGTAGCTCCTGTGTGCAACACGTAGCTCCTGTCGCAACACGTAGCCCCTGTGTGCAACACGTAGCCCCTGTGCGCCACACGTAGCTCCTGTGTGCAACACGTAGCTCCTGTCGCAACACGTAGCCCCTGTGTGCAACACGTAGCTCCTGTGTGCAACACGTAGCCGCTTTGTGCAACACGTAGCTCCTGTCGCAACACGTAGCCCCTGTGTGCAACACGTAGCCCCTGTGTGCAACACGTAGCTCCTGTGTGCAACACGTAGCTCCTGTCGCAACACGTAGCTCCAGTGTGCAACACGTAGCCCCTGTGTGCAACACGTAGCCCCTGTGTGCAACACGTAGCCCCTGTGTGCAACACGTAGCTCCTGTCGCAACACGTAGCTCCTGTTGCAACACGTAGCTCCTGTCGCAACACGTAGCTCCTGTGTGCAACACGTAGCTCCTGTGTACAATACGTAGCACCTGTCGCAACACGTAGCTCCTGTCGCAACACGTAGCCCCTGTGTGCAACACGTAGCTCATGTGTGCAACACGTAGCCCCTGTCGCAACACGTAGCCCCTGTGTACAATACGTAGCTCCTGTCGCAACACGTAGCCCCTGTGTGCAACACGTAGCTCCTATGTACAACACGTAGCCCCTGTGTGCAACACGTAGCTCCTGTCGCAACACGTAGCTCCTGTCGCAACACGTAGCCCCTGTGTGCAACACGTAGCTCCTGTGTGCAACACGTAGCCCCTGTGTGCAACAGGTAGCTCCTGTCGCAACACGTAGCCCCTGTGTGCAACACGTAGCCCCTGTGTGCAACACGTAGCTCCTGTGTGCAACATGTAGCCCCTGTGTGCAACACGTAGCTCCTGTCGCAACACGTAGCCCCTGTGTGCAACACGTAGCCCCTGTGTGCAACACGTAACTCCTGTGTGCAACACGTAGCCCCTGTGTGCATCACGTAGCCCCTGTGTGCAACACATAGCTCTTGTTGCAACACGTAGCTCCTGTGTGCAACACGTAGCCCCTGTGTGCAACACGTATTCCTGTGTGCAACACGTAGCTCCTGTGTGCAACACGTAACTCCTGTGTGCAACACGTAGCTCCTGTGTGCAACACGTAGCTCCTGTCGCAACACGTAGCTCCTGTGTGCAACACGTAACTCCTGTGTGCAACACGTAGCTCCTGTGTGCAACACGTAGCTCCTGTGTGCAACACGTAACTCCTGTGTGCAACACGTAGCTCCTGTGTGCAACACGTAGCTCCTGTGTGCACCACGTAACTCCTGTGTGCAACACGTAGCTCCTGTGTGCAACACGTAGCTCCTGTCGCAACACGTAGCTCCTGTGTGCAACACGTAACTCCTGTGTGCAACACGTAGCTCCTGTCGCAACACGTAGCTCCTGTGTGCAACACGTAGCTCCTGTCGCAACACGTAGCTCCTGTGTGCAACACGTAGCTCCTGTCGCAACACGTAGCTGTGTGCAACACGTAGCTCCTGTGTGCAACACGTAGCTCCTGTGTGCAACACGTAGCTCCTGTCGCAACACGTAGCTCCTGTCGCAACACGTAGCTCCTGTCGCAACACGTAGCTCCTGTGTGCAACACGTAACTCCTGTGTGCAACACGTAGCTCCTGTCGCAACACGTAGCTCCAGTCGCAACACGTAGCTCCTGTCGCAACACGTAGCCCCTGTCGCAACACGTAGCTCCTGTCGCAACACGTAGCTCCTGTCGCAACACGTAGCTCCTGTCGCAACACGTAGCCCCTGTGTGCAACACGTAGCTCCTGTCGCAACACGTAGCTCCTGTCGCAACATGTAGCTCCTGTGTGCAACACGTAGCTCCTGTCGCAACACGTAGCTCCTGTCGCAACACGTAGCCCCTGTGTGCAACACGTAGCTCCTGTCGCAACACGTAGCTCCTGTCGCAACATGTAGCTCCTGTGTGCAACACGTAGCTCCTGTCGCAACACGTAGCTCCTGTCGCAACACGTAGCTCCTGTCGCAACACGTAGCTCCTGTCGCAACACGTAGCTCCTGTGTGCAACAGGTAGCTCCTGTCGCAACACGTAGCTCCTGTCGCAACACGTTGCTCCTGTCGCAACATGTAGCTCCTGTCGCAACACGTAGCTCCTGTGTGCAACACGTAGCTCCTGTCGCAACACGTAGCTCCTGTGTGCAACACGTAGCTCCTGTCGCAACACGTAGCTCCTGTCGCAACAAGTAGCTCTTGTGTGCAACACGTAGCTCCTGTCGCAACAAGTAGCTCCTGTGTGCAACACGTAGCTCCTGTCGCAACACGTAGCTCCTGTCGCAACACGTAGCTCCTGTCGCAACATGTAGCTCCTGTCGCAACACGTAGCTCCTGTGTGCAACACGTAGCTCCTGTCGCAACACGTAGCTCCTGTCGCAACACGTAGCTCCTGTGTGCAACACGTAGCCCCTGTGTGCAACACGTAGCTCCTGTCGCAACACGTAGCTCCTGTCGCAACACGTAGCTCCTGTCGCAACACGTAGCCCCTGTGTGCAACACGTAGCTCCTGTCGCAACACGTAGCCCCTGTGCGCAACACGTAACTCCTGTGTGCAACACGTAGCTCCTGTCGCAACACGTAGCTCCTGTGTGCAACACGTAGCTCCTGTCGCAACACGTAGCTCCTGTCGCAACAAGTAGCTCTTGTGTGCAACACGTAGCTCCTGTCGCAACAAGTAGCTCCTGTGTGCAACACGTAGCTCCTGTCGCAACACGTAGCTCCTGTCGCAACACGTAGCTCCTGTCGCAACATGTAGCTCCTGTCGCAACACGTAGCTCCTGTGTGCAACACGTAGCTCCTGTCGCAACACGTAGCTCCTGTGTGCAACACGTAGCTCCTGTCGCAACACGTAGCTCCTGTCGCAACACGTAGCTCCTGTCGCAACACGTAGCCCCTGTGTGCAACACGTAGCTCCTGTCGCAACACGTAGCCCCTGTGCGCAACACGTAACTCCTGTGTGCAACACGTACCTGCGTCATTGATGCTAGGAAGAATTTGGCAAATATGGCTTCGCAATAGAAAACATTAATTGGATTAATTCTACGAATTAGTAAAATTAGTAATACTATGGTTAATACAATAAGGAAGTATTATTATACAAAAATGATGTATAAGTGTTGAATAATTTCCAACATAACTCCGGGGAGAGGGAACTTGGGTCGTAGTGCAGGTCTTAGTACTAACGTGCACCTGTCTCTCAATCCTGAAGTTATAGTCATGGGTTAGTGGGTTAGTACGTTATTACACAAATAACGAATGTCCCGAATCTGTAGCACATATATGACTCTTAGTCATTATGGGGAACATGAATTAAAGAAGGAAAATATTGAATGATTAAGTCATATATAATCAAGAACTCTCTAAAGCTTACAGTAGACGCAATGACTAGAGTCGCTGTGACGTGTAATAATTACATTACTTAGTCGCTGAATTATTTTGCAAACTCAGAAAATGTTCTCAAGAATAGATGACATTATTGTATAAGTTGTATTCTATATTATTATACATTAATTAAAGAATATTAATCATTGGGTCATTCGAGATCAAGGAGACTTCGATACTACAGTAAAGTTACTGTCTAAGGTCGCTGGGACTTGTAACTGTTGAGTTACTAGACAATAACACATCACTGAACAACATGATCACCTCTAACTCATATGTGTAAATGTCTGAACTGAAGCAGAATTAAATTTGATTTAAATTTGCTCTATGGAGCAGTAGTCATTCTGACTAATAGTTTAACTAAGTTTCTAACCAGCTAAAAGTAATGTAATATTAGAGAACTGAATAGATTATTCATTAAAATCAATGAAGACTCAGAGTCGACAGTGCAGCTTACTTATAGTTTCCCTCAGGTCCTTCAATTCCCCACTGATTTCCATCCATGCCTTAGCAATCATCTACATGTGTGACTCGTCCTGTTCCTCTCCTCCAACTTTGTTCTGTTGTCTTACCATCCCGCTTCACGTGTGCGCGCGCGCACGCGCGCGTGTGTTTGTGTGTGTGTGTTTACTAGTTGTGTTTTTGCGGGGGTTGAGCTTTGCTCTTTCGGCCCGCCTCTCAACTGTCAATCAACTGTTTACTAACTACTTTTTTTTTTTTTTTTCTCCACACACCACACACACACACACCCCAGGAAGCAGCCCGTGACAGCTGACTAACTCCCAGGTACCTATTTACTGCTAGGTAACAGGGGCACTTAGGGTGAAAGAAACTTTGCCCATTTGTTTCTGCCTCGTGCGGGAATCGAACCCGCGCCACAGAATTACGAGTCCTGCGCGCTATCCACCAGGCTACGAGGCCTCTGGTTGTGTGTGTGTGTGTGTGTGTGCGTGTGTGTGTGTGTGTGTGTGTGTGTGTGTGTGTGTGTGTGTGTGTGTGTGTGTGTGTGAGTGTGTGTGTGTTGTGAGAGGGGGTAGCACTGTGGGGGGGTGGGGTTGACCGGTGGAGGGATGACGTGAGGAAGAGGGAGAGCGAGAGAGTGAGAGAGAGAGGGAGAGCGAGGGAGAGTGTGGTAGAGAGGAATATATAGGGAGAGGTGAGGGATAGGAAGAGAGGGAGAGGAGAGGAGAGTAAGGGAGAGAGGAATGAGGGCAATCAGGAGGGTGGGGGACGGAGGGTCAGTCCTGGGAGTGAGGGGTGAGGTTGGCGGTAGGATAATTTTTGCGAGCGTGTGTGTGTGTGCGTGTATTTACTTTGGCGTGCTCTGGTGAGGTGAGGGTGGGGTCTACTTGGTGGGGCCGTAATGTAACACACAGGTGTGAAAACAAGTACCAGGCTGTGACTCTCAGCTACTTTTACATAGTTTTAACCTAAATACAAAGCTAATTGTTATATTAAGAACACTGTACCCCGTGTATGACTGACTTTGAGAGGCACTCACCTCCAAGACAACATCCCAAAGCACAGCTAGGTGATTTATTAAGCGATGTCTGCCTTAAGTGCTGTCGTTCCTGTAGGCCAGTGCTCCTCTCCACGTGGTGGTCCAACTGCCACTGTCTTGCCAAAAACTCGTTCTTTTTTAATTTTTTCTTATCTAATTTTATAAGAATTCACTATGATAAGCTATCACTGCGTTGCTGTATCCTTCATAGGACCAAAACTATGTTTTGGGCTCACTGGCACGTATATATCCCGGGAAAACTGAACTAATTCACGGACCGCCGGCCCACTCTTGTCTTCCTGACACTGTGAGTGTGTGTGTGTGTGTGTACTCACCTAGTTGTGCTTGCGGGGGTTGAGCTCTGGCTCTTTGGTCCCGCCTCTCAACTGTCAATCAACAGGTGTACAGGTTCCTGAGCCTATTGGGCTCTATCATATCTACACTTGAAACTGTGTATGGAGTCAGCCTCCACCACATCACTTCCTAATGCATTCCATTTGTCAACCACTCTGACACTAAAGAAGTTCTTTCTAATATCTCTGTGGCTCATTTGGGCACTCAGTTTCCACCTGTGTCCCCTAGTGCGTGTGCCCCTTGTGTTAAACAGCCTGTCTGTATCAACCCTGTCAATTCCCTTGAGGATCTTGAATGTGGTGATCATGTCCTCCCTAACTCTCCCTATACTCCAGGATTGGTTTGACATATGTGGTATATAATGTTCTGAAAGATTCCTTACACAAGTTTCTAAAGGCCGTTCTTATGTTAGCCAACCTGGCATATGCTGCTGCTGTTATCCTCTTGATATGAGCATCAGGGGACAGGTCTGGCGTGATATCAACCCCCAGGTCTTTCTCTCTCTCGGACTCTTGAAGAATTTCATCTCCCAAGTGATACCTTGTATCTGGTCTCCTGCTTCCTACCCCTATCTTCATTACATTACATTTGCTTGGATTAAACTCTAACAGCCATTTGTTCGACCACTCCTGCAGCTTGTCCAGGTCTTCTTGAAGCCTCAAGCTGTCCTCCTCTGTCTTAATCCTTCTCATAATTTTGGCGTCGTCAGCAAACATTGAGAGGAATGAGTCTATACCCTCTGGGAGATCATTTACGTATATCAGAAACAGGATAGGTCCAAGTACAGAGCCCTGTGGGACTCCACTGGTGACTTCACGCCAGTCTGAGGTCTCACCCCTCACTGTAACTCTCTGCTTCCTATTGTTTAGGTACTCCCTTATCCACTGGAGCGCCCTACCAGTTACTCCTGCCTGTTTCTCTAGCTTATGCATCAACCTTTTATGGGGTACTGTGTCAAAGGCTTTCCGACAGTCCAAAAAAATGCAGTCTGCCCACCCTTCTCTTTCTTGTTTAATCTTTGTCACCTGATCGAAGAATTCTATCAATCCTGTAAGGCAAGATTTACCCTCCCTGAACCCATGTTGATGGGTTGTGACGAAGTCTCTTCTCTCCAGATGTGTTACTAGGTTTTTTCTCACAATCTTCTCCATCACCTTGCACGGTATACAAGTTAAGGACACTGGCCTGTAGTTCAGTGCCTCTTGTCTGTCACCCTTTTTGTATATTGGTACTACATTAGCAGTCTTCCATATTTCTGGTAGGTCCCCCGTTTCCAGTGACCTACTATACACTATGGAGAGTGGTAAGCAAAGTGCTCCTGCACACTCTTTCAATACCCATGGCGAGATTCCATCCGGACCAACAGCTTTTCTTACATCCAGCTCCAATAGGTGCTTCTTGACCTCATCTCTTGTAATTTCGAACCTATCCAAGGTCACCTGGTTTGCTGCCACCTCTTCTAGCGCCGCGACATCTCCCTGTTCTATTGTAAAGACCTCCTGGAACTTTTTGTTGAGTTCTTCACACACCTCTTTGTCATTCTCTGTGTACCTGTCCTCGCCCACCCTAAGTTTCATCACCTGTTCTTTCACTGTTGTCTTCCTCCTGATGTGACTGTGTAGTAGCTTGGGTTCGGTCTTGGCTTTATTAGCTATATCATTTTCATACCTTTTCTCAGCTGCTCTTCTCACACTGACATACTCGTTCCTGGTTCTCTGGTATCTCTCTCTACTTTCTGGTGTTCTGTTATTACGGAAGTTCCTCCATGCCCTTTTGTTCTGCTCCTTTGCTTTCATACATTCCTTATTAAACCACGGATTCTTCCTTTGCTTCTCTGTTTTTTCCTGTCGGGCTGGGACAAACCTGCTTACAGCCTCCTGACATTTTTGGGTGACATAGTCCATCATGTCTTGTACGGACTTGGTTCCGAGTTCTGTGTCCCAATGTATATCCCATAGGAATTTATTCATTTCCTCATAGTTTCCCTTTCGGTACTCCAGCCCTTTGGTTCCCAGTTCTTTTTTGGGGGTGATAATTCCCAGCTCAACCAGGTACTCAAAGCTCAATACACTATGTCCACTCATTCCCAAGGGGGCTTCCAACTTAACTTCCCTTATATCCGACTCATTTAGGGTAAATATCAGATCAAGCAAGGCTGGTTCATCCCCTCCTCTCATTTTTGTCGGTCCCTTGACGTGTTGACTTAGAAAGTTTCATGTTGCCACATCCAGCAGCTTAGCTCTCCATGTGTCTGGGCCTCCATGTGGGTCTCTGTTCCCCCAATCTATCTTCCCATGGTTGAAGTCTCCCATGATTAGAAGTCTGGATCCGTTCCTGCTAGCCACAGAAGCTGTTCTCTCTATTATATTGATGGTGGCCAAGTTGTTTCTATCATATTCCTGTCTGGGTCTTCTGTCATTTGGTGGGGGGTTATATATAGGACTACTATTATAATTTTCTGTCCTCCAGTTGCTATGGTGCCTGTGTGTGTGTGAGAGTGTGTGTGTGTAATTACCTAAGTGTAATTACCTAAGTGTAGTTACAGGATGAGAGCTACGGTCGTGGTGTCCTGTCTTCCCAGCACTCTTTGTCATATAACGCTTTGAAACTACTGACGGTCTTGGCCTCCACCACCTTCTCACCTAACTTGTTCCAACCGTCTATCACTCTGTTTGCGAAAGTGAATTTTCTTATATTTCTTCGGCATCTGTGTTTAGCTAGTTTAAATCTATGACCTCTTGCTCTTAAAGTTCCAGGTCTCAGGAAATCTTCCCTATCGATTTTATCAATTCCTGTTACTATTTTGTATGTAGTGATCATATCACCTCTTTTTCTCCTGTCTTCTAGTTTTGGCATACTTAATGCCTCTATCCTCTCCTCGTAGCTCTTGCCCTTCAGTTCTGGGAGCCACTTAGTAGCATGTCTTTGCACCTTTTTCAGTTTGTTGATGTGCTTCTGAAGATATGGGCACTACACAACCGCTGCATATTCTAGCTTTGGCCTAACAAAAGTCGTGAACAGTTTCTTTAGTATATCGCCATCTATGTATTTAAAAGCAATTCTGAAGTTAGAAAGCGTGGCATAGGCTCCTCGCACAATATTCTTTATGTGGTCCTCAGGTGATAGTTTTCTATCTAGAACCACCCCTAGATCTCTTTCTTTATCAGAATTCTTTTAAGATTTCTCACATAATATATAGGTTGTGTGGGGTCTATGTTCTCCTATTCCACATTCCATAACATGGCATTTGTTATCATTAAATTACATTTGCCAAGTGGTGCTCCATATACTTATTTTGTCCAGGTCATCTTGAAGGGCATGACAATCATCTAAGTTTCTTATCTTACCTATTATCTTAGCATCATCAGCAAACATGTTCATATAATTCTGTATACCAACTGGCAGATCATTTATGTAGACAATAAACATCACAGGTGTAAGAACTGAACCCTATGGTACTCCACTTGTGACATTTCTCCAGCCCGATACATTGCCTCTGATCACTGCCCTCATTTTTCTATCAGTCAGAAAATTTTTCATCCATGTTAGAAGCTTACCTTTCACCCCTCCAATATTTTCCAGTTTCCAGAACAACCTCTTATGTGGAACTCTGTCGAAAGCCTTTTTAGGTCCAGATAAATGCAGTCAACCCAACCATCTCTTTCCTGTAATATCTCTGTTGCTCGATCATAGAAACTGAGTAAATTCGATACACAGGATCTTCCAGATCGAAAACCATACTGTCTGTCTGATATTATATAATTTCTCTCCAGGTGTTCTACCCATTTAGTTTTAATTATTTTTTCCAATATTTTGACTATTACTCTTGTCAATGATACAGGTCTATAATTAAGGGGGTCTTCCCTGCTGCCACTTTTGTAGATTGGAACTATGTGAGCCTGTTTCCACACGTCTGCTACGATTCCTGTACACAGGGATGCCTGAAAGATCAGGTGAAGTGGAATGCTGAGCTCAGATGCACATTCTCTCAGAACCCATGGTGAAACTCCATCTGGGCCAGCTGCTTTGTTCTTATTTAGCTCCTTGAGCATTTTTTCCACTTCGTCTCTAGACACCTCTATGTGCTCTATATTGTTCTCTGGAATTCTTATTGTGTCTGGTTCCCTGAAGATTTCATTGTGTACAAACACACTTTGGAACTTTTCGTTTAATTTTTCACACATTTCATTTTCCGTGAATCTATTTCCCATTTTCAACCTCTGAATATTATCCTTTATCTGAAATTTCTTGTTTATGAATTTATAGAATAGACCTGGTTCTGTTTTTCATTTGTCTGCAATCCCTTTTTCAAAATTTCTTTCTGCCTCTCTCCTCACTGCTGTGTAGTTGTTTCTCGCATCTTTGTATCGCTGGTATGTTTGGGGGTTTGGCCTCTTCCTGTATTGATTCCATTTTTTCCCATTATACTCACTAAAAAAATTTCTAAGGTTGCCATAATGTTCTCTCCTAAAGTCAGGTTTTTCAATTGCATCAACCTTCTTATTTTCTTCCAGATTATAACGCATTGCATACTTTATTTCCAAAAAAGACATGGTCATTTTTACCCAAGGGAGGAAGGTACTGAATGTCAAATATTTCTTCATCTTTCCTGGTAAACATCAAATCTAACATGGAGGGAACGTCCCCTTCCCTCATCCTCGTAGCTTGTTTAACACGTTGATACAAGAATGTTTCCAGGATGAGGTCTACAAATTTACAGGTCCAAAAATCTTCTGTTTTAGATTCATATGCTTCTCAGTCTATGGATTTCAAGTTGAAGTCGCCGACTATCAACAGTCGTGATCTATTGTTATCTGCTCTCGCTATGATCTCTCTCATTATTGTTATAAGACCTTCTCGTTTACTATCAAGCTCCTCCTTTAACCATGTGCTGCTTGGCAGTGGACTATATGCATTTATGATCATTAGTTTATCATCCTCATGGCAGATCTCTAGTGCTATTATGACAACTTCTTGTGGATTGGCAGTCATTATTTCGTTCACCTTTAGGTGTTCTTTCACCAGCACAGCAACGCCACCGCCTTTCCTAATTTTTCTGTCCCGTCTCCAAATTGAGTAGCCCCTTGGGAATATGACCTCATTTAAAATAACATCTTCAAGTTTTGTCTCCGTGAGTGCAACAATGTCTGGTGTCTGCAGCTGTATTACATCACTTAACTCCAGTATCTTCGATCTTACTCCATCTATGTTGGTGTATGCAATCTTCAGGAACTTGTTCCCCCTCTTCTTATTTTTCACTTCCCCTCTCTCTAATGATTTTGTTGGTTTGCCTTTATGTACCACTTTACTGGTCTGCCTACCCCTATCACTTTGTAGAAAAAAGAATTTATTTGTTCTTCATTCCTGCTCTCATTTAAACGTTTTGCCTCGGCGAGGTTCAGTTTCAGCTTCTCCCAATCTTCTTTTGAAAGATCTCGTCTTAACGACCACACTTTCCCATCCTCATCATTTTGTAATTTTATTGCATTCCTTAGTACTCCTTCCATCTGCTTGGCAACATTTAGGGTGATCCTCAAAGGTCGATCTTCCCCTTTTACATATCTGCCTATTCTCCTGTAGTCGCTCACATTCTCTATGGTTGTAAGACCTTCCACGAGGCCAACAATTTTATCTACTACTTTTGCTTCTTCTACAGCTCTCTCTGACCTAGATGTTATCTCCTTTTCTTTGCAGCCAAAAATTATCAGGGACTTACTCCGATCAACTGTGTTTTGCACCAACTTCGGGTTAGATGCCAATTCTTTTCTCACTTCCAGCCTAATGTTTGTTTTATCTTGGTTGCTGCAGTGTTTGACTTCCTTTACTGCTTCTTAAATTTTTTCCTGTTACATCAACCACTTGTGCTTAGGTGAGTTGCATATCTTTCTTGCACTGTTCTATTTCCTATTTAACTTCCTCCATCAGTGCTGACAAAAGCTTTTTCTCCTGTTGAATTTCCTTACCTAATCTATTGTAGTCATTTAAGTTTAAATTTACTTTAACTTCTTCCATAGATATATTTAAGAGTTTATTTTCTTCTTCCATGGCTTTGCAATTTGTTTCCAATTGATTCTTATCCTTGCACAAGTGTTTCACTAAACCCTCAAGACATACAACTTTGCTATTTAAATGGTCATTACTTTCTTTCAATTTACTATTTATTTCTACATGAGAGTTCACTATAGTATCTAATTTTACCAACTTGTTGTATAGACTGGTTATATCAATGCTTTCTTCATTGAATCCAGCAAAATTAAGGTCTGTTTTGTATTTCCTCTTGCTGGCGGCCATCTTAAATGTTCTTCTCTGCACTGGAAACACTAGGCCAACTTTTTCTCATCCAATTTTTCACTTCCCTTGGCACATTCCTGTAATCTCACCTAATTTTCAAAAGCACTATACCTTTATGTTCTCTGGGACACCACTCACTATCACCATCCTGTACTACAATATTTAAAATTGTTGAAATATGCTGCAGCTCCTCTTGTCTGCCTCTTGGGAAAGAACTGTGAGTGTGAATGTGTGTGTGTGTGCATGTAATAATAGTCATGTAAATCAAATACAACGAGAGCTTCAAAGGACCACCTTCTTCTATACAAAAAGGAGGAAAAATAAATCAATATAAATATAATCCAAGAATCAGTGTCCGATAGATCTACATTATTTCAATGAAATATTAAAAGGACATTAAATGGACTGTAGTCGATTTCAATCAAACGTTTTTGACGAGTTGTACATGAAAAGGGTTTCATCTGGCCCAAGTCTCAGCATCGTAGCATAAATATAAAGGGAGAAAAAAAATATTGAAGTGTCAAAATTATTCCAAAATGGTCAAAAACGATTATCAAACACAAGTGTCAACTGAGATCATGTCTATGACACTCGGCTATCACAAGAGCATATATTAAAAAAAATATTTAAATTAGTTTTATTAGCAAAAAATTTAAGTTAATTATTTTTTTTCAAAAAATTTTCATTTTTTTTTTATCGGACGATTTGCATGAAACTTATACACCTGACTGCACATAAGCCTATCTGTAAGGGTGCCAATTTTGGAGAAAACTGGTTGATGTCAACCTCAGCCACAGATGGCAGCACCATAGAGTATTATTTTCTTATATATTTAAAATGTTTTAAAATAACATAAATGTTTGAATAACTTTTTTCATTTTTTATTCAATTTACATGAAACTTACACCTTATATGTAAAGTGTATGTCTCTAAACTCCCAAATTATCGTTTTTTCCTAAGTTCATTTATTGATTTTTAATAGCAATAAACATGACATATTTCATAATTTTTGGGGGGAACTTTGAATATTTGTATTAGGAAAACTAAAGATGTTTTGGAAACTCCATAAGTTACGAACCTTTATTATATGCTAATGTGTCAGAAAAGTGTCATAGAATGATTATATCTGAGAATGTGTTTTTTTATTCACACATGAAAATGTGTAAAATTCGTTGAAAAAAAAAATTCTTTTTCTATTTACGCTGCAGTACTGAAACTTGGAACAATTGCAGCCCTTTTCATATACAACTAGTCAAAAAATATTGGTTGACATTGAACAACTTTTCCGAAACCGAAGTAATACGGGGCTTCACAACATGCGTTTCTCGACTCAAATACTCGTAGACGTAAATTCGTTGCCCAATCAACTTGTTGGAACTACTGAATAATGGAGGCCGTCTGGAGGAGAAGTCTTTCTCACCAGTTGAAGTAACGACCATGCTGTAATCACAGTTGTTATATAAAGAATGTCTAGATTAAATCAACTATACCACTATATATATTGTGGGGTCATGAGAAGAATGCAAACTAACTTGGGCTATTTTATCGCCTTGCTAAGATACAACGAGTAACCTACACGTCGGTTATTATGTGCACTCATAATCAACTCTAGTATGGACGATAATACATTACCCTCGCTGGAACAGTGTCTGTAATTCTTGGCAACACTACCGTCCCTGACGTCGCTGTTGCAGAATGTTGGATTACGGGACCAGACTCAAATCGAAAGTTCACGTCTTCTTCCCCACTAGCTCGGATATGCATGCGCAGAACGCTCCAAAGTTATCCCGAGTGTAAAGTTTTTTTTACTTGTTATTAATTAGGGAAGTAAGGACTCATGACAAGTACTGATGTCATGATTTAATATATTATATCATAATACCACTTCTTGCATGGCAATTGGTTTAATTAAAACTGCACAAAATAAACAAGATGGGTCGACATAAAATTATTTTACGTCGCAGTAATATCTACTGGAATAATTAATTTGATTATAGGATCGAGTTCAACATGCAATAGTATGCAAATTAAGCAGACCCTTTCATAGAAGATTATACTTAAAAAGAAGGAGTAAATAACTGAAATCGGTAAAATAACAGCAACATGTGGAATATTTCATGTTTCAACCTGTCGCTACCTTACATCGTCATGGAGACTAGGAAGGATTTGGTAGAATATGTGTCATAATAGAAAACATTAACGGTGTTAATTCTACGAATTAGTAATGTTAGTAAATACTAGAGTTAGTAACTGAATGAGGATAAAATGTTGGTTATTTCCAGCATAACGCCTGGGGGAGGGGGGAGGGAATCTCGGGTCGCAGTTCACTGTTGAGTACTGGCGTACCTATCCCTGCCCTGAAATTATATCATACAGTTAATGGGTTAGTACGCACATAACGGATGTCCTGAATCTGTTATAGCAGATAAGACAAAGTTTTAATTGGGAATATAAATGAATGTAATAACATTAAAGTGTTATATCATCTAAAAAACTAGAACTTTCTAAATCTACGGTAGATATATAACTTGTGTCTTTATGAGGTGTAAGGGTTAAATTACTCAGTCACAGATTGGTTCTGTAAACTCACAAATATTCAAGAATAGATGGTATTAATGTATAGACTGTATTCCACAAGACTACACATGAAAATTATTATTGACTATTGACTATTGACATGAAAATGAAATTGACTATTGACTATTGACATGAAAATGAAATTGACTATTTCCTTAACAGCATGAACTCCTGTAAATCCCCTCAATCATCAAATCTACCCGAGTCACTCAAACATCAGCCACTACCTTGGATCACATATGGACAAATATAACAGCTCCCCTTGTATCTGGTATAATCTACGACAGAACAACTGATCACTATCCTACCTTTCTCGTAGCGAATATGGACATAACACCACCAAAAATCAAGAAACTTTCATTTAGGTTAGACAGTGAATCAGCTTTAGGCAATCTTACAAATGCACTTCACAACATTAACTGGGATTCTGAATTCAATAATACCCAGGATATAAATTCATTAGCTATCCTCTTCCTCTCCAAAACTCTAAGCCTCTACAACCTTCATTATCCTCTTCTTACCAAGCAAGTAATTGACAAAAGATTAAACAATCCATGGCTCACAAGTTGCATTCTCAACTCAATCAACAAGAAACATGAATATGAAAAGAAACTTAGGATTGGCCTAGTTTCAAAGGAAGTAGCTAAAAGGTACTCATCAATGCTTACCAGTATCATAAGAAAGGTAAAACTTGCATATTATGTGAATTGATTCAATGAAGCAAAAGACAACATGAAAAGCACATGGAACACAATCTCTAGTATCCTAGGAATAAACAACACTCACATAACCAAATAAAACTCTATAAGGATGGAAATACACCGTCAACTGATTTAGAAATGGCAAATGAATTTAATAGCTTCTTTTCATCGGTTGGTGCTAATCTTACCAGTAAAATCCCACACACTCAGACACATATCAACACATATCTCTCAGGCAGCTATCCAAACTCTCTTCTCCTTTCACCAATCAGCCCGGCAGATGTTGTGTCCATCATACACTCTCTAAAAACCAAGACAGGGAACACCAGTAAAATTCCATCCATTGTGTACAAGAGCGCCCCCCATGGCCTTGCCCCACCCACAGCTCTACTGTTCAACAAATCTATAGAGTGTCACACCTTCCCTGATATCCTTAAAAAAGCAAGAGTAACGCCAGTCCATAAAGAAGGCAATCCGTCGGACATAAACAATTATAGGCCAATATCAAATCCACCCATTCTATCAAAAATATTTGAAAAAATTATTTACAAACAGCTCTATTCCTACCACATAAAATTCGACATACTCAGCCCCTGCCAGTTTGGCTTCCGGTCCCAAAAGAGCACCAATGACGCAATCATTAGTCTCCATGACGTTATCTACTCAGCTCTTGACAAAAATGAGTTTCCGATTGAACTCTTCATTGACCTAAGAAAAGCCTTTGATACTGTCAATCACAACTACCTCTTACTTAAACTACAGCACTATGGAATCCGAGGCCTTGCCCTTGACTACATCCGATCCTATCTTAGTGACAGACACCAATGTGTAACCATCAATGATACAACTTCTTCCACTCTACCAATTACCGTTGGAGTGCCACAGGGCAGTATCTTAGGACCTCTTCTATTTCTTTATATATATATATATATATATATATATATATATATATATATATATATATATATATATATATATATATATATATATATATATATATATATATACATATATATATACATATATTAGTATATTTTGGTAGCAGTCTTTCCTGTAGACATATTTTATTAAATATGACCGAAAAAGTAAGATTAATAATTCTAACACGAATTTTCTCAATCTTTCGTACATTATGCTTCACTGTTGGAGGTAAATCAAAAATCACTTCTCCAAAATTCATTTTTATTTCTAGTCTGACGCGACACGGGCGCGTTTCGTAAAACTTATTACATTTTCAAAGACTTCACAAATACACAACTGATTAGAACTTGCGTTTCCCTGATTTTATATCTACATTTGAGTGAGGTGGGAAGGGTGATGTGGCATTACATTTGAGTAAAGTGGGAAGGATGATGTGGCATTAGAGGATATTAATAGGGTATTAAAAGTATCAACACAAGACAGAACACGAAACAATGGATATTGAATAGAAGTGTTTGTAGAAAGCCTATTGGTCCATATTTCTTGATGCTTCTATATTGGAGCGGAGTCTTGAGGTGGGTAGAATATAGTTGTGCAATAATTGGCTGTTGATTGCTGGTGTTGACTTCTTGATGTGTAGTGCCTCGCAAACGTCGAGCCGCCTGCTATCGCTGTATCTATCGATGATTTCTGTGTTGTTTACTAGGATTTCTCTGGCGATGGTTTGGTTATGGGAAGAGATTATATGTTCCTTAATGGAGCCCTGTTGTTTATGCATCGTTAAACGCCTAGAAAGAGATGTTGTTGTCTTGCCTATATACTGGGTTTTTTGGAGCTTACAGTCCCCAAGTGGGCATTTGAAGGCATAGACGACGTTAGTCTCTTTTAAAGCGTTCTGTTTCGTGTCTGGAGAGTTTCTCATGAGTAGGCTGGCCGTTTTTCTGGTTTTATAGTAAATCGTCAGTTGTATCCTCTGATTTTTGTCTGTAGGGATAACGTTTCTATTAACAATATCTTTCAGGACCCTTTCCTCTGTTTTATGAGCTGTGGAAAAGAAGTTCCTGTAAAATAGTCTAATAGGGGGTATAGGTGTTGTGTTAGTTGTCTCTTCGGAGGTTGCATGGCTTTTCACTTTCCTTCTTATGATGTCTTCGATGAAACCATTGGAGAAGCCGTTATTGACTAGAACCTGCCTTACCCTACAGAGTTCTTCGTCGACTTGCTTCCATTCTGAGCTGTGGCTGAGAGCACGGTCGACGTATGCGTTAACAACACTCCTCTTGTACCTGTCAGGGCAGTCGCTGTTGGCATTTAGGCACATTCCTATGTTTGTTTCCTTTGTGTAGACTGCAGTGTGGAAACCTCCGCCCTTTTCCATGACTGTTACATCTAGAAAAGGCAGCTTCCCCTCCTTTTCCGTCTCGTAAGTGAAACGCAGCACGGAACTCTGCTCAAATGCCTCCTTCAGCTCCTGCAGATGTCTGACATCAGGTACCTGTGTAAAAATGTCGTCAACATACCTGCAGTATATGGCCGGTTTCAAGTTCATGTCGACTTAGACTTTTTGCTCGATGGTACCCATGTAGAAGTTTGCAAACAGGACACCTAGGGGAGAACCCATAGCGACCCCATCTACTTGCTTATACATGTGCCCATCCGGGCTCAAGAAGGGTGCCTCTTTAGTACAAGCTTGGAGTAGTTTCCTCAGAATACTTTCTGGCATGTCAAGAGGAGTACAGGCTGGATCACGATACACTCTGTCGGCTATCATTCCGATTGTCTCGTCCACAGGTACGTTGGTAAACAGCGATTCTACGTCCAACGAGGCTCTTATCCCTGTGGCCCGTGCGCCCCGCAGTAAGTCCACAAATTCCTTTGGAGACTTCAGGCTGAAGGCGCAAGGAACATAAGGAGTCAGCAGGCCGTTGAGTCGCTTCGCCAATCTGTACGTGGGTGTGGGTATCTGGCTAATGATTGGCCGAAGTGGGTTTCCAGGCTTGTGCGTCTTGACATTTCCATACGCATATCCAGGTTTATATTCCCCAATGATCTTTGGCAGGTGGAGTCCGGATTTCTTGGCGTTCACAGTTTCGATCAGTTTGTTGACCTTTGCTTTTAATTCGGCTGTAGTGTCCTTCGTTACCCTTTGGAACTTAGTTTGGTCAGAGAGTATGATGTTCATTTTCGCCAGATATTCGTCTTTTTTAAGAATGACATATATTGGCGACTTGTCACCTCTCCTGACAACTATCTCCTTGTTCTCACGAAGGCTTTTAGCTGCCGCTCTAAGCTCGGGGGACAGTATGGTGCTTCTGTAGTTGCCTCGATTCTTTCCTCCTTCTGCAATAAGTTCTGCTTGTAAGGTATCTTTGGTAGTGACCTTCTTTTGTGTCTCGAGGTCGAATATGTCGTCCAACAGAATTTCCAACTCCACTTTCCGGGCCATTTCACTCGGTCTGGACATAACATGACAGTTTATGCCCAGATTTAGGAGAGTGACTTGGTCCTCAGTGAGGTTAATTCCTGCAAGGTATTGCAGGAATTGTCTTGTGTTGATATTAATATTCCTGTCTTGTGTTGATACTTTTAATACCCTATTAATATCCTCTAATGCCACATCATCCTTCCCACTTTACTCAAATGTAATGCCACATCACCCTTCCCACCTCACTCAAATGTAGATATAAAATCAGGGAAACGCAAGTTCTAATCAGTTGTGTATTTGTGAAGTCTTTGAAAATGTAATAAGTTTTACGAAACGCGCCCGTGTCGCGTCAGACTAGAAATAAAAATGAATTTTGGAGAAGTGATTTTTGATTTACCTCCAACAGTGAAGCATAATATACATATATATATATATATATATATATATATATATATATATATATATATATATATATATATATATATATATATATATATATATATATATATATATATATATATATATATATATATATATATATATATATCAATGATCTGCCTAATGTCTCTAATATTCTTAAACCTATATTGTTTGGTGACGATACTACCCTTATCTATTCAGACCCCACATTCACTAAATAATGTTGTGAATAATGAATTAAAAAAAGTCCACTTATGGATGTCAGCTAACAAACTAACATTAAAAATAGAAAAGACCTACTACATCTTATTTGCAAGCAAATCATCAAATGCAATTCAGCTACAGATAGACAATATTAACATCAGTAATAAAAATAATGGAAAGTTTCTTGGCCTATTCCTAGACAAGAGACTCAACTTCAACACCCACATTCAACACATAACTAAGAAAGTCTCTAAAACAGTTGGTATACTATCTAAAATAAGATATTATGCTCCTAACTCTGCTCTCCTCTCACTATATTATGCACTAATCTACCCCTATCTTAATTATGGTATCTGTGCATGGGAGTCTATCACTGCAAACCACCTTAAGCCCATCATCACGCAGCAAAAATCTGCTATCAGAATAATAACTAACTCTGCTTTCAGACAACACTCAGGTCCCTTGTTTAAATCTCTAAACTTGCTAAATATTAACTCCCTCCACACATTCTCTTGTGTCAACTACACTTACAAAAACCCTGTTCTTAAATGCAAACCATGCTCTGAAACTCTCCCTGGACAGATGTAATAGGACCCATTATCATCACACCAGAAATAAATATCTCTTTGATATCCTCAGAGTCAAACTTAATCTGTGTAAACACTCTGCAAATTAAGGGACCTAGTCTATGGAACTCACTCCCTAGTGAATTGAAAAGCTGTCAAACTTTTGTCTCATTTAAAAGCAAAACCAAAAAGTACCTAATTTCATCTTCGTAGTTTTCTACACTGAGCTTTAAATTTGCTCTTTATCTAGTGTTACTCAATCTCCCAATTTTTATGTACTTAACATACATACTTTTTTATGTACAAACAACCTTATCATTGTGTTATTGCTGTCTTCTTTTATGTGCTAGCCATATGCTGTATTGTGCCTACCAATTTTTGTCAACTACCATTCAAGCTGTCATTGCAATCAATCTGAGCTACCTATGTGCTTTAATATACCTACAATTTTCTCTCATCTTTTATTTTTTTTCTTGCCTTGTAACTGTTATCATTTTTTATAAATTTTACAAGTATTTACCTACTTAAAATTTTCTTAGATTAAGGACCGGCCCGAAATGCTGCGCGTACTAGTGGCTTTACAAGATTGTAATTACTATATTATATTTCCTCACAATCCCAATGTACCTTCTTGTATATATATAAATAAATAAATAAATAAATAAATAAAATAAATTATAAATTAATATCTTATTATGTCATTCAAGATCAAGAAGACTTCGAATTAACAGTGAGGTCACTGTCTAGGGCCATAGTGACTTGCACCTGTTGAGTTGCTGGACATCAACCCAACACCGTATTTATTTTATTTTATTTTATTTTATTTATGCATATACAAGAATGTACATAAGGAATGTGAGGATACAAATATGGTAATTACAGTCTTGTAAAGCCACTAGCACGCGCAGCGTTTTGGGCAGGTCCTTAATCTAAGAAAATTTTAAGGAGGTAAATACTTGCAAAATTTATAGACAAAAAAATGTTAACAGATTACATGGAATGAAAAAAAAGATGAGATCATAGATGAGAAGATGAGAAGATGAAGATGAGAAGATCGTATCATCATGATCGACTTAAATTCGAATGACAAATGATCTACATTCAATCAGAATTAAAGTATTGTTGAAGTTTCAGTTTACATTGTCGAGCAGCGACTCTAGATGGTCATGTACTCTGTTGAACAGCATCACTGTCTTCTGAAACTTGTGATAAAGTTGACTATGTTGAACATTCATGTTCAGCTAGTTCTAGAGGTGCCAATTTTTCCAATGTTTTCAAGGTAGTAGTGCCTTGACACTGAACCTTGACAATTCGCAGGATACCTTGGCGATCTGGGTGTACATCGACAGTTTTGCCTATAGGCCAATCTGACCTGGGTCCATCACTGTCAACTAGGACTAGATCTCCTGGATGAAGTTGAACTTTATTATACTGGCTCGTAGCTCCATATTGGTATACTCTCAGAGCGGTGAGATATTCACAAGTCCACACTTCATTCCATTTCTATATTACCCTTGAAAGATGTTTATAACTTTCCACCAAGTCACTCCTATCAACATGTGAAAGATCTGCTGGATCCTCGTCTGCTCAGAGGTATCAGAGGGGCCCAGAAGACCACCATGAATCAAATGAGAGGGACTCAGGGGTTCTCTCTCGGAGAAGTCATCTGAAAGGCAGGTCAATTGTCTGTTATTGACTCTTGCCTCTATTTCTGTGACAAGGGTTTGGAGTTCAGTGAGATTAATCTTCTGACGGTGTAAGGCCTTTCTTAGGCATTTTGTGATAGTTCCCACAATTCGTTCATTAAAACCACCTTGCCACGGGGCTCTTGGAGGTATAAATTTCCAGTGGAACTGTCTCTGTTTTTGTACTGACTGTACCTCTAGATGGTTCCATATCTCTCTGAAGCATGCTTCTCCGGCCACGAAATTTGACCCATTATCTGAGATCATCAATTTGGGACAGGATCTGCCTGCAGCAGTTCTACGAAAGGCTTGGATAAAGGCTTCTACACTCATGTCAGAAGTTACTTCTAAGTGCACGCGTTGTGTGGTTGCACACATGAAGAGGCAAATATAGGCTTTCATCGGAATTTTATCTGGAGTGCCTGTTAAAATTTAATCTCCCGTGTAGTCAACACCTGTGGTCTCAAAAGGATGAAGGTGAACAACTCGCTCCTTGGGGAGTGATGGAGGTCCTGGATAAGGACACACTCGAACATCATACCTCGTGCAAACTACACAAGGTTTAATAAGTGATTTGACAGTTTGGCGACCTTGGGGGAGCCAGAATTTCTGTCTAAGATCAGTGAGAGTGATCAATTTATGTGTGAAGCAGACGTCCTCCACACTTTAATATACTGTGGTTATTTGAATCATACCAAGTGCCCAGAGACTTAGTCAGCTTATCTGGAAGATTGTCATATTCACTCCCATGAGTCTCTTGTTGAGCTCGTTTGATGCAATATTTGATAGGACTGGGAAATCGATGTTGGATCCCTATCTTGTTGAGAAAATCGAATACGATTTCTGTTACTCTTAGTAATTTACCTAAATTACAGTAATGATGAGGATTGATAAGCAAAGACTGAGGAGGCTCTGGATCCACCATGGGTGTAGTGATGTAGGTCACTATGCCTTGAGGCTTTTGTTTAGGCCACTAACCAGTATTCAGCCATGGGGGTCCATTAAACCACATCTGGGCTTTAACTGACTATTTTAACGTTAATCCTCTTGATAAGTAAATGGCTGGATTGTTCTTAGTAGGGACATGTCTCAATTTATATCCAGCAGAAAGTTCATGTATTTCCCTAACTTGGTTACTAACGTAGGGAGTTTCGTTATTATTTCTTACCCACTGAAAGACTGCCGCGTTGTCTGACCACACTACTATCTCACCAAAGTGAATATTACTGAGAATCTTGGTCAGGCAATGAGCCAACCTTACTCCTACTAATAAAGTCGTTACCTCCATTTGAGGTAAGGACCTCTTTTTAATTGGAGTCACTCTTGCCTTTGAAGTAAGCAGAAAGGATTGTTGTGTGTTAACTAAATAGGCTACTGCACCATTCGCTTTGCCTGAGGAATCGCAAAACACATGTAAATCGGTGGGCAAGTTCTGTCCTAAGGCGTTACGTTAAAATTTCAGAACACTTAGTTTATTGAAATCTGTAGTTAATGTCTGCCATTTGTCTTGCAGTTCAATTGGTAACGGATCAACCCAACCCATATTTTTCTGCCAGCACTCCTGCATGAGGAGTTTACCCTTAATTAAAATAGGACTAAGCAAGCCCAAAGGGTCAAAGCGTTGACTGATATATGAGAGTAACTTTCTCATGGTTAGGAGTGATTTGTTAGTTTCCACTGACTTGACATTCAACTCGTCAGTAGACGTGTTCCATTCCTTGCCTAGAACCTTTAATGTATTAGGTACCTGATAGTCTGGAAATTCTTTCTCGATTATCTGGTTTAATAGTTGGTTATTAGAGGCCCATGATTGCAATGGCATATTGGCTCCTAGCAATTCCCAATTAGCCTCATGGTAAATTTCTACCAATTTATTTTCATCATTAGTTGTTCCCTGGAAGTTGTCCACGTACAGGTTGTTACTAATTTCAGCCTTATAGGAACTCTTAGATTTCTTCAAATGAGTATCCAAAGTAGCTTGGAGTAAAAATGGTGGAGATGTGGCTCCGAATAGTACTGAAGCAAACCGGTAGGTGATGACGTCACTATTAGGATCTTGTGGATCCTTTACCAAGAGATATTTAGTAAAGTCGCGATCCTACTCTTGCAAGCCTTCTCTTAAAAAAGCTTTACTGATATCTGCAGGTATAGGCGAAAATCCCAGAGCGAAATCACAACAGTACATCTTGTAGCCTTTGGGTTAGGCTAGGTCCAGTTTGTAGACAATCAATTAATGAGACACTCTCTACCTTTAATTTGCCACTGCAGTTGAAAACTATTCTAATTGGCATCGTCACTGATTCTTTCATGACAGCATGATGTGGTAAATAATGACCTGTTTTATGATCATCTCTATCAACAACTTATATAAATTTATTGTTAAGTTGTTGTTGTATTAATTCATGATACAGTTTCAATTTATCAGGTTGTTTCTGTAACCTAACTAACTGAGATTTTAATTGGGATGCTGCCATAAAATAATTTACTGGATGTTGTGGATGATTAAAATTCCATGCCAGCTTCACCCAATACTGTTTGTCTTTGTACACACCAGTATCAAGATATTACTGATAAGTCCATATATCATCTGGACTAGGCTTTTCAGGAACTATACCCAAGGTGTCTAAATCCCATAATTTATGTATGGGGGAACTAGACTCATCATCCTCAGATATGTCTCTGATCTGTAGGGGGTGACTGTTCAGAGCCTAGTCACGTCACTAGATAATTATTTTATTGTTTGACAGTTGATGTAGAATTTTGCTGGAAAAGTACCGGTCCTGTTGGCAACTTGCCTTCAGCCGATAACAACAAATTCATACCTTATTGTCAAGTGCATCCAGTTATAAATTTAAAATAGTAATCAGCTCCAATAAGGATCCCAACGTCACTGAGACTATCTGAATCTATTTTGTAATCAGCCTGCCTCATGCCACTATGTTCGAGATGTTTAACTGTGTGGCCAAGAACTGTAACCAGCAAATCAGAAGGAATCATGTCCACAATTACTGCTTGCATTGGGCTGGTATAACCTCCTAGACGTACCAACAATTTAACAACTTGGTAGTCACGAGGTCCACTATTTGTCAAGAATCCAGATATATTTAATTTCACCCGATCATCAGTTTTCAATTTCTACTGCTCATTTAAGTGTTGTGTAATAAAGGTCTTCTGTGAACCTTTGTCAAAAAAGACCATGAGTGTTAATCCTAGATTTCTCGTTTATTAATATTAATTGAACCGTGGGCAATGTAGTGGTATTACCCGACTCAGTTGCAAGTACATTTATTTCTTGATGCACCTTGCAGTATTGTACTGATGTAGAATTAGTAGAGTCCTTATGAGGATTCGTTGATTTTGATTGGGCCTTTCTACACAAGGCGTAATGATGTACATCTTTGTTGCACTTGTTGCACAAACATAAGGTGACCGTAGTTATTAGGATCGTGAGAACCCATGCACTTTGTGCATCTGTGTAATTCATGCAGGCGTTTAATCCTAGAACTACTGTTGGAGTAGTTATAACACTTGTAAGAGGTTACACAGAACAAACACACTCTCTATTGTAGGATTTGTTGTCTTAGTAGGCATATCAACTACAGTTTCAGAGGGAGTTACAGAGTAAATGCTTATGCTACTGCTCTTATTTCTAGTGAAGGGAATAGATTTAGGTTTGTGTTTATTGGAGTTTATGAAAGTCGAGTTTGAGTGTACTGAATTCTAAGCATTAGGCTGTTAGGACAATGGTTTAATCCTATCATGAGTCCTTAGCCTTTTAACAGTGATTCTTAATCCCTCAAAAATTTGACCGAGAGAGAGAATCTCGGTTTTGTAATGAGAGCAGATTTCTGCTAAAACATCACAAGAACGTTTCCTCTGTATAGTAACTTAATCGACCATTTGGAAGCTGATACATTAACTTTTGTTCCTAAGGCTTTCACAAGTGACTATCTCCAACCTGAAGTTCTGAGGGGAGTCTGGTCTGTTACTTGGTGAATTCAAATCTAATAACTGATAATACAATTTAGCTATACATAATTCTTTGTTATTGATCTGTAACAGCTGTATAGCTACATCATAATCACTCTCAGTGAGAGATAAATTGGTTACTATTTGCTTAGCTTTCCCTTTGAGAAGGCTGTGAAGCAAAGAAAACTTAGACACCTTATCAATAGAAGTCTTTTGAATGAACATGGACATTAAATGACATCCAAAATGTATCCCAGTTTTCTTCATCCAGTCCAGCAAAGGCAGGCAATTCTAAAGAAGGTAAACGAGCCTCTGCCTGTAATACACTGGGTTGTGATACAGTCACTTTTGGATTCACTTTATGGTTTTCTACCAAATCAAGTAGAACTATCAATTTATCCTGGGTGTCATCTTCGTATTGAGATGTTTCTGCTATGGTTTGGTCTATTTCATCAGGAGCAATGTTTGCATCATTTAGTTCATTGATGTAAGATGCAATCATAGACTTGACTTTACCAAATTTAAGATCAGCTACTCTCAGTGATACCTCAAATTTAAGGTAATGAATGGGAGTTGCCTTTGTTAAGGTTTCAGACTTATTAAGCAGTCTAGTTAATCCCCTTTAAGGCCTGTTAAGGATCTCATCAGCTTCTCAGGAGTAGCCATAGTGACTTTATGTTCAAGTTTTGTGGGACTTGAATAAGTGTTACTGAGGTAACTTGGATACTTGCTATTTATTTGCAAGTATTGTGAGGATAGCCTAATAAAATAAGACTGGGTTACGCATTACCTCGTTTGGAGGTTATATTTACCTACCTAATAATGAGTAACTAATATTTGAGTAGTACTTGAATGTCACTATTGGAAGTTCGTTTGGCTAGCTCTTCTTTATTATCATTCGATGTGATAGTGATATTCAGTAGCACTCAAAAAATATAAACGAAATAATACGGTAAATTACACAATAAATATTTATGTATCCCACCCTATTGAAGGTCAGCACAATAGTAAATAATATTATATATATATATATATATATATATATATATATATATATATATATATATATATATATATATATATATATATATATATATATATATGTTCGATGTTCCCTTCTGGAATCTTAATTTTAAGATGAATAGGAAACCAGGGATATACTGAACATCTTGTTTCAGATTCTTTACTTTAAAATACATAACGTTGCTAATACTTCTCGTATTCATCATCAGATCTAAAAGAAAAAACAGAAATCACAATCAAATAACTAGTAAACAAAGAACTCATACTGAATATAAATGCCTATCAAAGAAAGGAAAATGTTTTAAAAACAAAACACTTAAGCTCACTTAAAGTGATCAATACTAATAAAACTTATTAACTGTCACATATATAAAACTTATTTAAAAATCCATTAAACTACAAGATGAATTTTATAACTACTAAAACAAACCATTCTATTAAACTTACGTGAAGTGATCAGAAGTGAAACTTGATACCCGACACATAAACACTAAACATTATAACAAATATTCATATAAAGAATACAAATCTACAAAAAATGTATATAAAATACAAACAGAATAAACGACAACTGTAAAGTACTTACCAAAATCTTATAAAAACTCAAATATTAAATAAAACTAAATACCCAAAAATGTATTATATATCCTAAATTAAAGATTATAATAATGTACAATGTCAAGACTTGAAATAAGTAAGAAAGGGCAAAGACATGGTAAACTAAACAAAATTATAATAAAATTAAACTACCAGAATGAACTATAAATCAAATTACAGGGCCTACTGTGCACTATACAGTGTACAATTGAACAGCTGAAAGGTTGCTATTTAACAGAGGCCACAGTTCCTTTATATATAAGGATTCCATTACTCTCAAATCTGACTGGCCATTCATACAAGTGTCCAGAATTTTAAAATCGGATACCAGCAGAGAATGATCAAACTCATAACAATGGTTTCTAATCTCCGAAAATGCTGGTTTAGACAATGGTAATCCAGTCCTAAAAGATAATCCCCGGTGCTCAAGTATCCTAATCTTAAAGTTCCGAATGGAACTCCCGATATATCCAGCATTACAGCTGGAACAATTATACATATATACGACATTTGAGCACAAGGGGGTAGGCACTTTATCTTTAATTTTAAAATAAGAGCCTATGGTATTTGTGTTGACAAAAATAAATCTAAAGTCTACTTGAGGATAACAATGCTGCAACAGTCTCCTCAAACGACTCCTTACAGAAAAACTAATAGTGCCATAAAATGGTAATTTAATATATTTAAGATCCCTTTCCACTGTAGTAATAATACACGATGGGTGAAACTTCTTATTTAAGTAATTCCTTATAAAGGTATAAACCATATGCAAAGGATAACCATTATTTGAAAAAAAATTCAGAAGAAAATTAATTTCTTGATCAAAGTTATTCCAGTTTGAACATAAAACGAAGGCCCTATTCAGTTGAGTGTTAATTGCATTTTTCTTAAAAATATCAGGAACAAAAGAATTATAATTTAAACCTAAACCAGTAAAAGTTGGTTTCCTAAAAACATTAGTGTTGAACCCATTAAGGTTATTCACTTTGACATCAAGAAACGACAATGAATTATTCACTTCACACTCTGCAGTAAACCGTATATTACTATGTTGTGCATTAAGATACTCTCTAAATTTCTCAATATGACATTGGTCCTTAAGTAACAAAAAAGTGTCATCTACATATCTCCTGTACAAGACTGGTTTAAAGTCCAAAGGACATTTATCAAGCCAATTTATTTCATGAAAACTCAAAAAAGCATTAGCCAGTGCAAGACCTAAAGGAGACCCCATTGCTACTCCATCAATTTGTTTATAATATTTATTATTAAACATAAAGACAGAGTCTTTAACCGCTATTTCTAACAGCCGTCTGAATATTTTACTACAAAATCCAGACACTAAATTAGTGTCAGCAAATAATTGATTTACACAGATATCAGTGGTTTCCAACAAAGGAATATTAGTAAAAAGTGATTCAACATCGAAACTGGCCATTATAGTTTGGAACTCAAAATTTAAAGAGGAAAGTTCTTTTACAAAACCCTGAGAATTTCTCACAGTAAATTCATTGTGCGTTAATGGTTCTAATAATGGAACCAGAAACTTTGCCAGTTTATAATTAAAAGTGCCAATCGCTGATAAAATAGGACGAATCGGTATACCTGTTTTATGAACTTTAGGTAACCCGTATAAGATGCCTGGCTTAGAGCCAGTTGCAAGTAAAAAGTGATGTTGAATCACTTTTTACTAATATTCCTCTGTTGGAAACCATTGATATCTGTGTAAATCAATTATTTGTTGACACAAATTTAGTGTCTGGATTTTGTAGTAAAATATTCAGACGGCTGTTAGAAATAGCGGTTAAAGTCTCCGTCTTTATGTTTAATAATAAATATTATAAACAAATTGATAGAGTAGCAATGGGGTCTCCTTTAGGTCCTGCACTGGCTAATGCTTTTTTGAATTTTCATGAAATAAATTGGCTTGATAAATGTCCTTTGGCCTTTAAACCAGTCTTGTACAGGAGATATCTAGATGACACTTTTTTGTTATTTAAAGACCAATGTCATATTGAGAAATTTAGAGAGTATCTTAATGCACAACATAGTAATATACGTTTTACTGCAGAGTGTGAAGTTGATAATTCATTGTCGTTTCTTGATGTCAAAGTGAATAACCTTAATGGGTTCAACACTAATGTTTTTAGGAAACCAACTTTTACTGGTTTAGGTTTAAATTTTATTTCTTTTGTTCCTGATATTTTTAAGAAAAATGCAATTAACACTCTACTGAATAGGGCCTTCGTTTTATGTTCAAAGTGGAATAACTTTGATTAAGAAATTAATTTTCTTGTGATTTTTTTTTTCAAATAATGGTTATCCTTTGCATATGGTTTATACCTTTATAAGGAATTTCTTAAATAAGAAGTTTCACCCATCGTGTAGGATTATTACAGTAGAAAGGGATCTTAAATATATTAAATTACCATTTTATGGCACTATTAGTTTTTCTGTAAGGAGTCGTTTGAGGAGACTGTTGCAGCATTGTTATCCTCAAGTAGACTTTAGATTTATTTTTGTCAACACAAATACCATAGGCTCTTATTTTAAAATTAAAGATAAAGTGCCTACCCCCTTGTGCTCAAATGTCGTATATATGTATAATTGTTCCAGCTGTAATGCTGGATATATCGGGAGTTCCATTCGGAACATTAAGATTAGGATACTTGAGCACCGGGGATTATCTTTTAGGACTGGATTACCATTGTCTAAACCAGCATTTTCGGAGATTAGAAACCATTGTTATGAGTTTGATCATTCTCGGCTGGAATCCGATTTTAAAATTCTGGACACTTGTATGAATGGCCAGTCAGATTTGAGAGTAATGGAATCCTTATATATAAAGGAACTGCGGCCTCTGTTAAATAGCAACCTTTCAGCTGTTCAATTGTACACTGTATAGTGCACAGTAGGCCCTGTAATTTGATTTATAGTTCATTCTGGTAGTTTAATTTTATTATAATTTTGTTTAGTTTACCATGTCTTTGCCCTTTCTTACTTATTTCAAGTCTTGACATTGTACATTATTATAATCTTTAATTTAGGATATATAATACATTTTTGGGTATTTAGTTTTATTTAATATTTGAGTTTTATAAGATTTTGGTAAGTACTTTACAGTTGTCGTTTATTCTGTTTGTATTTTATATACATTTTTTGTAGATTTGTATTCTTTATATGAATATTTGTTATAATGTTTAGTGTCTATGTGTCAGGTATCAAGTTTCACTTCTGATCACTTCACGTAAGTTTTATAGCATGATTTGTTTTAGTAGTTACAAAATTCATCTTGTAGTTTAATGGATTTTTAAATTAGTTTTATATATGTGACAGTTAATAAGTTTTATTAGTATTGATCACTTTAAGTGAGCTTAAGTGTTTTGTTTTTAAAACGTTTTCCTTTCTTTGATAGGCAATTATATTCAGTATGAGTTCTTTGTTTACTAGTTATTTGATTGTGATTTCTGTTTTTTCTTTTAGATCTGATGATGAATACGAGAAGTATTCGAAACGTTATGTATTTTAAAGTAAAGAATCTGAAACAAGATGTTCAGTATATTCCTGGTTTTCCTATTCATCTTAAAATTAAGATTCCTGAAGGGAACATCGATCATAAATATTTTATTAAAACGATACGGAAGACCTGTAGTTACTTTATACAGAAGAATAGAAAAAGTGGATTTCGCAGTTAAGAAGGCTCACTTGGATTTGGAATTTCTACAAACCTGTAAGGCGCATCGTTTGGTCCCAAGATTTCTCAGGTTTAAAGTGTATTCCGACAAATTTGCGTAAACAAGAGAATATAATTCTTGGTTATTAAGATTGTTGGACTTTGAAATTTCTGAAAAGCAGAAGCGGGTAAATAAGTTGAAAAGTGAATTGCACGTGAACTTGGAGAAATTCAAGATTTTGGTTTCCTGGGTTGATTTTGCATCCTTAAAATGTAAATATGAAAATTATAATGATAAAAGGGTTGAAAAATGTAGACTTATTCACGGGATGAAAATGCGGAACTTGGGTATACCTTCATTTAAATCGGTGGACCCTGATAAGGTGGTTTTCAATTTTTCAAAGAGAATTTTGTCTCCCATCGAGAAAGAACTTCTCTCTCTGGGGTTAGACTTCGGGTTGACGTGTAAAAAAACTAAATTTGTTATTCATTTTTTAGGTTTTGAGCGGTTATGCAATACATTGAAAACTTGTACCCTAAGGACTGGTACAAATTATAGTTGGACTAATATCATCAGTACTGTTTCTTCCTTAGCACATGAAGTCTTTAATGACTTTGGTAAATATAAATCTACATTCCCTCCTTTTGACAAAAGGAAATTGGATTGTATTAATGGCTTAAAGAATGATAAGAGTATTTGTATTACTAGACCAGATAAAGGTAGGGGTATAGTGGTTTTGGACAAGTTAGAGTATGTGAATGTTACGGCCCTCTCGGGTCGCAACGGGGTTCGTACTCTGATGTCGTTAGAGGAAGTTGTATCCGGCCCCAAGCCAGTAGTGGCTTTCAAGGGATGAGATCCGTGACGCAAGTAAAATAAAAGGGGAAGGGAAATAAAGTTAAGAACTTAAGATTATAATTGTTCCCATCACCAATAAATAATATAAGATTACACAGGGGAAGGGGTATTAACACTGCACAAGGGAATTATTTACACAATTGTCTTCTCCTGAAGACTCTGGATCCAAACTCTCGGTGCCAAGTCCTCGGTGCTTTCGTGGTCTCTGGACGAATCCTTCGACCAAGCTGAGTCTACCCCAAACACAGGCCAGCCAAAGCACAGTTCCACTGGGGGCACCGCCGTGGAGGCCGTCAACCACAAGTCCAGCAGGTCTGCTGGCAGGTTCCGGATCAGCAACGCTGGTCAGGCCACTCCACGAGCGATACTAGGGTAGCGCCCTAGTCAGGAGCCTCGTGTGATACCACAAATCACTCTCCTGTCCTCAATACCCCAGTGGATAATCGTCTCCAGCAGTCGGTCCCAGGTAAGACAATCCTTCTACTGCCACTACACTGGCAGGGTAACACACCACAGTGTTCTTCCGGGAGACGACTTCACAGCTGCTGCAGCAAGGCACAAGGTATGGGGACGGCTGCCTCGGGTAGCCTGACTCAACTTCCATCACAGCAGTCCCAGGTCGACTCTGTAAGCAGACACGTCATCAATAACAGGGGCACTAAAACACCTCACTTACAGGCTCAGACACAAACGCCCGACATATCCACTCCATAGATGGCGTTGTAGTCTGAGCACCACCTCACCAGAGGTCAGCAGCAGCTGTGCTGCGAGCTGAACCGGACAGGAAACTGGCCCTCGTAGCCAGTACACGTCGTCCTCACCAGGTGTCGTCGTCCGTTTGGAGGGGGTTTCGGGAGCTGACCCACAGGTGGCGTGGTCGTCACTGCTCCGTGCTCGGACGCTGGATCCGGGTTCATAACAGTGAATAAAGTTGAAAGGTTGTTAGAAGACTCCTCTAAATTTACGTTGGTTGATATAGACCCCTTTTCGTATATTTTGAAATGTGAGGATAAACTAATTAGTTTTAAGAAGTCTGAAAGACTCTCTTTTTGATTATACAAAATTACTTGCAACTGGCTCTAAGCCAGGCATCTTATACGGGTTACCTAAGGTTCATAAAACGGGTATACTGATTCGTCCTATTTTATCAGCGATTGGCACTTTTAATTATAAACTGGCAAAGTTTCTGGTTCCATTATTAGAACCATTAACGCACAATGAATATACCGTAAGAAATTCTCAGGATTTTGTAAAAGAACTTTCCTCTTTAAATTTTGAGTTCCCAACTATAATGGCCAGTTTCGATGTTGAATCACTTTTTACTAATATTCCTTTGTTGGAAACCACTGATATCTGTGTAAATCAATTATTTGCTGACACTAATTTAGTGTCTGGATTTTGTAGTAAAATATTCAGAAGGCTGTTAGAAATAGCGGTTAAAGACTCCATCTTTATGTTTAATAATAAATATTATAAACAAATTGATGGAGTAGCAATGGGGTCTCCTTTAGGTCCTGCACTGGCTAATGCTTTTTTGAGTTTTCATGAAATAAATTGGCTTGATAAATGTCCTTTGGCTTTAAACCAGTCTTGTACAGGAGATATGTAGATGACAGTTTTTTGTTATTTAAGGACCAATGTCATATTGAGAAATTTAGAGAGTATCTTAATGCACAACATAGTAATATAAGTTTTACTGCAGAGTGTGAAGTGGATAATTCATTGTCGTTTCTTGATGTCAAAGTGAATAACCTTAATGGTTCAACCCCCCTCCCCGCTCAGCTCGTTGTCGCCGTGTGGGGGCATAGTGGGCGGCTGCCGGAGTGTGATGCTCCTTGGGACAGTCCTCTGTCCTTTTCTAGTCTCGTGCTCCTGCTGCCGTCCTCTCCAATTCTGCTGGGCACTTTTTCCTTTTCCTTCTGTTTCGTTTTTCTCCCCCCTCTTCTCCTATCTGCTTGCCGTTTCCTGCCGACCTTTTGCTTGTTCTGGTTCTTCCCTTGAACTTCCTCTATTTTGATGCCCGGGTGCTTGAGGAGGCATACTCTTGCACCCGTAGAACTGTAGTACCCGACGTCGAGAGCGAGGGGAACCTTTTATTGTCAATCCCCCTTTCATCACTGAACCCGATCTCGACGGACTGTCGGTTTCTTAAGGTGGCGTTTGTGGGGCATATACTCACGACGCACCCCTAGGAGGCCCCGGCAAGATCGGCGATAGCTTCTTGTTGGGTGTCCTGCCTCTAATTATGGCTCCATGGTGGGTGTGGGCTCACATTCGTGAATGAATTCTTCTTTTCGTAATGAAGATGACCCCTGTTTCGGCTGTTTCTGGTTTACCTTTTCAGGCTCGTGGGGTGGGCGACCAAGCTCCCGAGTCAGTCCGTGTTGGAAGACCGGGCTCTGTAGCCTCCGCTGCATTGGGCCCCGACCTTGCTCCTCCTTTGGTTTCTCTGACTCCTTCCCCTGGCTCCCCCTCCCTCCTCTGTGGTTGGGTCGAGCCCCAAGCCCCCAGTGGTGACTACCTCGTCCCCTGGCGCGGCTCCTTCTCTAGTTGTAACTACTGCGCCTTTTAACCCCTCTCTCTCTGGGGGTTCTCACCGCCGTCCTCGTCATGGCCGCCCTCGCTCAATTCCTTCCAGTTCTGCTACCTATCAAGCCTTGTTTGGTCCCGCTTCGTGGGCCAAATATTTTGATCTCCTCCCTCTTGATTCTGCGCCTCCTGATGATTTCTCCCTCCATTGACATCTCGTTGATTCCGTGGATGCCTCCATTACTTTCAACCCCACTCGTCTCGGTACACGTGTCGTTGCTGCTCCTTCTCAGGATGCTGCTTCCCGCTTGGCTGCCTTATCCTGCCTTGGCGAGACCCCTGTTCGGGTCTCGAAGAACGCTCAATTGAATGCCAGTGTTGGCACTATTTTGCTCCCGCCCCATGTTGCGACCGGCGTTCGGGACCTGCGCGACTGCCACGACGATATTCGACATATCCTTGCTGCCCAGGGCCATTCTATTCTCCAGGTGGACACGTTTACTCGTCCCCCCCTCGTGGTAGTCGCCGTCAACCCCTCCGGGTTGTGAAGATTACCTTTGATGGTAGGACCCTTCCACCCTCTGTCATTCTTGCTGGTGCCAGGTGCTCTGTCCAGGAGTACATTCCTTCTCCTCGGCTCTGCAACAAGTGCTGGAGGTTTGGGCATGGTGCCCTCCGCTGCTCCGGGACTGTCTCTCTCTGTCCTTTGTGTGGTGGCGAAGGTCACTCTAAGTCGGAGTGCACTTCTCCCCAGGCTCGTTGCCTCAACTGCGGTGAGGCCCATCCTACCTTCTCCCGTGCGTGTGTCCATTACAAGCTTGAGGCAGCCGTCCTCAACTTGAAGCACCGGGAGCGTTTATCTTTTCCTGAGGCGAGACGCCAGGTTCGCCGGCTCCCGCCTTATGCTAATATCTCTTATGTTCGCGTGTTGCGCTCTTCCTCTCCTCGTCCTTCCCGCCTTCCTCAGACTCACAACCGTTTCCGGGCCTTGGACCATGATGCGCCCACTGCCCCCTCCTCTGTTCCTTTGGGTTCTCTCCCGAAGGATCCTCCTCCTGGTCCTCTGTCTGGGGTTCCCCTTCCTTCTACCCGGTCTGTCGTGTCTCCTGTGTCTTCTTCCTCGTCTCCCTCCGTTCCTCCTTCCCATCCTTCCCCTCCGTCTCTTGACTCTCCCCGCCGCCTGTCGGTGCGGGCTGATGTCCATCGCTCTCCAAACGGCCGTCATGTGTGCTCTCGTTCAGCTTCTCCTGTTGAGACGCTAGAATCCGTTGCCCAGTACTTGGTTGCTGGGACACCTGTCTCTTTACGTCAGAAGCGTAAACCTGGCTCCTCTCCTTCCTTCCCCCCGGCGGGTAAGAAGGTTTCGCTTTCATCCTCGGCCCCTACTTCTGCCTCTCTCGCTCCTTCCCCTCCCATTTCGGTGGTTGCACCCCCTGTTTCTGCTATGGAGGTTTCTTTAGCCCTCGCTTCCCTCTCAGTTGCTGCCCTTGCTGAGGTACGCTCCCCTCTTTCTACCCCTCCTCTTCCTGCTGCTGTCCTTGCCTGCTCCTCTCCGTTGTCTCCTCCTCTTCCTCCTCCTCCTCCTCCGGACTCCGCCCACCCACCTCTGATCTGTTCTCCCGTTTCTTTCCCTCCGTCTTTGCTCAGTTTACCTATGCCCCCTAACCCTGACTTTGCTGACCCTGATCCCGACCCTAATATTCTTTAACGTGCTCTGTTGCTCTTTCGCCTTTGTTTCTTCCTTGTTCTCTGTTTTTGTCCTTTCTCTTCTCGTCGTTGTCCATTCTTCAATGGAACGTTCGAGGTTATTACGCCAATTTCCTCGAACTCCAACTTCTGATTTAGCGGTTTTCGCCCCTTTGTGTCTGTCTCCAGGAGCCGATGCTTGGTGCTCGTCCTGGTCGTTTTCGTGGCTATTCCTTTCTCTCCCCCCCCCCCCAACTGTTGCTGGGGCTTCTAATTCTTCTGCTCTTTTGATTCGTGCTGATGTTCCCTTTGTGCCTTTACTTTTTCCTTCGCCTCTCCATTGTTCTGCTGCTCGTATCTTTGTGGGGAAATGGTACACTGTTTGTTCCATTTATCTCCCCCCGAGTGTCCCGCTTTCTCTTCCTGATTTGAAACACCTCCTAGACTCCTTGCCGGAGCCTGTGCTCCTGCTGGGTGACTTCAATTGTCGTCATTCTCTTTGGGGTGACGTTCTGACGAATACACGTGGTCGCCTTCTTGAGCCGTTTCTCCTCTCTTCTTCCCTGTCTCTTCTGAATTCTGGTGAGCCCACTCATTTGGACTCTCGGACTCACACCCTTTCTTGTCTTGATCTTTCTCTCTGCTCTTCTTCTCTTTACTTAGATTTCACGTGGCAGATTCATGATGACCTCCATGGAAGTGATCATTTCCCCATCCTTGTTTCCTTTTTCTCTTTTCGCCCTTCCCTCTCTTTCCCTAGGTGGCAGTTTGCTAAGGCCGACTGGACCCTATTTTCCCTCAGTGCTACTCTCTCTGACCTCTCCCTTCTGCCTCTCTTTCGCGCTCTCCTCCTTTTTCATGACACTGTCTTCAACGCTGCCCTCCGCTCTATCCCTCGCTCTTCCTCTCGGGGTCCACGGAAGTGCATTCCCTGGTGGAATGCGGACTGTGCTCGGGCTGTCCGCTGTAAGCGTGCAGCCTGGAAGAGGCACCGCCGTAGGCAGACGACCGATTCTTTTCTTTTCTTTCGGAAAGCGAGTGCAGTGGCCTGTAGGGCCATCCGTACGGCTAAACGTGAATGTTGGGCATCTTATGTCTCAACAATTACGTCCGAAACTCCTCTGGCCCAGATCTGGAAGCGTATCCGCAAGATAGCGGGTAAATTCGTTCCCAATGTTTTACCGGTCCTTCACCTCCATGATACTCTTGTGGCGGATCCGTTGCAGGTCGCTTCCATACTGGGTTCCCACTTTTCTTCTGTTAGCTCTGGTCTTCATCTTCCCCAATCTTTTCTTCTTCGTAAACCTGTCCTTGAGTCTCGTCCTTTAGATTTCTGCACTCGTCTTCAACTTCCCTATAATGATCCCTTCTCTCTTTCTGAACTTCGTTCGGCCCTGGCCCTCTGCGGTTCTATGGCGGCGGGCTCCGATGGTATTCATTATGAGATGCTTCGCCATCTCCCTCCGTGCACGTCTCAGTATTTACTGAGTCTGTATAATCGGATCTGGGAGTCGTCGTCAGTCCCTGAGGACTGGCTCGATGCCGTTGTCCTCCCTGTTCGCAAACCGGGGTCTCTGGGTACTTCCCCTAAGGACTTTCGCCCTATTGCTCTCACAAGTTGTGCCTGCAAACTCTTTGAACGTATGGTTAACGTTCGTCTGATGTGGTTCCTGGAACACCATCACCTCCTCTCCCCTTCTCAATTTGGTTTCCGCAAGTGCCGCAGCACGACAGATGTCCTGGTGAACTTGGAGGTCTATATTCGTACTGCTTTTGCTGCGAAGACCTCCGTTGTTGCCGTCCTTTTTGACCTGGAAAAGGCTTACGACACCACTTGGAGATATAATATTCTATCTCAACTTCATTCTTTTGGCCTTCGTGGTCATCTCCCTCTCTTTCTCCGCAGCTTCCTCTCCCGTCGTTCCTTTCGGGTGCGCCTTGGTATCGCACTCTCAGCCTCTTTTCAGCAATACGAAGGTGTGCCCCAGGGTAGTGTTCTGAGCACTACTCTTTTTCTGGTTGCCCTCAATGGTCTTCTTTCTTCTCTTCCTTCTGGTGTCTTCTCCGCTCACTATGTCGATGATCTTACCCTTTGCTGTCAGGGTGATGATTTGCCTCTCCTTCAGCGCCGGCTTCAACTTGCAATTGATGCCGTGTCGTCTTGGGCCACCGATCATGGCTTCAAGTTCTCTATTTCTAAGACTTGTGCCATGACGTTTACGCGGAAACGGGTTGTTCTTCGTCCCTCTTTGTCACTTTATGGTCATCCCCTTGAGTACAAAGATTCCGAGAAGCTTTTGGGGTTATTCCTTGACACTCGTTTGTCTTGGTCTCCCCATATCTCTTAGCTCCGTGTTGAGTGCTCTAAGGCCCTTACCGTCCTTCGGGTCTTGTCCCATACTTCTTGGGGAGCAGATAGGCGCACTCTCCTTGCTTTACATTTCTCTCTTGTCCTGTCTAAGCTCGATTGTGGTTGCCCTGCTTACTCATCTGCTTCTCCTTCTACTCTTCGCCGTCTTGATGCTTTGCACCATACTGGGTTGCGCCTCAGTTCTGGTGCCTTTCGTTCGACTCCCGTCCTTAGCTTGTATGTTGACACTGGCTTCCTGTCTCTTCAGGACCGCAGTGATCGCTACTGTCTTCGCTATCTTGCACGGTCCTTACAACATCCTTCCTCTCGCCTCTGTCGTGCTTTAACTTTTACCTCTCCTGCGGTTCCTGTTCCTCTTCACCACCTCCCTCTTTCTGTCCGGTTATCTCGCCTCCAGGATTCTCTTTCCGTTCGTATTTCTAATGTTTCTCCTCGTGTTGTTCCTTCTTTGCCCCCATGGAGAACCCCTCTTCCGCGGTTTTGAACTTCCTTGACCTGTATCACTAAAGCTTTTACCCCTCCTACGGTTCTAAAATGCCTTTTCCTTGAGCACTTTTCTTCTCACTCCCGCTCCGTTTCTGTCTTCACCGATGGGTCTAAGTCGGCTGACGGTGTTGGCTACTCTGTTGTTTTTCCTGATCGCACTTATATGTGTCGCTTACCTCCGGAGACTAGTATCTTTACAGCGGAACTTTATGCTATTCTCTATGCTCTTCGTCTCCTGCTTTCTCGTTGTCAGTCCTCCTTTGTAGTTGTTGTTGACTCTCGTAGTGCCCTCATGGCTCTCGGGTCCTTTAATCCGGTTCATCCAGTAGTTGTCGAGATCCAGCATTGGCTGTTTCTTGTTCACAATAAATTTAAGTCGGTTGAGTTTTGTTGGGTTCCCAGCCATATTGGTGTGTCTTTAAATGAGCGTGCGGATGCTGCCGCCAAGGAAGCTGTCCGCTCTTGTCCCATCTCTCGTAAAGGCATTCCGTATTCCGACTTTTACCCATTCATTCAGTCCTTACCCGTTGGCAGGCTTCTTGGTTGTCTTTTACTGGTAACAAGCTACGTACTCATAAATGTTGTGTTTCCTCGTGGCCGTCCTCCTTCCACCGTAACCGGCGGTGGGAAACAGCTCTGGCGAGATTGCGTATTGGCCATACTCGCTTAACCCATGGTCACTTGATGGAGCACCGCCCTGCTCCTTATTGTCCTAGTTGCATTGTCCCTCTTACGGTCGTGCATGTCCTTCTTGAATGTCTTGACTTCCAAGACAAGCGTGTGTCTTGCTTTCCAACCGCCCCTCGCGGTCACCTGTCCCTCAATAGAATTCTTGGTGACTCGGATACTTTTGATATCGTTCGCCTTATGAGTTTTTGTTCGCGTATTGGCATCCTTGGTGATATTTAGCGCCCTCTGATTATTTTGCGCATTTGATGGTGCTACATAGCCTTCCCTGTTTGGTTGGTGCCTTCTTTTGATAATTACTTACTTACTTAATGGGTTCAACACTAATGTTTTTAGGAAACCAACTTTTACTGGTTTAGGTTTAAATTTTAATTCTTTTGTTCCTGATATTTTTAAGAAAAATGCAATTAACACTCTACTGAATATGGCCTTCGTTTTATGTTCAAACTGGAATAACTTTGATCAAGAAATTAATTTTCTTGTGAATTTTTTTTCAAATAATGGTTATCCTTTGCATATGGTTTATACCTTTATAAGGAATTTCTTAAATAAGAAGTTTCACCCATCGTGTAGGATTATTACAGTAGAAAGGGATATTAAATATATTAAATTACCATTTTATGGCACTATTAGTTTTTCTGTAAGGAGCCGTTTGAGGAGACTGTTGCAGCATTGTTATCCTCGAGTAGACTTTAGATTTATTTTTGTCAACACAAATACTATAGGCTCTTATTTTAAATTTAAAGATAAAGTGCCTACCCCCTTGTGCTCAAATGTCGTATATATGTATAATTGTTCCAGCTGTAATGCTGGATATATCGGGAGTTCCATTCGGAACTTTAAGATTAGGATACTTGAGCACCGGGGATTATCTTTTAGGACTGGATTACCATTGTCTAAACCAGCATTTTCGGAGATTAGAAACCATTGTTATGAGTTTGATCATTCTCGGCTGGAATCCGATTTTAAAATTCTGGACACTTGTATGAATGGCCAGTCAGATTTGAGAGTAATGGAATTCTTATATATAAAGGAACTGCGGCCTCTGTTAAATAGCAACCTTTCAGCTGTTCAATTGTACACTGTATAGTGCACAGTAGGCCCTGTAATTTGATTTATAGTTCATTCTTGTAGTTTAATTTTATTATAATTTTGTTTAGTTTACCATGTCTTTGCCCTTTCTTACTTATTTCAAGTCTTGACATTGTACATTATTATAATCTTTAATTTAGGATATATAATACATTTTTGGGTATTTAGTTTTATTTAATATTTGAGTTTTTATAAGATTTTGGTAAGTACTTTACAGTTGTCGTTTATTCTGTTTGTATTTTATATACATTTTTTGTAGATTTGTATTCTTTATATGAATATTTGTTAAAATGTTTAGTGGCTATGTGTCAGGTATCAAGTTTCACTTCTGATCACTTCACGTACGTTTAATAGAATGGTTTGTTTTAGTAATTACAAAATTCATCTTGTAGTTTAATGGATTTTTAAATTAGCTTTATATATGTGACAGTTAATAAGTTTTATTTGTATTGATCACTTTAAGTGAGCTTAAGTGTTTTGTTTTTAAAACATTTTCCTTTCTTTGATAGGCAATTATATTCAGTATGAGTTCTTTGTTTACTAGTTATTTGATTGTGATTTCTGTTTTTTCTTTTAGATCTGATGATGAATACGAGAAGTATTCGAAACGTTATGTATTTTAAAGTAAAGAATCTGAAACAAGATGTTCAGTATATCCCTGGTTTTCCTATTCATATATATATATATATATATGCGAACAAGCCTGAATGGTCCCCAGGACAATATGCAACTGAAAACTCACACCCCAGAAGTGACTCGAACCCATACTCCCAGAAGCAACGCAACTGGTATGTACAAGACGCCTTAATCCACTTGACCATCACGACCGGACATAATGAGGTGATAGCCGAGGCTATTTGAACCACCCCACCGCCGGCACTCGGATAGTAATCTTGGGCATAGCATTTTACCAAATCACCTCATTCTTTGGGGCACACGTGAGGAACACAAATGCGAACAAGCCTGAATGGTCCCCAGGACAATATGCAACTGAAAACTCACACCCCAGAAGTGACTCGAACCCATACTCCCAGAAGCAACGCAACTGGTATGTACAAGACGCCTTAATCCACTTGACCATCACGACCGGACATAATGAGGTGATAGCCGAGGCTATTTGAACCACCCCACCGCCGGCACTCGGATAGTAATCTTGGGCATAGCATTTTACCAAATCACCTCATTCTTTGGGGCACACGTGAGGAACACAAATGCGAACAAGCCTGAATGGTCCCCAGGACAATATGCAACTGAAAACTCACACCCCAGAAGTGACTCGAACCCATACTCCCAGAAGCAACGCAACTGGTATGTACAAGACGCCTTAATCCACTTGACCATCACGACCGGACATAATGAGGTGATAGCCGAGGCTATTTGAACCACCCCACCGCCGGCACTCGGATAGTAATCTTGGGCATAGCATTTTACCAAATCACCTCATTCTTTGGGGCACACGTGAGGAACACAAATGCGAACAAGCCTGAATGGTCCCCAGGACAATATGCAACTGAAAACTCACACCCCAGAAGTGACTCGAACCCATACTCCCAGAAGCAACGCAACTGGTATGTACAAGACGCCTTAATCCACTTGACCATCACGACCGGACATAATGAGGTGATAGCCGAGGCTATTTGAACCACCCCACCGCCGGCACTCGGATAGTAATCTTGGGCATAGCATTTTACCAAATCACCTCATTCTTTGGGGCACACGTGAGGAACACAAATGCGAACAAGCCTGAATGGTCCCCAGGACAATATGCAACTGAAAACTCACACCCCAGAAGTGACTCGAACCCATACTCCCAGAAGCAACGCAACTGGTATGTACAAGACGCCTTAATCCACTTGACCATCACAACCGGACATAATGAGGTGATAGCCGAGGCTATTTGAACCACCCCACCGCCGGCACTCGGATAGTAATCTTGGGCATAGCATTTTACCAAATCACCTCATTCTTTGGGGCACACGTGAGGAACACAAATGCGAACAAGCCTGAATGGTCCGAGTGCCGGCGGTGGGGTGGTTCAAATAGCCTCGGCTATCACCTCATTATGTCCGGTCGTGATGGTCAAGTGGATTAAGGCGTCTTGTACATACCAGTTGCGTTGCTTCTGGGAGTATGGGTTCGAGTCACTTCTGGGGTGTGAGTTTTCAGTTGCATATTTTCCTGGGGACCATTCAGGCTTGTTCGCATTTGTGTTCCTCAAAGAATGAGGTGATTTGGTAAAATGCTATGCCCAAGATTACTATCCGAGTGCCGGCGGTGGGGTGGTTCAAATAGCCTCGGCTATCACCTCATTATGTCCGGTCGTGATGGTCAAGTGGATTAAGGCGTCTTGTACATACCAGTTGCGTTGCTTCTGGGAGTATGGGTTCGAGTCACTTCTGGGGTGTGAGTTTTCAGTTGCATATTGTCCTGGGGACCATTCAGGCTTGTTCGCATTTGTGTTCCTCACGTGTGCCCCAAAGAATGAGGTGATTTGGTAAAATGCTATGCCCAAGATTACTATCCGAGTGCCGGCGGTGGGGTGGTTCAAATAGCCTCGGCTATCACCTCATTATGTCCGGTCGTGATGGTCAAGTGGATTAAGGCGTCTTGTACATACCAGTTGCGTTGCTTCTGGGAGTATGGGTTCGAGTCACTTCTGGGGTGTGAGTTTTCAGTTGCATATTGTCCTGGGGACCATTCAGGCTTGTTCGCATTTGTGTTCCTCACGTGTGCCCCAAAGAATGAGGTGATTTGGTAAAATGCTATGCCCAAGATTACTATCCGAGTGCCGGCGGTGGGGTGGTTCAAATAGCCTCGGCTATCACCTCATTATGTCCGGTCGTGATGGTCAAGTGGATTAAGGCGTCTTGTACATACCAGTTGCGTTGCTTCTGGGAGTATGGGTTCGAGTCACTTCTGGGGTGTGAGTTTTCAGTTGCATATTGTCCTGGGGACCATTCAGGCTTGTTCGCATTTGTGTTCCTCACGTGTGCCCCAAAGAATGAGGTGATTTGGTAAAATGCTATGCCCAAGATTACTATCCGAGTGCCGGCGGTGGGGTGATTCAAATAGCCTCGGCTATCACCTCATTATGTCCGGTCGTGATGGTCAAGTGGATTAAGGCATCTTGTACATACCAGTTGCGTTGCTTCTGGGAGTATGGGTTCGAGTCACTTCTGGGGTGTGAGTTTTCAGTTGCATATTGTCCTGGGGACCATTCAGGCTTGTTCGCATTTGTGTTCCTCACGTGTGCCCCAAAGAATGAGGTGATTTGGTAAAATGCTATGCCCAAGATTACTATCCGAGTGCCGGCGGTGGGGTGGTTCAAATAGCCTCGGCTATCACCTCATTATGTCCGGTCGTGATGGTCAAGTGGATTAAGGCGTCTTGTACATACCAGTTGCGTTGCTTCTGGGAGTATGGGTTCGAGTCACTTCTGGGGTGTGAGTTTTCAGTTATATATATATATATATATATATATATATATATATATATATATATATATATATATGTCGTACCTAGTAGCCAGAACGAACTTCTCAGCCTACTATGCAAGGCCCGATTTGCCTAATAAGCCAAGTTTTCCTGAATTAATATACTGTCTCTAATTTTTTTCTTATGAAATGATAAAGCTACCCATTTCATTACGTATGAGGTCAATTTTTTTTTATTGGAGTTAAAATTAACGTAGATATATGACCGAACCTAACCAACCCTACCTAACCTAACCTAACCTATCTTTATAGGTTAGGTTAGGTTAGGTAGCCGAAAAAGTTAGGTTAGGTTAGGTTAGGTAGGTTAGGTAGTCGAAAAACAATTAATTCATGAAAACTTGGCTTATTAGGCAAATTGGGCCTTGCATAGTAGGCTGAGAAGTGCGTTCTGGCTACTAGGTACGACATATATATATATATATATATATATATATATATATATATATATATATATATATATATATATATATATATATATATATATATATATATTATATATATATATATATATATATATATATATATATATATATATATATATATGTCGTACCTAATAGCCAGAACGCACTTCTCAGCCTACTATTCAAGGCCCGATTTGCCTAATAAGCCAAGTTTTCATGAATTAATGTTTTTTCGTCTACCTAACCTACCTAACCTAACCTAACCTAGCTTTTTTTGGCTACCTAACCTAACCTTACCTATAAATATAGGTTAGGTTAGGTTAGGTAGGGTTGGTTAGGTTCGGGCACATATCTACGTTAATTTTAACTCCAATAAAAAAAAATTGACCTCATACATAGAGAAAATGGTTGCTTTATCATTTCATAAGAAAAAAATTATAGTAAATATATTAATTCAGGAAAACTTGGCTTATTAGGCAAATCGGGCCTTGAATAGTAGGCTGAGAAGTGAGTTCTGGCTACTAGGTACGACATATATATATATATATATATATATATATATATATATATATATATATATATATATATATATATATATATATATATAATGTCGTACCTAGTAGCCAGAACTCACTTCTCAGCCTACTATGCAAGGCACGATTTGCCTAATAAGCCAAGTTTTCATGAATTAATTGATTTTTCGACTACCTAACCTAACTTTTTCGGCTACCTAACCTAACCTAACCTATAAAGATAGCTTAGGTTAGGTAGGGTTGGTTAGGTTCGGTCATATATCTACGTTAATTTTAACTCCAATAAAAAAAATTGACCTCATAATGAAATGGGTAGCTTTATCATTTCATAAGAAAAAAATTAGAGAAAATATATTATTTCAGGAAAACTTGGCTTATTAGGCAAATCGGGCATTGCATAGTAGGTTGAGAAGTGCGTTCTGGCTATTAGGTACGACATTATATATATATATATATATATATATATATATATATATATATATATATATATATATATATATATATATATATATATATATATATATATATATATATATAGTTAGGTTCAACTTGCTAGCTACAACCGCCTATGGTTGATAGCATTAACTAATTTGTTAACCACATGTGACCTGGACTCACCTGACAGGTGTACATCGTCTGAGGCCAAGTTCTGACCTTATGGTCTGGCTGTAAAATGTATGTAGGTGGCTTTCAATCTTTCTCTCCTCCTTAGTCGGAAATGTATGTAATTACCAGAACATTGGTAGTATTCAGGATTCTCTCCCCAATGATTATTATTACTTAGTTGGCGAGGTTCCACTAACGTGAACACTACTGAGTTGCTAATTAGATTGAATGAACGGATTATGATTTTGAGGTGATTAATTATTTCCGCTGGTTGGCGAGTTGGATGGATGTCAGTACCACCTAAATAAATTATGGTTAGATGTTGAGGCCAATCTAACCCAGATGATAATGCTGGATTATATAAATTATGAGCAGTTGCTCCTGGTTACCTAAATATTCTAACCTCAGTGTGAGGTATAGGTCTAAGGGTTGTGGGTAATTGACTATGACCCACTAATGCTACTTTGTACATGATGCAATAGTAGAAATGTTAGAAATAAATTTATTAGTGTTGTTTAGGCTATGATATGAGGCAGTATGCTGACAGCCGAAATTATTGTGAATATTTATATAGCCTAATATACTGTTCACAATAATTGGTATTTAATGATTAATAATTTAATAATTATTAATAATAGTTTAATGATTAATTGTTTAATAATTGGTTAGTAATGATTAGTAGGACTTTAGATAGCTTAAAATCTCAGCTATCTAGGTTCAAGGGACCAGAAGTTTTCCGAGAACCGTTATAGATTTTAATATTAATTGTGATGCTTCCGGCACGAAGGACCAGAAATTTATGTGGGAAAAGTCTAGCTCTAAATATTAATAAGAATCATTTTAAATCATATACAACGATAGGACCACCGCCTTTTATATAAAAAGGAGGAAAAATAAATCAATTTAAATTTAATCCAAGAATCAGTGTCCTATGGATCTAGATTAATTAAATGAAATATTAAGAGAGCATTAAATGGACTGTAGTTACAATTAATTAAAGACCTGACTTAATACATAAACTTGGAGGTTACATACTAAAAGATAAATATATCCCTAGTATTATTTTACACTGGTTTTTCGTTAAAGTAATTATAGAATATTAATCTAGTAAATATTTGTAGATAAATGAATGTAAATTTACCTAATTACACAGTCAAATATTAAATACATGCATAGTAAATGGATGTTACATGCAAAGGTAATAAATTATATAGATAAATAATTAATAATGGGACAAAGCTAACAACGGGAAAAAGGAACAAGCTGCTTAGCTGTAAAGGGGGCTTTACAACATGCATTTCTCGACTCAAATACTCGTTGACGTAAATTCGTTGCCCAATTTACTTGTTATAACTACTGAATAATGGAAGCCGTTTGGAGAAGTCTTTCTCGCCAGTTGAAGTTACGACCATGCTGGAATCACGGTTGTTATGTAAAGGATGACAAGACCACTATTTCCGATATATAGTGGGGACATGAGAAGAATGTAAACTAACTTGGGCTATTTTACGCTTTGCTAAGTTACGACGAGCAACCTACAGGTTGGTTATTATGTGCACACAAAATCAACTTTAGTAGGGACGTTAATACATTATGCCCGCCGGAACAGTGTCTGGTAATTCTTGGAGACACTGTCGGTCCCTGACGTTTACTGTTGCAGAATGACGGATTATGGGACCAGTATTACGCTCCAAGACACAAACTATATTAGCAGTAGAGTGGTTGTTCTTGACCACGCTGCTTATGGCATCCTCCTCTGTCATGCCGTCTCAAATCGAAAGTTGGCATCTTCTTCCCTACTCGCTCGGATACGCATGCACAGAACGCTCCAAAGTTATCTCAAGTGTAAAGTGTTTTATATACTTGTAATTAAGGAAGTAAGGAATCAAGACAAGTACTGATGTCGTAAGGAATCATGACAAGTACTGATATCATGAATAAATATATTAGTAATATATTTACATAATACCACTTCTCGCAGGGCAATTTGTTTAATTAAAACTGTACAAAATAAACGAGTCGTTTATTTTGTAAGGGTCTACGTAAAATTATTTTACGTCACAGTAATATCCCTGGAAACACAAACCGAAACTGTCTCTATTTTCCGCTTGTTACAACTTGTAATAAATTTGTTACATCTTGGCTTAAAGTGTTTATGACGTATTAGAATGTTGTTACAACTTGCTATATTGGTTGTATTAACTGGGTAGGAAGTGTTAAAACTTGTTTGAACATTGTACCAAAGACGTAGTTTTGGTATATGTTTGACGAGATCTACTGGAATAATTAATTTGATTAAAAGATCGGGTTCAACATGCAATAGTACACGAATTAAGCAGACTCTTTCATAGAAGATTATACTTAGAAAAAAGGAATAAATAATTGGTCGGTAAGATCCCAGTAACATGTGGATTATTTCATGTTTCAACCTGTCGCTACCTCACGTCGTCATGGAGACTATGAAGGATTTGGCAGAATATACGTCGTAATAGAAAACATCAACTGTATAAATTCTCCGAATTAGTAATGTTAGTAAATAATAGTCAGTAACTGAATGAGGACAAAATGTTGGTTATTTCCAACAGTGTGTGTCAGTCTGTGTGTGTGTGTGGTGAAAGGGTGGTTCCTCTCTGTTATCATGCCACCAGCACCACAAAAGAGAGGTGGGTGCTGGTGCCGGCTGTGAAGATGACAGCAGCAGGTGGTGGCGACTGTAAAAGTGACATCAGGAGGTGGTGTCGGCTGTGAACATGACACCAGGAGGTGGCGGCGGCTGTGAAAATGACAGCAGGAAGTGGTGGCTGCTGTGAAGGTGACAGCAGGAGGTGGTGGCGGCTGAAGAGGTGACAGGAGGTGGTGGCGGCTGTGAACATGAAAGCAGGAGGTTGTAGCGGCTGTGAACATGACACCAGGAGGCGGCGGCGGCTGTGAAGGTGACACCAGGAGGTGGCGGCGGCTGTGAAGGTGACAGCAGGAGGTGGTGGCGGCTGAAGAGGTGACAGAAGGAGGTGGTGGTGGCTGTGAACATGAAAGCAGGAGGTGGTAGCGGCTGTGAAGGTGAAAGCAGGAGGTGGTGGCGACTGTGAAGGTGACAGCAGGAGGTGGTAGCGGCTGTGAAGGTGAAAGCAGGAGGTGGTGGCGGCTGTGAAAATGACAGCAGGAGGTGGTGGCGGCTGTGAAAGTGACATCAGGAGGTGGTGGCGGCTGTGAAGGTGACAGCAGGAAGTGGTGGCGGCTGTGAAGGTGACAGCAGGAGGTGGTGGTGGCTGTGAAGGTGACAGCAGGAGGTGGTGGCGGCTGTGAAGGTGACAGCAGGAGGTGGTGGTGGCTGAAAGGTGACAACAGGAGGTGGTGGTGGCTGAAAGGTGACAGCAGGAGGTGGTTGCGGCAAATCTCTAATCTCAAAGGGACGAATATGTACAACTCGTTCCTTTGGAAGTGGAAGAGGGCCTGGATATGGACACACTCTGGCATCGTATCTCTGGCAAATAACACAGGATTTAATTAGGGATTTTACAGTCTGCCTACCTTGGGGTAGCCAGTAATGTTGTCTTAAATCCGTGAGGGTATCTAATACCCCACCATGCAGAGTGTTGTATTTGTGTATGTGTAACACAATTAGTTTGCTTACTATGTGGTGACGAGGAAGCAATATTTGATTTTTTGCTTCCAGATCTATGTCCGCATGCTGTAAGCGGCCTCCGCATCTGATTATGTTATAATTGTTGGTGTCTACCCAGAGACCCAGATCATTTTGTAGCTTCTTAGTGACATTGTCAAATTCTGTCCCAAATGTGTCTGTCTGAGCTCTTTTGACCCAGTACCTTAGGGTACTAGGGAATTTATGCTTGATTCCTATTTTCTTTAGAAAATCAAACACTACTTTGGTGACACCTATTAGTTTGTTCAGTTCAGAGTTCCGATTAGGATCAATTACCAAAGTCCGAGGTAGTTCTGGGTTCTCAGTGGGAAGAGTGACATGGGTCACAATGACTTGTGGGTTTTGTTTAGGTAACTGGTCACTGATTAGCTACTGAGGTCCATTGAACCACATCTCTGCCTTTGTTAATTGCCATAAAGTCAGGCCTCGGGAGAGATAGTCAGCTGGATTCTCTTTGGTGGGTACATATTTCAGATTGTACCATTCCGACAACTCTCGTATTTCCGTAACGCAGTTACTCATGTAAGGATTTTTACTATTAATATTTTTAACCCACTATAGCACTGCCTCATCATCTGACCATACCACTGTTTCTTCAAAGTGGATGTTGCTTAAGGCCTTGATCAGATAATGAGCCAATCTTACACCTAGCAGTAAGGCTGTTAATTCCAGTTGTGGCAATGATCGTTTCTTTAATGGTGCCACTCTGGCCTTTGATGTGAACAAATTGGTTTGCCCATTTGAAACCAGGTAAGCTACTGTGCCATAAGCCTTTCCCGAGGCATCACAGAATACATGTAGCCTAATTGGTTCTTTTTCATTTACTGTGTTCGGAGAGAACTTGACAGACTCTAGGATCTTTCACTAGTCATTGCCATTTTTCGTGTAAGGTAGGTGTTAGAAGATCATCCCGCCCTATCTTTTGTTGCCAACATTCCTGCATTATCAACTTTCCATTAATTAAGATTGGACTTAATAGTCCCAATGGGTCGAAGGGTTTGCTGACTTGTGGGAGTAATTTTCTCATTGTTAGGTTGGTGGTATTTGGCTCCACCGACTTGATTGTTAACTGATCTGCTGTCGTATCCCATTTGACGCCTAGTACTTTTGTCCTCTCGGGTACCTGGTAGTCAGGAAAATCAGTTTCGATCAGTTGATTTAATTTGGCATTGTTGGAGACCCACGACTGGAGAGGCATATTTGCTCCCATTAATTTTCGATTGGCCTCGTGGTATATGCTCAGCAGTTTACTTTCTCTGCTGGCTGTTCCTTGGAAATTGTCTACATACAAGTTATTGCTAATTTCTGCTATATTTTGATTATTAGACTGCTTCAAGAAGGGTGTCTAAGGTAGCTTGAAGAAGAAACGGGGAAGATGTGGCACCAAACAAAACAGACGCAAACCTGTAAGTGATTAATTCACTGTTTGGATCTTTTGGATCTTTGATCCATAGGAACTTTGTGTAGTTATGGTCTTCTTATTGGAGACCTACCCTAAGGAAAGCCTTGCTGATGTCGGCCGTATATGCGCAAGTCCCGATGCAGAATTTTAACAGCACGTTGTATAGCCTTTGTGTCAGGCTAGGGCCAGTTTGAAGGCAGTAATTTATCGAAACACTACCCTGCCTTGCCTTTGCACTGCAATTAAATACTATCCATAGTGGGTAGTTGAAGAATTTTTCAGCACAGGGTGATGTGGCAGGTAGTGCCCTTCCTTTGGATCATCATTTGTGACAACTTCGATAAATTTGTCATTGAGTTGCTTCTGTATTATTTCATGGTACAATTTCAAGTTCTCAGGATGTCTTTGTAAGTGCAACACCTGGGATCTTAATTGGTTTTGTGCCATAAAATGGTTGACGGGTAGCTGAGGGTGATTCAGCTTCCATGGTAACTTGACCCAGTATTGATTATCTCTGTAGATAAATGAGTCCAGGTATTGATTGTAAATCCAGTCGTCATCTGGACTAGGTTGTTCAGGGACAATGCCGAGAGTTGCCAGGTCCCATAATTTATGTACAGGAGGATCAAGCTCATCCTCAGACATGTTTCTGAATTGTAGTGGAGATTGTTCTCCTAGTCATGCAACCATTACTGGGTTGGCATATTGGTGGTCTACAGATGCGGGTTGCTTCAGCCATAATACTGGGCCTGTTAGCAAATAGCCACCTGCAGACGGTAACAAGCTCATTCCTTGTTTTTCATCCTTTCCTTTGATAAACTTATAGTAGATATCTGATCCCATAAGGATTCCAATATTGAAGAGTTTGTCTGATGTGATTTTATCAGCCAATTTGATCCCCTTTTCTTTCTGGAATTTGACTGTTATCCCTAGACCATACACATACAGGTCTGTTGGGAACATATCTACTACAAGTGCTTGTATCGTTCTGACATAACCGCCTAAACGTACTTTAGGTTGTACTACCTTGAAAACTTGGGTTCCTGAGTTAGTCAGGAATCCTGCTATGTCTATTCATGTCTCTCGTACAGGTTTGAGTTTCAAGCCATCTATCAACTCCTTTGAGATAAAAGTCATTTGGGATTCTTGGTCAAATAATCCACGTATGGTGACCTTGGACATTCCAGTTTTAATGATCAATTGAGCAGCGGGTAGAGCTGATTTATGATCAGACCTTGTTGAGAAGACATTTACATCAGGTAGCATGGTACAAAGCTGTACTGAAGCAGAAGTTCCTTCCTCCTCCTGTGGTTTTGGAGACTTTGTACTTGAGTCCCCACAAAGTGCTCTATGGTGTTGACCCTAATGGCACCTATTACAGGTGCGTATTTGAGTTGTACAGGTGTCGGGATTGTTACCTTATACACCTGGTGCATTTACGTAACTCCTTGAGTCGTTTTATACGTGTAGCATGATCAGAGTAAGCTTTGCAGTTGTACATGGTATGTTGTTCTTCACAGAACACACATGGCCTCCAGACGTTAACAGCATCTTGGGGAGTCACCGTTTTGGGTGACACATTAACTGTAGGTTTCGAGGGACTCACTGCATATGTGCCCATACTGCCTTGTTTCCATTTGGGGGAGGGGGGAGTTGTTTTAGATTCATTTGGATTACTGTTTGTACTCTGTTGTTTACTATTAGTGGTAGAAGAAGGTTTAGATGTCGCTTTTCCATCTGTGTTATCTCATTGTCTTTCTATGATGGATGGCAACCCTTCTGTTATCTTCTTTACTGTCAGAGAAGATTTGTTATGTAAGACAAACAACTTATCCAGTGCGTCAATGGGTAATTTGCGTTTCATATGGACTTGGATTATCCAGTCCGTTTCCTCCAGATTCACCTTATTCTTAAGTGCCTTGAGCAAGGACTCAAGCTCCAATCTAAAAGCTTGTAGAGAGTCATCTGTTCCATCTCGAGGGTTAATATCCAACAGCTTCTGGGTTAGAAGTCTGATAGTCCTTTCTGGCTTAGCATGATTATCCTTAAGGAGCTGTACTGCATTATCATAACCATCATCAGTAGAGGTCAAATTACATACCACCTTTAATGCTTCATTCTTTAAGACACTTAGCAAATATGTAAATTTTGTTGTCTTTGCAACATTGGCATTAGAATCCACAGAAAGGAAAAAGTTGTTCCAGAAGTTGTCCCAACTCTCGTCCTCTGTACCAGAGAAAGTTGGGAGACTGAGTGATGGTAATTTGACTACTGGTTGTGTTCGGTTTTGGGAAGCTGTGGCTGCAATGTTTGTAGTGACCTTGTGTATGGGGTATTAAATTGTGAAAGTGTTGTAACTTTGTATGTATTGTATCTTCGTAATTTGCGTTTTCTTGTACTACAGCGTCCATTGCATCTTCATCTATGTTAGTAGTAGCAAGTACATCCTGATATTTCAGGATTTGCATTTGTACATGCTGATATTTGGTCTGTGTAACCTTATGATGGCCTTCCAGTTCTACATAATCAACTGGAGTTTGAGTACATAAATCATCACATTTTTTTATCTGTCGGGTTAAGTGGCCCTTCATTCCAGTGAGGGTCGCTTTTACATTTTTGTCAGAATACATAATGGCTGTATTTGCTAGCCGTGTTGCAGATGTACTAGTGCTAAGCCTTGTTGGACTTTGATTTGGAATGTTTATAGCACTTGAGCTAGTAGAGGAACTAGTTTCCGAACTAGAGCTGTTTATCAGTTAAAAACTACACTATATAATCATACACACTATGAAAAAGGCTAACATAGTTCCAATCTACAAAAGTGGAAGCAGGGAAGACCCCATAATTATAGACCTGTATCATTGACAAGAGTAATAGTCAAAATATTAGAAAAAATAATTAAAACTAAATGGGTAGAACACCTGGAGAGAAATGATATAATATCAGACAGACAGTATGGTTTTCGATCTGGAAGATCCTGTGTATCGAATTTACTCCGTTTCTATAATCGAGCAACAGAGATATTACAGGAAAGAGATGGTTGGGTTGACTGCATCTTTCTGGACCTAAAAATGGCTTTCAGCAGAGTTCCACATAAGAGGTTGTTCTGGAAACTGAAAAATATTGGAGGGTTGAAAGGTAAGCTTCTAACATGGATGAAAAATTTTCTGAGTGATAGAAAAATGAGGGTAGTGATCAGAGGCAATGTATCGGACTGGAGAAATGTCACATTTGGAGTACCACAGGGTTCAGTTCTTGCACCAGTGATGTTTATTGTCTACATAAATGATCTACCAGTTGGTATACAGAATTATATGAACATGTTTGCTGATGATGCTAAGATAATAGGAATGATAAGAAATTTATAGAATTGTCATGCCCTTCAAGATGACCTGGACAAAATAAGTATATGGAACACCACTTGGCAAATGGAATTTAATGTTAATAAATGCCACGTTATAGAATGTGGAATAAGAGAACATAGACCCCACACAACCTATATATTATGTGAGATATCTTTAAGGAATTCTGATAAAGAAAGAGATCTAGGGGTGGTTCTAGATAGAAAACTATCACCTGAGGACCACATAAAGAATATTGTGCGAGGAGCCTATGCCACGCTTTCTAAAGCGTGGCATAGGCTCCTCCTATGAATTGCTTTTAAATACATGGATGGCGATATACTAAAGAAATTGTTTACGACTTTTGTTAGGCCAAAGCTAGAATATGCAGCGGTTGTGTGGTGCCCATATCTTAAGAAGCACATCAACAAACTGGAAAAAGTGCAAAGACACACTACTAAGTGGCTCCCAGAACTGAAGGGCAAGAGCTACGAGGAGAGGTTAGAGGAATTAAATATGCCAAAACTAGAAGACAGAAGAAAAAGAGGTGATATGATCACTACATACAAAATAGTAACAGGAATTGATAAAATCAATAGGGAAGATTTCCTGAGACCTGGAACTTTAAGAACAAGAGGTCATAGATTTAAACTAGCTAAACACAGATGCCGAAGAAATATAAGAAAATTCACTTTCACAAACAGAGTGGTAGACGGTTGGAACAAGTTAGGTGAGAAGGCGGTGGGGGCCAAAACCATCAGTAGTGTCAAAGCGTTATATGACAAAGAGTGCTGGGAAGACGGGACACCACGAGCGTAGCTCTCATCCTGTAACAACACTTAGGTAATTACACTTAGGTAATTACACTATAATTTTAGTGGTAACCCTGTATCAATGTTGGGTTTACTTCAATTTAGCTCCTCAATTATCACTCTTAGTTGATACAGAGACACATATTAACACTCAAAGGTGAAATGATTATAGGTAAATTATTACAATAGTTATGGTAATATTATGTAGACAACACAACTCGGGTTGTCATGAGTACTGCATAAAAATGTGTGCTTGCTAGGTTGTAATGTATGTTCAACTCTGGACATGTGTAAATTGTTACCCTTACGCCAGGTTAGCACAATAAATTAGACTAGATTGCTGTACAACTCCAGCCTAAAATGTCCTACCCTTGTGCAAGAATTAGTTGTAAATAATGTGATATGCAGTAATTGTTATGGTACAATATTATGTAAACTCTTATAATTATAAAAATCATATAAATTTATGAGTAAATTAGTCTCTTATCAACCTCTTGTAATGAAAACGCACAATTGTTCTTTTGGTACAGGCCTCGGAACAATAATAGTGCTTGTTGTAAGTTCTGTTCACTATTAGCAGAGATTGAAAAAGTTAGGCAAGAAAAATGTAGAATGTATTGCAGTGACTTCCTGCTATAATTAATGTATATGTAAATATTGTCAATATTGTATATAGATCCTAATCAGGATGCTGTATCTAGGTTCAAAGGACCATACTTTATGTGGGGAAAATCCTTGCAGTTTTAATTCCTTTTCTTTTATGAATTATTACATATTTACTTTAATTTTTAATTGATTTTAATGTTATATTATTGTTATTTGATTATTTTAGTGAGTAGTAAGTTAGTAATAAGTTAGTTAATAGTGAGTGGACTGTATATTCTGATTCAGCTGCTAGAACTTCTCACACAATGGGAGGGACAATTTGTAGCTTAAACCACTTTGAGGTGGCCATAAACCACAAATTGTTTACCTAGTCTTTGATATATAAACCATAAATCATACCACATATGGTGGTCTAATGTACTATTATATCAGCAAATTAAATTAATAACTCCTAATACTATGTCTCCAGTATGAAACATAAAAGGGCCTTAGCTGCTACTGTTGTTGAGGCCTGCTAAGGCTGTGTAATTGTAGCATCAAATGAGGGTCTGGCCCTGTGCCTCTGAGTGCCACGTAATAGTGGCTGTATTGAGGCTTAAAAGGCTTGTTGTACAGCAGGGTAACAAATTTGTATAATTATGTTGGGAGCCAGCTTCCTGCTTCACTAACTTCCTCACAATTACCTGTTTGGGATGTAAGCAATTAATAATGGTTCCCTAAACATATAAGTACAGGTATGACATGGAATATGTGTGTGTAGAACTGAGTAAACTCACTGTGTTTGTGGTTTTAATCCCACGTCTTAACGATATTTCCTACAATAATAATGGCCAGTACTAAATGCAATAGAAATACCGAAAATTGTTCTTCCATTTGTTCATGAGATCTTCGGTTGGGCGGATCGTAGAGGATCCTGTTTCGAAGCTCGGAAAAGAACCTTTTGTGTTGTAAATTTCGTCAGAGAGTGTGGTCCTCACTGTTTACAAGTTACTGTGTTGTGACGACGCTTTAGCCCATGTTTTGGTTCTACTTCTGATTTTATTTAACGGTAGCAAGGGAGTCAAGCTGTACTTCTAGTATATTTCAGTCCTAGTGAACACTTTTTTATTAAGTTTAAACACTAGACTGTTGTGTAAAAGAAATTAGAGTTAATATAAATACGTCGCGTCAATGACGTCACAGAATCACCCATTCTCTTTTACTTTATGGGGGTAATTATGTTATTTTGAGTGTCGGATTTCCGACAGTGGCGGCTGTGAAGGTGACAGCAGGAGGAAGTGCTAACTGTCAAGGTGACAGCAGGAAGTGGTGGTGGCTGTGAAGGTGACAGCAAGAGGTGGTGGTGGCTGTGAGGGTGACAGCAGGAGGTGGTGGCAGCTGTGTAGGTGAGAGCAAAAGGTGGTGGCGGTTGTGAAGGTGACAAAAGGAGGTGGTGGCGGCTGTGAAGGTGACAGCAGGAGGTGGTGGCTGCTGTGAAGGTGACAGCAGGAGGTGGTGGCGGCTGTGAAGGTGACAGCAGGAGGTGGTGGCGGCTGTGAAGGTGACAGCAGGAGGTGGTGGCGGCTGTGAGGGTGACAGCAGGAGGTGGTGGCGGCTGTGAGGGTGACAGCAGGAGGTGGTGGCGGCGACTGAGAGCCTGGAAGACAATGCAGTAATACTGTTGATAATGTCATCAGGAGCAGTGTTGCCGCTGGTTGTCATCTGGAAGACAATTGTTGCTACACTAATGGTGTTAATGGTAATGTTGGCTGTGATGAAGGTAATGGTAGGCATTGGCTGAGGCTGTGGAGGTTAGTGGGACATTAGGTACATACGTTAAAGTATGTTCCCACAAAATGTACTGTTTATACTACAGATACTTGCAGTAACACTGACTGGAACTGGCTTGGTGATGTGTCGCTACTGAAGAACATGATATGTCCCGCAGTTGTGCCGGGGGTTAAGTTAATATGTGCTCAGCGAGGGGTTGTGTATATTGCGTGGGGGAGACGTGGGGGTTAAACTGATGTATCTGTAAGTGATCGTGATGCCTTCCTTGTCTCAGGACAAGAAATTGACGATTCTTTATCTTCTGCTCCGTGGATTATTGAATATTCTTAAGTGTTTGTCTGGAGTATGTTTGTCTTCGTGAGTACGCATGTGTGTGTGTGTGTGTGTGTGTGTGTGTGTGTGTGTGTGTGTGTGTGTACTCACCTAGTTGTACTCACCTAGTTGTGCTTGCGGGGGTTGAGCTATGGCTCTTTGGTCCCGCCTCTCAACCGTCAATCAACAGGTGTACAGGTTCCTGAGCCTATTGGGCTCTATCATATCTACACTTGAAACTGTGTATGAAGTCAGCCTCCACCACATCCCTTCCTAATGCATTCCATTTGTCAACCACTCTGACACTAAAAAAGTTCTTTCTAATATCTCTGGGGCTCATTTGGGCACTCAGTTTCCACCTGTGTCCCCTAGTGCGTGTGCCCCTTGTGTTAAACAGCCTGTCGTTATCAACCCTGTCGATTCCCTTGAGAATCTTGAATGTGGTGATCATGTCCCCCCCTAACTCTTCTGTCTTCCAACGAAGTGAGGTTTAATTCCCGTAGTCTCTCCTCGTAGCTCAGGGGGTTCAGCTTCGGCTATTTGGTCGTTTGGGTCTTGTGTTTTCACATGTGGGTGTGGATGTGTGTGTGCGCGCGCAAGTGCATGTGTGTGCGTATCCATTGATCACTGATCTATTAAGTTACATTATGTTACGTGATAATTTTTACCATAAATAAATAACCCATCCACAAGCCAGTATATACCCAGGTCTCTTTTATATATAAACTTAACAGATTTATATCCATTGTTTCCAGTTCCATTTTGTGTGATATTTTTAAAGTGCCTTATCATCTGTGATTAAGGCAGGTGTCTGGGAAGCCCAAGGGCGCGGGTTTAAGTCAATCCATTGTCTCAGAAGGACTGTCATTGATATATCACGCCGGTGTGATTTCATTGCGACATTTAAAGTCCTTTTTATTTCCCAATAACTATTCCCTTTCTTCCAATTATATTTCAACCAAGACATCCCTTACACGTTGTTTATGAAATGTAAGTCAACCCATCCTCTTATTTAGGTATTACTTATAGTAACAATGAGGACCATTGTACATATACCGACGTACAATGTAATTTGGAAGTAGAAATCTGTAGTACTGAATTAGGACAAACCAGAAAAGGTTTTGCATTTATGCTGCAGAGATAAACTAACCTAACCCAACCTAACCTTCCTTGGCCTAACACTCGCTATCTGAGGCCTAATATAGTACATATGTGTGCTATACTAGGCCTAGGAATATTTAAATTTGTTTTTAGCTTCGTTTTTACGGATAATAAATGAAATGAATAGTACCAAAATCTACTATCTAATTGATTAGTACAACAAATTTGTACTATGGTTCACATAGTTACAAATAGTACTATCTAAACAAGAAATACATATCACATCGCTATAAATGCTTCACCCACGTACTACAAATACAAATAATCGCCAACAGAACCTAAACATCTAATCTAACCTATGCCTATATATATGCACAATATGATATATTATAATATTAATTTATACATGAAAAAATTCCCGTTTTGAATAAACAGCATGTAAAAGCTTATGAATGTGTCTGTGGGGTCGGCCGCTGGATGTAATGGACTTGGTGAGGACGGGTTGGAATTGAAGAACCAATTCACGGTGTAACGGGGGGTGGGGGAAATAGCTCTATCTTGTCCATTATTCCACCCCCCAGTTAACTAACGAGGCCGGGGGAAACAGCTCTCTCTAGTCCGTTATCCCGTCCCCAGTTAGCTAACTATTCTAGAGCACTCCCAGAGTTCCTAAGGCAACCTCTCTCGTTCAACACCTTGTAACCTAGGTATTTGACTACCTAGGTGCTAAGACTACAAGGCGCCGTAACTGGATCAGCTACCCGAAACTCTAGAGAGAACTCTAGAATACAGAATCATTGCCACAAACGTATAAGAGAAAGCGAGAGGAAAGAAATGAATAGTGAAGTAATTAGTGAGGGTTTGGGGTGAGAGGCAGAGAGGTGGGAGGAGCGAGGAGGGTCATTAGTTGAAAGTGAGAGTTTAGAGAGGGGTGGAGGGAGAGACGTAGATAAGTAGTAGTAGAAAAGTAGATAGTAGAAGTAGAAAGTAGATAGTAGAAGACGAAATGCTGCCACCATCCATTCATGATCATTACATACAAGACAAGGAATGGAACTTGCCTGTATCACAAAATTCTCAAAGGATGGTATCATGAGTTCATTATTAGTAGTTCCCATCTTTATCATGTACTCATTCTAAACCATGAAACCAGTAACCACAGAGGCTTTCTCACCTCAACTCAAATCTCTAGGGAACAAAATAAAGTCCATTTAAATGATAAATTCAACAATTATATTTCACATTAAGTATCATAATTTAGCAATCCAATTAAAATGTTCCAGTTTAATATGCAAAGTGAGTCATCATCCAAGAATTCGAGAACCCTACAACTTGACTGCCCCTGATCGTCACACAACACTTGTAAAACACGACAAGTCACCTTACTGTTCACTCACCAAGTGTCTCTGCCTATAGCTGGATAGAGGGGGGGGGGGGGGTCTGTAGTTGACAGAGACTCCCGCCCTGCCGGCCGACAGCCTTCCTGCTAGGCCGTCTCTTCTGCAATCCTGACTGCCGTTCTGTCTGTTAATGCCTCATGCTGGATAGCTCTCCGAGTTTATATTGGGGAACCTAGTAGCTAACTCCGCCCCCAAGTAGATAGCCTCCGGCACTACCAAGCCACTCCTTAAACGTCGGCATGTTTGAAGGCTACCCGGCTCCAATTATACGCTTAGCGGAAGCAAGGTGAAATTATCATGATCTGACCTCAGGTCACTTGGGGTCATTAACGGTTAGAGGTGTGAGATCTCAGGCAGACAACTGGCGCCTCTCAGATCCTTGTCTGTGACTCATGTACTCTATGTATGTATTAACCTAAACCAAACACTTTTACAGTGTTACATCTCCCCTTCTCCCCGAAAATAAAGTTTTTGCAACACTGCTAAAGCAAGCTAGCTGTGTGCGACAACTTTATTAACGAAAAGAATACATCCTAGCTAAACAAATATACATCATCCTACTCTAAAAAATGAAATATGTAGACAGACGTCCATTGTCTCTGGCTGGGCGACGTCACTGCTTGGTCTTGTAGATAATCCTGTACCACATTTCTTCAACACAACTGCCTCCGTCGCTTCTCCGTCGTTAACGCACAACAACACTTGGTCAACCCGAAAGCCGTTACTACTTGAACTGCGCACAGGACCGTGGAATTCGGTTGTCCCAGCTGATCTGTAATTGGCCCTACGTCAGTCACCATGAGAGACGTATATTGGGGTTCTTCACAGCTATAGGGACTACAAGTTTCGAGACCTTCATATAGTTGCCAACAGTAGAAATCCCATCCTACTCTTCTTCCTCCCTGTTGCTCCAGCCCGCCTCCTTCAGAGAGCTACTTCTGACAGCCAAATCAAGTCCGCATGACACAGGAAGAATCACTCAACAGAGCAACATGCTTGTAGGAGGGGCGGCCAGTTAAGGCAAACGATCCTGTCTTGCAATTACGCTCCATGCAATGATGCTGATACCAGCAAGGGACACAGGCATCGTGTCTCACTCAGCTTGTCTTATCATCTTCTTCTTCTTTCTTCTTTCTTCTCTCTTCCTTCTTCTCTCTTCTTTCTTCTCTCTTCCTCCTCCCATGGGTCTTAGACAAGCGACCTGGGGTCCATTGGGGGTCTGTCCGTCCTGGGGTCCATCCTGGGTAGACCGATGTTGGTGGGACAGACTGGAGTCGTTGTTGCTCCTCTTCCATCATTACTGGGTCGTCTGGGGTCGTCTGCAGAACGACCTGGGGTCCACTGGGTAGACCAATGTTGACTGACCGAGAGGGCTGCATCTTGGGGTCCCCTGGGGTGGTGATGGTGGTGGAGCCGTGACCTCCAGGTAGTGGGCTGGTCGTGGTGGTGGTGATTAACGCCCGTGAGTGTGGTACACAGCAGCCGTCTCCCTCTTTTGTATGTGCGTCTCTCCTCTCTTCTGGCTCCCACCTGTGGGTGAACATAAAGGCGACAATACCCGTGTTCCATCTTGTTGTGTGACCCTGTAGTTTGTATAGGGTTCACACAGTCCAATTATAAGCTCTCCTCCTGGCAACAACTACACTTAAATTTTAATAATCCAATTAACTCTGAATGATACTGACTTGGTGGAACATAAGACAGTAACAGAGGAAAGTTAGAGAAGAGAGAATAAGGTCATCACTACTTTTAACTTGTCACAAAAAAAAATCAAAACTAATAGACAAAACACTAGCCTAAACTTAACTGTACCGTTCCTAATCTTAAGGACATAAACCGCCGTTACTCCCACCCTTAACCTACAGCCACCTACGTGACCCAGAGTGTTTCCCTAGCATCTCCGCCGGTCAACAACTCCAAACTGTTGTCACCCCTGTGACCAGACTATCTAACGTCGAGCGTCCCCAACGTGAAGTCTACTGACATACTAAGGCTCCCCCTAGCATGCTGTACAAGACCAGTACACCTCGGGTTATTGCGTTCAAATGGAGTAAAACAGTCGATCGCAATAATCTGAGCAGAACCACCACTTAAAAACTACTTAAGAACTACACCTGCCACTCCCCACTGACCTGGAGACCAGCGGTGGCTGGGTGTCCCCGTGGGACATGCGAGGTCACCTGTCACACTCAGCTGACCTGCACTACCAACACCGCTAAGTTCCCAAATCGCCAAATCTTATCACTAACATTAATCACTACACACGCAAGTTCTGGTGAACATTCCCTGAATACCACAAAACTCACAAAATCACTAAACACAACACCAGAGAATCACCATCTCCTAACCTGAAAAAAGCTCGCTAAATCGCGAATAATAAACACCTGTCAAGATCTCCCTGATAGCGCCTGAGCGGCAAAAAGACACGTGGGACTGAACAATGTTAAAGGAACACCAACTACCTACAACATTGTTCAACACCGCTGCCATCATTGTAACGGGGGGTGGGGGAAATAGCTCTATCTTGTCCATTATTCCACCCCCCAGTTAACTAACGAGGCCGGGGGAAACAGCTCTCTCTAGTCCGTTATCCCGTCCCCAGTTAGCTAACTATTCTAGAGCACTCCCAGAGTTCCTAAGGCAACCTCTCTCGTTCAACACCTTGTAACCTAGGTATTTGACTACCTAGGTGCTAAGACTACAAGGCGCCGTAACTGGATCAGCTACCCGAAACTCTAGAGAGAACTCTAGAATACAGAATCATTGCCACAAACGTATAAGAGAAAGCGAGAGGAAAGAAATGAATAGTGAAGTAATTAGTGAGGGTTTGGGGTGAGAGGCAGAGAGGTGGGAGGAGCGAGGAGGGTCATTAGTTGAAAGTGAGAGTTTAGAGAGGGGTGGAGGGAGAGACGTAGATAAGTAGTAGTAGAAAAGTAGATAGTAGAAGTAGAAAGTAGATAGTAGAAGACGAAATGCTGCCACCATCCATTCATGATCATTACATACAAGACAAGGAATGGAACTTGCCTGTATCACAAAATTCTCAAAGGATGGTATCATGAGTTCATTATTAGTAGTTCCCATCTTTATCATGTACTCATTCTAAACCATGAAACCAGTAACCACAGAGGCTTTCTCACCTCAACTCAAATCTCTAGGGAACAAAATAAAGTCCATTTAAATGATAAATTCAACAATTATATTTCACATTAAGTATCATAATTTAGCAATCCAATTAAAATGTTCCAGTTTAATATGCAAAGTGAGTCATCATCCAAGAATTCGAGAACCCTACAACTTGACTGCCCCTGATCGTCACACAACACTTGTAAAACACGACAAGTCACCTTACTGTTCACTCACCAAGTGTCTCTGCCTATAGCTGGATAGAGGGGGGGGGGGGGTCTGTAGTTGACAGAGACTCCCGCCCTGCCGGCCGACAGCCTTCCTGCTAGGCCGTCTCTTCTGCAATCCTGACTGCCGTTCTGTCTGTTAATGCCTCATGCTGGATAGCTCTCCGAGTTTATATTGGGGAACCTAGTAGCTAACTCCGCCCCCAAGTAGATAGCCTCCGGCACTACCAAGCCACTCCTTAAACGTCGGCATGTTTGAAGGCTACCCGGCTCCAATTATACGCTTAGCGGAAGCAAGGTGAAATTATCATGATCTGACCTCAGGTCACTTGGGGTCATTAACGGTTAGAGGTGTGAGATCTCAGGCAGACAACTGGCGCCTCTCAGATCCTTGTCTGTGACTCATGTACTCTATGTATGTATTAACCTAAACCAAACACTTTTACAGTGTTACAACGGGTTGGAAAAAAAAATGAACCTCATACTCTCAATGGGGCGAATCAAGAGCAAGTTAAAGCTGAAGATACAATTTCACATATTTTGGGACTGACTCTTCTAGTAAAAATTAAAACTACGACGTTGTTACAACGTTCCAACAAGGTTTAACACCTGACAATTGTACCAATATAGCAAGATGTAACAACGTTCTAATATGTCATAAAAACGTTATAACAAAATGTAACAACTTTATTACACGTTTAATAAAGGAATCATTAGGACCGTTACATTGGGTGTTTGCAGGGATAAATCTTAATAACCTTTTAGCTATAATCCATACTTTTATATATCCACTGTTTGGCTTAAAATCACTAAGATGTCTCCGAGATCTTTCTCATTCAGATCTGGGAATGTCAACATCCTCCAGCTATTGTCTGGAACGGTATTATTGTTACCTATACTTAGAACTGTATATTTCTCAATATTTAACTGCATATGTCAAACTTGCATCTATTTTAAAAACCGGCCTAGATCACCTATATTTCCCTAGATTTAGATTTAGCGAGTCTGGATGTCATGCCCTATTTTTTAATTATCTACAAATTTGTACATGTTCTTGATGAATCCTGTGTCTAAATCGTTTCTATGTCCGGTAAACATAACCACGAACAGAGCCCCGGAATACCACTTACAACAGTCTCAAACTCACATTTAACTCCATTGATGCTAACTCTGATTATAGTTTAAATTATCAAGTTGTAATCCAGCTTCAGATGACCTCCACACCCCTCCTGCCCCTCACAATTCCAGGAAATTGTAGCTTTCAATCATTCTCAAAGGCACAGTAACAAAGGCTTTTGCAAGTTCAACGCACAGAATTTAGCAATCCTTCTGTTGCATGAAATATACTGATCCTGATGATCTAAATTTATTTATGTGGTCTGACAGTAGAACAATGTTGCGACTCATTAATTACTCCATATTAGCAACACTTCACGACGCCGGTAATATTTATTTATTAAATACTGATTTAAATGTTGATTTTCAAATAAAATATTTATTAAATACTATCTGTACCCAGCCACAGCAACCTTTCCCTGTCCCTCCCAGTCCTCCCCACCATTCTCCCCATTCCCATCCCCTCGTCCTCCCACCCATTCCCCCGTCCTCCTAACCATTTCCCCACTCCCACGTCCCCTCATCCTTCCCACCATCCCCCACTCCACCGTCCCCTCGTCCTCCCCACCATCTCCCACTCCCCTGTCTCCTTGTCCTCCCCGCCATCCCCACTCCCGTCCCCTCGTCCTCCCTACCATCCCCCACTCCCTCGTCCGATGCATTCCCAAATATGCAGATGTTCTCATCATAAAATTGGGAACATCTATATATTAGGAATATAAAATCGCACATATTCGACTGGAACGTTGTGTCAAGATTTCAAAGCAATCGGTAAGAGATTTAAAAGATTTCTCTCACATGTAAAACACATGAAAACAGAGTTAAAAAAAAACAAACACGCTTTTTCCCCATCACAGAAGTGACATCTATATAGTATGCATATAAAAAACCCGCTCGGATGCGAATGGAACATTGTTTCAGAATTGCAAAGCAATCGGTGAAGAACTTTCGAAGATTAGCGATTTTGAGTAAACGAACATTTACATTTATATAGATTATTAAATATTGATTTTTAAATAAAATATAAATACAATAAATATTTTTTTTAAATCAAATATAAATAAAATAAATACTGATTTTTAAATATTTATATTTCTCGACTGTTTTGATTTATTAAATATGCAGTACAGGGGCTCTCAGAGACTTTTGTTACATTCTTTAAGCATCCTGGCAACCTCCTCGCCTGGCCTTGCGGACTTATTTGTTTTTTATATTTTTTACCTGTGTAACAACTTGCTTCCTGATAATGATCAAAGCAATTATCGTGTTCTCTCCACTACCTACATGGGTGTGTTCAGATGCCGGCAAAATGTTAAGTTCTGTAGTGAACTGTTAGGTTGAAGGTCCACTGGTTATCCCCAGCTGATGGACTGCCTGCACAAGACATGCATTCAACTCAATGTGATTATGGGGAAACAGGAATAAAGTACAAACGCAAAAGTTAAATCAAAAGGTCATCAAATAAAACAAACAAAAGTAACTTTAATACTTGCAATAGAACTGAATTTTAGATGTAATATAAAATTACATTTGAAGTCAAAATTAGAAAATCAGTAGGAGTCATAAGAAGGATTCGAACCCTCTCACTTGGTACTCTCAAGATAGCGCACTAGACAACTACGCCACGACATGGTAAACAAAAAAAATGCCCCTTGAGATTCCACTGAACCCTTTAGGATTTCTGAGGCTTAAAACTGAAGCCCAAAGAGTTTTAAGTATTGCCTTCCATGCACGATGGCTAATGTAAGGTTGTAAGCCTCAGGAATCCTAGAGGGCTCAGTGGAATCCCTGGTCGCATTTATTTTACCATGTCGTGGGGGTCTAGCGTGCTAGCTTAGAAGTACTAAGTGATCTGGTTTGAATCCTCCTCATAGCTCTTACTAATTTTCTCACTGACACATCAGATTAACGTGATTCCATTGCACTGCAAATAAAATCTTTAAACAAATGACAGTCCAGTTGGCTCAGACACTAAAATAACAAAAATGCAAACTAAAAATATATAGTTCTTATCAATATTACCCAGACCCACACTTCTTGCCACCCTGTTGGAGCAGGTGGCAGGTTACACCGCCATGATCGGTATAAGTCTTGTGCTGACCAGCGTCCAAAGTCCACTGACCTGGGAGGCTCGTCTCCACATGCCGTCACCTCCCTCGCTACCCACGAGGGCCGGTGGCGTGACTGCAAACTAATTGATCCGGTGGTTACATAGTGCATCATTGCACAGTAAGTTAATGAAAACCAAAAACAATGAATACATTAATCCACAGAGTAACACAACAGAATATAGCATTATGAGACATAATATGCACAGGATAAGCGTATCAAGACACCTGGATGGACGTTGAGTTAACGTAGAGTTGAGAAAAGACTGCTAAGGGAAAGCCAGTACCCGAATGTGGAGGGTGAATTTGTGACAATGTAGATACACAGTAATAATTTGAAACATTACTCATTTCTTTGTCAGTTGCCTAACCTTTTTTAGATTTTAAATACTCTAATTACTCTTTAATTACTTTAATTACTCTCTAATCTTTGTTTAATATGTCTGAAAAGAAACTTTGGTACTTGTCTTTGCCTGACTGTTTTGCTTTCTTTCCTTATTTCATTTTAACATTTCTATCTAATTTGAGAAGTTTGTGTTTGTGATTGACTTCCCTATTCATAATCCTTTTTTTACATAGCGTTATTATCTATAAGGTTCTTTAGTCTCATAGTTATCTATTTGGAGTCATTTTTATTCAACCTAATTAATTTATAAGGTATACACGTTCCTGGGCTTTCCTGAGAATGTCTTAAATCATAATTACCATTTTCCTTGTAAACCACAAGAAGGTCTTGTCACGTCCCAACAACTTCCCACCTCTCATTATTCAATGTGCCCGATCTATCCTTCCAAGGAAACCCTTTAATCCCTCAAAATGCTTTTTAGGAAATTGGGCACCATTAAAAAGCTTTCTCATACAGAACTATTCCATATGTTAAATCTGATTTCTTTGCGATCACTGTTATTAATTTGTATCAAATGTTACTTATTTGTAAAAGATCCTCTAGATATTTCAACACATAACTGCTTTGCCTACATTCTGAAAATGTTCATGGACTTTAAAACCCCTATGTTTAGGTGCATATTATTTTATTCTTGCCAAATAGTTTCAATGTGTGGCTTCCCATCTTCTTGACACTAGTTTTGTATCTACTCTGACACATATTACTGTTCCTCCTCGTGTAATCTGTTTGTATGAAGTAATTTGTATCTCTTTATGTGATATTCAGCTAACAGTTCCCCGTTTGCTACATTCCTCTACGTTTTGGCTAGTGGAATATTTGGTGTTTCAGTGAACACATGATCACTTAACTCGTCCATTTTGTTGTTATGCTACTACTGTTTGTGTACTACACATTCATAACATATTGTTGATGCCTGTCTCAATCCAGTACAATCTAGCCAAACGTTTTTCATTCCGTTCACAAGTTGATCTTTCCATATTTCCATATTTTCTCATCGTTCATAACTCTAGAGTCTATAAGTTTGAAGTCTTACTAGTTACCCATTCTTAAGAGTTTGCTAAGAACTCCACCTTATCCCTAGATAAGTGCACCCAGAACCTCATGTACATTACGCTCTGGACAATGAGCGAGTCCCAGTTATTGATGAATGGTTTTTCACAACTAGAAATTTTTTTTCAAGTTACATTTAATTCCTATTGCACTTAACAACAATTCATCACCTACACAGAACCTCAGCACACCTCAAGGTTCTTGTGAAAATCCTTCCTTTGTCTTGATCATGTTTGGTGCTATCTTGAATATATTATTAATTACTGATGCTATTAATATTGTTGCTAGATAGAGCAATGCGGTTTCTCGAGCCAGTGATGATGGTTGAGTGACTGCGGATAATCTTGATCTCTGGTTCGAGTCACCTCATTGCTCCAATTTATTTTCTCGTTGGTAGGAGCCGTGAGGAGTATTCGAATCAATGCTCTGGTTACTCCCAAGCAAACGCCTTACACCATGTCTTGGTGTATTGGTTTAAGGCGTGTACTTGGGAGTAACCAGAGCATAGGTTTGAATCTGCCTCACGGCTCCTACTGATTTACTCCCAATTATTACTGTGTCTTTTGCCGTTACTGTTCTGCTGTTACTTAATTACAGCATAATACTTAAATACAGCTGAATTATCACTAGTACTGCTATCATTGCTTATACATTGGTAGAGTATTTCAAATACCACAAATCAAAATATATATAATATATGTTCTAATTAATGTCTAACAAAATCTACATTGGTTCACACTGTTCTATACCATGCGAAGCCAGAAATTAACGATTTCTATAAGTTGTTAAGAATATATCCGCTGATTCATATTCTGGAAAAACATCAAAAACTGCTCAATCTTTCTAACAAACGTGACCTTACATAAGCCTACCCTTTCTTTTATCTTTATTTCTCTTTCTCTTGTTTTCTCTTACGATCCCTTTCTTATTCCTATTATTACACCCTTTATTACACCTTACCTTCCGTACCTTTAGCCTTGCTCTTTTCTTCCTCTAAGATTTCCATCTCCTCACCTCTCTCTTGCCTATTTATTGCCTTTGCTTCCTACGTCTCATCACGATCAACTGATAATGGTCCAGGACGGACCGAAACGTTGTCGTCTCTTCATTTTCTAGTGTGTGGTCTGGTCAACATCTTTGAACCATGTTATTGTGACTCTTCATCTGCACTGCTCAATCCTTTCCATCTCTCCTCCTGCTTGAAGCAGTATACTACTGATAAATCTCGATAGAAGGATCCTACGCAATTTGCTGATTTACAATGCTTTAGCATCCGGCTCCCTTCTGAGTGTGTTTGGAGCAAGACGCCTCCTCGTTCTGTGTTTCTAATGGGCACACATTTCTCCAGCAGCTCCCCGGGTACTTGGCGTAGCTCTCCTTAATCGACTTAATTGCTGGTGTTATGAGCGGGGTGATCCGGTCTCATTTATGCACAAGATGCTCTCAGTTTATCCCACGTTGTGGGAGGTTGGAGATTATTCTTGAGCAAAGGGAATTCTGCTCCCCTTCCTGTGATCCTGTGACGTATTCTGTCCTGAAAACAGTTTAATAAGGCAATAAGCACTCTCACACACACACACACAAACACACATGCACACACAAGGCCGCCTGGTAATTGGGTGGAAAGCATGCTGGATACGTAGTCCTGTGGACTGGAGTTCGATCCCCGGCTATGACGGTAAACAAATTGGCAGAGTTTCTTTCACCCTGATGCCCCTGTTACCTAGAGTAACAGAGTTAGACAGCTGTTACAGGCTGGTTACTGGGTGTGTGTGTATTCACCTAGTTGTATTCACCTACTTGAGCTTGCAGGGGCTGCTCATTCGTCCCGCCTCTCAACTGTCAATGAACTGTGTTATTATCTCAGCCTGCAGGAGAAACGAGTCTCCCTCCTTGAGAGTTATTCGTCAAGCCTGACCTGATTAGAAGGTGTAGCAAATATTGAGGTGATAACCCATATGTAAAAGAGTTGCTTGGATATATATAACAATTTAAGATTATGGGCAGTGTAGAAGAAAACAGATAAATGACTGGCTAGGAGATGTAGACATTTTGCTGGAGGCGTGAGGCTCGCTTCTGGAGGGGCTTTGACCTCACTTGAGTGCCAGTCATCGCAGGGGAAAGCCGCGCTCCGTTGAGCTCCCGTCAGAAGGGAACCCCTAGTGATATATCTCGAAGAGAAGAGAAGTATGCAGATGTGCCAGCTGTGGAATCGAGCTGGGAACGTTGTGGTCTCAAGTCGTGGGCGATGAGAAGTGTTTATTAAACCGCCCAGAGGCATTATCGTGGGCCGTGGAAGCGCCCTGACCAAGCTCTGTCAGAGGGATAGCGCCCTCGACTAGACAATCTGTGGTAAGCACGATTTAAGCCAGTTCATAGTGATTGCTTGTAGTTGGTCGTGTGCCCAGCGACAGTAGCGATGTTTATTTATAAGTTAGACATGTTTTAATAAGGCAGAAGGCCTGAAATAAGAGAGTGGAGAGGGAGGAACACGGAGCGACGTCCGTCCCCTCTGAGCGCTGGCAGGCAACTGAGGAAGCCCGGCTCCTGACGGTGGAGGACCGCCGCCGGGTCGAGGTGGAGTATGGACCCGCCCAAAACAGGGGAGTCCACTCTCACTGTATGTAGAGGACAGATAGAGGTTTGAGGCAAACATATTGTGTGATTATTTTTGTTTATGTGTTAAAGGGGAAACAATTTTATTGGAGTGTCGATGGGTTGCAGGTTTGTCTTTGGGGAAGAAGTTGCTGAGAACTTCGAAGCCAGCACAGATGAAGTAATTGATGAGACTCCAAGGTAGTGGAGGAGAGGGCCTCGAGCTGTGAGGAGAAGCAGTGAAGAGGAGTGTCACGTGCTTCTGTAGAGATGGTGAAGCACCATAGTTGCTCGAGAGAACTTCATGGTGTAGCAGCCAAGAGAGCTGTGGAGGAACCTAGCAGAAGGGTGAAGCACAGTAGTTGCTCAAAGAAACTTCATGGTAGCAGCCTGGAGGAGCTGCAGAGGATCCTGGTAGTGAAGCCCGGAAGAACCTGAAGATATCAGGGTAGTGAACTTCCAGAGGTGGAAGGGAAGTTCTGGTGGATTACTTGTAGGGAGTTGATAGTGTTTGGTTGTCATTAGCGTGCAAGACGCAGTGAGAGGTGAGTGATTGTTGGCATTCTAATGTCAAGGAGTGTTTTATACTGAAGTTTAGAGTTACAGACGTAGGCTGGATTACCTACAGATGTATGTGTTCTAGGACTGATAGAGTGATCGATTGATCATTGTTGTGTATCAAGGAACGTTTATAATGATATATGTTATTGCATTCAAATGCTGATTTTCTTTGTACACATTTATAGATACATATATATATTCTCTTGCTGATGGTGCAGCAGTGTATGTAGACTTGATCAACTTGAGGAGGTTGATAGTATCAGGTGGTGAACCAGGAGATAGGATACCAATTGATAAGCTGATGATAGAGTTCTGATGGTGTTGGAGTGCAACCTGATTGTAATAGTATAGAGTATAGGATTCATTATTATTATATGTGTGTATGTATTGTGTATGTGCTTTGTCCAGTAAATGTATTCCAATTTGCTGGTGTTTGCCCTTGTCCTAGTGAGGCTTCCCATGAAATAGTACAGAAGAAGAGAGAGAGAGAGAGAGAGAGAGAGAGAGAGAGAGAGAGAGAGAGAGAGAGAGAGAGAGAGAAAGAACCAAGAACCACTGCTGTGGACAGGGTAGAAGGTAATACTAGTAAGTCATAGGGGTTGAGGAGATCATATCTCATAAGGAGAGAGTGGGTAGCGGCTCGAGTGGGTGTGTGCACGTGACAACGAGGCTAAGTGTTGGAGCCGCATCCCCTAAACGTGTGACGTTGAGCCCCTCTCCAAGAGCCAGAAGCGCCAAGGGTGATCTCCTAGTATAAGCACTCTACCGAGTTGTGGGTTGGGTTGTCCATAGAGAAGGATCAACGACGACAACACCACCAACACACAACACTATAATAACTGTTACTAACTAACCATTTTTTTTCACACACTCACAGGAAGCAGCCCGTAGCAGCTGTCTATCACCCAGGTACCTATTTACTGCTAGGTAAAAGGTGCATCAGGGTGAAGGAAACTCTGCCCATTTGTTTTTCCATCGGCTGCCGGGATTGAACCCTGGTCCCTAGGTCCACGAATCTCAAGCGCTGTCCACTCAGTCAACCCACCCCTGTAAGTGTGTGTGTGTGTGTGTACTCACCTAATTGTGCTTGTGGGGGTTGAGCTCTGGCTCTTTGGTCCCGCCTCTCAACCGTCAATCAACTGGTGTACAGATTCCGGAGCCTATTGGGCTCTATCATATCTACATTTGAAACTGCGTATGGAGTCAGCCTCCACCACATCACTTCCTAATGCATTCCATTTACTAACTACTCTGACACTGTGTGACACTGTGTGTGTGTGTGTGTGTGTGTGTGTGTGTGTGTGTGTGTGTGTGTGTGTGTGTGTGTGTGTGTGTGTGTGTGTGTGTGTGTGTGTGTGTGTGTGTGTGTGTGTGTGTGTGTGTGTTTGTGTGTGTGTGTGTGTGTGTGTGTGTGTGTGTGTGTGTGTGTGTGTGTGTGTGTGTGTGTGTGTGTGTGTGTGTGTACTCACCTAGTTGTACTCACCTAGTTGTGTCTGCAGGATCGAGCATTGACTCTTGGATCCCGCCTTTCGAGCATCGGTTGTTTTCAGCAATGACTCCTGTCCCATTTCCCTATCATACCTGGTTTTAAAATTATGAATAGTATTTGCTTCCACAACCTGTTCCTGAAGTGCATTCCATTTCCCCACTACTCTCACGCTAAAAGAAAACTTCCTAACATCTCTGTGACTCATCTGAGTTTCAAGCTTCCATCCATGTCCTCTCGTTCTGTTACTATTCCGTGTGAACATTTCGTCTATGTCCACTCTGTCAATTCCTCTGAGTATCTTATACGTTCCTATCATGTCCCCCCTCTCCCTTCTTCTTTCTAGTGTCGTAAGGCACAGTTCCCTCAGGCGCTCTTCATACCCCATCCCTCGTAGCTCTGGGACGAGTCTTGTTGCAAACCTCTGAACCTTTTCCAGTTTCATTATATGCTTCTTCAGATGGGGACTCCATGATGAGGCGGCATACTCTAAGACTGGCCTTAAGTAGGCAGTGTAAAGCGCCCTAAATGCCTCCTTACTTAGGTTTCTGAATGATGTTCTAACTTTTGCCAGTGTAGAGTACGCTGCTGTCGTTATCCTATTAATATGTGCCTCAGGAGATAGATTAGGTGTTACGTCCACCCCCAGGTCTCTTTCACGCGTCGTTACAGGTAGGCTGTTCCCCTTCATTGTGTACTGTCCCTTTGGTCTCCTATCTCCTAGTCCCATTTCCATAACTTTACATTTGCTCGTGTTGAATTCTAGTAGCCATTTCTCTGACCATCTCTGCAATCTGTTCAGGTCCTCTTGGAGGATCCTGCAATCCTCATCTGTCACAACTCTTCTCATCAACTTTGCATCATCCGCAAACATCGACATGTAGGACTCTACGCCTGTAAACATGTCGTTAACATATACAAGAAATAGAATTGGTCCCAGCACCGATCCTTGTGGTACTCCACTTGTTACTGTTCGCCAGTCCGACTTCTCGCCCCTTACCGTAACTCTTTGGCTCCTTCCTGTTAGGTAGTTCCTTATCCATTCTAGGACCTTTCCCCCCACCCCCGCCTGCCTCTCGAGCTTGAACAGCAGTCTCATGTGCGGTACTGTATCAAAGGCTTTTTGGCAGTCCAGAAATATGCAGTCTGCCCAACCATCTCTGTCCTGTCTTATCCTCGTTATTTTATCATAGAATTCCAGAAGGTTTGTTAGGCACGATTTCCCTGTCCAGAACCCATGTTGATGTTTGTTCACAAACCTAATGTTCTCCAGGTGTGCAACCAGTCGCAGCCTAATTATTCTTTCCAGTATTTTACAGGGGATGCTTGTCAGTGATACAGGTCTGTAGTTAAGTGCCTCCTCCCTATCTCCTTTCTTGAAGATCGGCACGACATTTGCCTTCTTCCAGCAACTGGGCAATTCTCCTGACATAAGTGACTCATTAAACATCATTGCCAGAGGCACGCTGAGGGCCTGTGCTGCTTCTTTTAGTATCCACGGTGATACTTTGTCTGGTCCAACTGCTTTAGTTGCATCTAGAGTTGTCAACTGTTTCATTACCTCCTCTGCTGTCACCTCTATATCTGATAGTCTTTCATCTAGGGTAACCCCTTCCAATAATGGGAGCTGCTCAGGCTCGGTAGTGAACACTCCATGGAAACTGGCATTCAGTGCCTCGCAGATTTCCTTGTCACTTTCAGTATATGCCCCCTCTGTCTTCCTTAGTCTTGTCACTTGGTCGTCCACCGACATTTTTCTTCTTATATGACTGTGTAGTAACTTAGGTTGTTTTTTCGCTTTGATTGCAATATCGTTCTCATAGTCCCTTTCCGATGTTCGTCTTATGTTAATGTAATCGTTCCTAGCTCTGTTGTATCTGCTTCTGTTGTCCTCTGTTCTTTGTCTTCTGTACTTCCTCCACTCCCGTCTGCTGGCCATTTTTGCTTCCTGACACTGTCTATTAAACCATGGGTTATTATATTCCTTCTTATTTTTTCCCTTTACCGTTGGTATAAATCTCTCTTCGGCCTCCTGGCATTTCTGTATGACTAGGTCCATCATATCTTGGACTGTTTTTCCTCTAATTTCTTCCTCCCACTGCACTTCACCCAGATAGTCCCTTATCCTCATATAGTCCCCTTTCCTGTAGTCAGCTCTCCTTTCCCAGATCTCTTGTCCCATGGTCATAAGTTTGAATTCCATCATGTAGTCAAAGACTAGGACACAATGGTCACTGGCCCCTAGAGGTATTTCATGCTCTAAATTCTCGATATCTTCTACGTTCTGGGTGAAAATCAGGTCTAATAGGCTCGGTGCATCTCCTCCTCTTTCCCTTGTGTCTTCCTTCACATGTTGTGTCAGGAAATTCCTGTCTATAACATCTACTAATTTTGCTCCCCACGTTTCGTCCCCTCCATGGGGATTCCTTGATTCCCAATTTATCTCTCCATGATTTAGGTCCCCCATGATCAGCAGCTTCGCTCTCATTCTGTGGGCTAGTGTTGCTGCCTTCTGCAGTTCATCTATACATGCTTTGTTGTTGTCATCATACTCCTGCCTGGGTCTTCTACTGTTTGGTGGGGGATTGTAGATTACCAGGATCACAATCTTCCTCCCATCTACTGTCAGAGTTCCATGTATGAAGCTTGTGCACTCATTGGTAACTCGATTTCCCAGGTCTTCAAACTTCCATTTCCGCTTTATTAGGAGTGCTACTCCCCCTCCCTGTCTCTGTGTCCTCTCTTTTCGTATCACCTGGTACCCTTCAGGAAAGATTGCATCTGAGATCATGTCACTAATTTTAGTTTCCACAATTGCAACTATGTCAGGATCTGCTTCACTCACTCTTTCTTTTATCTCTTCTGCTTTATTAGATACCCCATCAGCATTGGTGTACCAAACCTTGAGATTCTTCATGGAAACTCTTGTACCAGAGTTCTCCCTTTCTCTGGGGGTCTGGGGGGATCTGGGGGATGTCTGGGGGGTGACTGGGGGCAGAGGGGATCTGGGGGATCTGGGGGGTGTCTGGGGGATGACTGGGGGCGGGGAGGGTCCGGGGGATGTCCGGGGGGATCCGGGGGGTGTCTGGGGGGGTCCGGGGGGTGTATGGGGGATGAAAGAGTTCAGGAGGGGGGTGTTCAGAAAGAGTGCTTGGGGGGCTACTGGGGGCTGGGCTTCTAGGAAGGTAGGTAGGAGGGTCTGGGGTAGGGCCTGGGTAGGTAGGTCTGGAGTAGGAAGGGCATACTGGGTCTGAAGATTAGGGAGGGCATAGAGGGATTGGGAGATAGCGTAAGGTTGGGAGACAAATAGAGGTTGAGAGGTTGGGAGGGGGAAGGATAGAGGGGGTGGGGGGGACCTCCCACCTCCCTCGCAAGGGTGGGGGGTCACATGGAAGGAGAGGGGATGAGGAGGGGTGAGGGCTGGGTAGGCTTTGGGTGTTGAGGGGATGAGGTCTGGGTGGGTTCTTGGGGTTGAGGGGATGAGGTCTGGATGGGTTTTGGGGGTTGAGGGGATGAGAGCTGGGTGGGTTTTGGGGGTTGAGGGGATGAGGGCTGGACGGGTTTTGGGGGCTGAGGTGATGAGGGGGTCCTTGGAATGTGGGATGAATTTGACTCCAGTGGGGTCAGAGGGGTCAAGGGATGTGCTGGGGAGATAAGCAGGGGCGGCTGATTTGGGGAAGGGGTGACCTGAGAAGCACGTGTGAGCTGGTTAGCATGGGGTGGTTTAGCACTGGGGTGTGTAGCTGCGCTCAAATGGGAAGAGTCGTACTGTTGTTTGCTTGCTCTGTGGGCAATCTGTTCCTCCTTCGTCATGAATTTGTCAATAAATACGTTGTAGTAATTTTCGCTACCTCTGAGTAGGTGTTTGTGATGCAGTATGTAATCCACTGCCTCTTCGTTAGTGAACTGTACCAGGACAGGTCGTTTCCTGTTACAGTTGTATGGTCCAATGCGTCGGTGGACTTGCACCTCATTCCCTGCCATCTGGGCTCTCATGTTCTCAAGATCCCCTGTAGTTCCAAATCCTCAATCTCCATCCTTTCCTGCCTCGATGGTGCCCTGGCTTCAAGTAATCCATGGATTATGATTGTCCTCTTTCTCAGTTCAGTTTGTGTGTGTGTGTGTGTGTGTGTGTGTGTGTGTGTGTGTGTGTGTGTGTGTGTGTGTGTGTGTGTGTGTGTGTGTGTGTGTGTGTGTGAGGACAAAAAATTAGTTACTAACATTTGATCGATTGACAGTTGAGAGGCTGGCCAAAAAAGAGCCAGGGCTCATCCCCAGTAAGCACAACTAGGTGAATACACAGACACAGACTAGGTTAAGAAAATACCATAGATCGACAAGTTTCTTCTTCCAAGGCCTTAATGTCGCGGTTATGAGGAGAAATGCCTTTTGTGTCTTGGCCACGTGTCCAGCCCCTGAGGAGTTAATGATTTATGACAGCAATTATTCAGGAAATCAGAGTCAAATAGAAAGATTTGCTTTGAATGCTCATTGTTTCCTCTTCCTCAGGCTATGAGTTCCCATATTTGTATGGTTTTGCAGGAAAATTCTTGCGCTGCCCCACGACGCCTCTGGCTGACCCAATAAGTGTTACTCATGTTTCCTTTCAGTGTTACTGAGGCAGTGTATGAGTATTTATGAATAATATATTCGAATTAGTAAGATTATGTCATATGTTGTATATATCCACTTCTACACAGCCTTTGCAAATGATGGCAAGGGTCAAGGAAACGCATCTCTTAGCAACTGGCCATAACAATTCAATGAACTTTGGAGACTTAATTTGTCAACTTCCTTCTTAACCAATAAAAACCTAACATTAATATAATTGCTATATTTTGCAAGATGCTTTGAGAAACGTGTTCTTGTTACTTCCCAAACAAAACAAATGCTAACACAGCATGGTTGCTTGAAACTAGAATTTTGCATTAAAGAACCTCGCTTCTTCTATACATAAGTAAAAAAACTGTGTTTTCTGTTCAACATAGTTATTTTCACTGTAGTTTTTAAGAGTGAAGATAATTATGTCCAACTGGAAAGTCATGCAGTTGCGGATATGTTGAACTGGATAAGAAGCACGACTCTCTTAACACGATAAGCTATGGCTCGTACTCAGAGCAGGTTGGCAGAGCAGGTCGTGCACTCAGAGCAGGTCGGCACTCAGAGCAGGTCGGCACTCAGAGCAGATCGTGCACTAGAGCAGGTCGTGGACTAGAGCAGGTCGTGGACTAGAGCAGGTCGTGGACTAGAGCAGGTCGTGGACTAGAGCAGGTCGTGGACTAGAGCAGGTCGTGCACTAGAGCAGGTCGTGCACTAGAGCAGGTCGTGGACTAGAGCAGGTCGTGCACTAGAGCAGGTCGTGCACTAGAGCAGGTCGTGGACTAGAGCAGGTCGTGGACTAGAGCAGGTCGTGCACTAGAGCAGGTCGTGCACTAGAGCAGGTCGTGCACTAGAGCAGGTCGGCACTCAGAGCAGGTCGTGCACTAGAGCAGGTCGGCACTCAGAGCAGGTCGTGCACTCAGAGCAGGTCGGCACTCAGAGCAGGTCGATACTCAGAGCAGGTCGGCACTCAGAGCAGGTCGTGGACTAGAGCGGGTCGTGCACTAGAGCGGGTCGTGCACTAGAGCAGGTCGTGGACTAGAGCAGGTCGTGCACTAGAGCAGGTCGTGGACTAGAGCAGGTCGTGCACTAGAGCAGGTCGTGCACTAGAGCAGGTCGTGCACTAGAGCAGGTCGTGGACTAGAGCAGGTCGTGGACTAGAGCAGGTCGTGCACTAGAGCAGGTCGTGCACTAGAGCAGGTCGTGGACTAGAGCAGGTCGTGGACTAGAGCAGGTCGTGCACTAGAGCAGGTCGTGCACTAGAGCAGGTCGTGGACTAGAGCAGGTCGTGCACTAGAGCAGATCGTGCACTAGAGCAGGTCGTGCACTAGAGCGGGTCGTGCACTAGAGCAGGTCGTACACTAGAGCAGGTCGTGCACTAGAGCAGGTCGTGCACTAGAGCAGGTCGTGGACTAGAGCAGGTCGTGGACTAGAGCAGGTCGTGGACTAGAGCAGGTCGTGCACTAGAGCAGGTCGTGCACTAGAGCAGGTCGTGCACTAGAGCAGGTCGTGCACTAGAGCAGGTCGTGGACTAGAGCAGGTCGTGGACTAGAGCAGGTCGTGCACTAGAGCAGGTCGTGGACTAGAGCAGGTCGTGCACTAGAGCAGGTCGTACACTAGCGCAGGTCGTGGACTAGAGCAGGTCGTGGACTAGAGCAGGTCGTGGACTAGAGCAGGTCGTGGACTAGAGCAGGTCGTGCACTAGAGCAGGTCGTGCACTAGAGCAGGTCGTGCACTAGAGCAGGTCGTGGACTAGAGCAGGTCGTGGACTAGAGCAGGTCGTGGACTAGAGCAGGTCGTGCACTAGAGCAGGTCGTGCACTAGAGCAGGTCGTGCACTAGAGCAGGTCGTGCACTAGAGCGGGTCGTGCACTAGAGCGGGTCGTGCACTAGAGCGGGTCGTGCACTAGAGCGGGTCGTGCACTAGAGCAGGTCGTGGACTAGAGTGGGTCGTGCACTAGAGCAGGTCGTGCACTAGAGCAGGTCGTGCACTAGAGCAGGTCGTGCACTAGAGCAGGTCGTGCACTAGAGCGGGTCGTGCACTAGAGCAGGTCGTGCACTAGAGCAGGTCGTGCACTAGAGCGGGTCGTGCACTAGAGCAGGTCGTGCACTAGAGCAGGTCGTGCACTAGAGCAGGTCGTGCACTAGAGCAGGTCGTGCACTAGAGCAGGTCGTGCACTAGAGCAGGTCGTGCACTAGAGCAGGTCGTGCAATAGAGCAGTTCGTGCACTAGAGCGGGTCGTGCACTAGAGCGGGTCGTGGACTAGAGCAGGTCGTGCACTAGAGCAGGTCGTGCACTAGAGCAGGTCGTGCACTAGAGCAGGTCGTGCACTAGAGCGGGTCGTGCACTAGAGCAGGTCGTGCACTAGAGCAGGTCGTGCACTAGAGCAGGTCGTGCACTAGAGCAGGTCGTGCACTAGAGCAGGTCGTGCACTAGAGCAGGTCGTGCAATAGAGCAGGTCGTGCACTAGAGCGGGTCGTGCACTAGAGCGGGTCGTGGACTAGAGCAGGTCGTGCACTAGAGCAGGTCGTGCACTAGAGCAGGTCGTGCACTAGAGCAGGTCGTGCACTAGAGCAGGTCGTGCACTAGAGCGGGTCGTGCACTAGAGCAGGTCGTGCACTAGAGCAGGTCGTGCACTGGAGCAGGTCGTGCACTAGAGCAGGTCGTGCACTAGAGCAGGTCGTGCACTAGAGCAGGTCGTGCACTAGAGCGGGTCGTGCACTAGAGCGGGTCGTGCACTAGAGCAGGTCGTGGACTAGAGCAGGTCGTGGACTAGAGCAGGTCGTGGACTAGAGCAGGTCGTGCACTAGAGCAGGTCGTGCACTAGAGCAGGTCGTGCACTAGAGCAGGTCGTGCACTAGAGCAGGTCGTGCACTAGAGCAGGTCGTGCAATAGAGCAGGTCGTGCCCTGGAGCAGGTCGTGCACTAGAGCGGGTCGTGCACTAGAGCAGGTCGTGCAATAGAGCAGGTCGTGCACTAGAGCAGGTCGTGTGGGAACCGACCTGTGAGATTTATATTTATTTAATTTATATGAATTTATATTTACGTTAATTTATATACTTCGATAGCAATTTGTATAATGATAAGTGGACTGTATTTCTGCAATAATCTCAATCTCACAAATCGATCCTCTACACATTAGGGGGGGGTTTATATTTATATATATGCAGCCAATCAAACTACAGTATTAACTACATACATTGAAAAGGTTCCTTATCTTATAGTACAGCAGGTTAGTCCACCAGGTATAACTAGGGTGTCGACACCAAATTATCGTCTTTGAGGCAGCTTCCATCACCCAGTAACTGGTGCACAAAATCTCCCTCGTCTTGACCTGTCAAAAGTGCGCTAGCTGTGAAGCCAGAATCCTATATATGACAAGCTATATCAGAGAAAACACTATACAGTACATGGAACATGAAGACCTGGCTTAATTACCTTTAGTTTGAGGCTTCCACGTGATCTAACCGGGTCACCCTATATCCTGACATTAATGGCCATAAATGAATGATAAACGGGTTTCGGATAGACACTTAACTTGAATTTGTAGACAGCGTGTTGAAAAATGGTACACCTTTGGTTTCCATAACACTACGTCCAAGTAAATTTAACAGGAGCCGAATTTGCTCCCGTGTGAGCCTCTGGTCTCAATATAAACAATGGCTGTTTAACACTCCATACTATTGACGTTACTGGCCGACATTGTCCAGATATGATAGGAGCTAAATTTGCTCCACACGTCTCGGAGGTGACACAACAATGGCTCCCCCTTCCTCCCTCTGACGCCTGGCTTACATTGTCCAGATTTCAGAACGTGATAGAAGGGTCACATTTACTCTACTTTAATATTGATAATTAAGTTAATTTATATAAGATGTTTTATGATGGTAAAGTCCAAAGACTAATGTATTTAAGAATAATTCCCAGCAAAATACCTGGTGAATTATAATAGTATGTGGTGATGATATCCCGTTTTCTATAGACGGTAATTCCACTACAAGTTACGTTTTCTATGGGTAACTTGTTTATACAATACAGCTATTATCTGTATGATATAAAATGGTGTCGGATTTTCCGACATAATTCCCCAGGGGCTGCTCACGGGTCGAAGTCCTAATTAGAACAGACGAACACCGATACTCCTCCTTCGAATTATTAGATTAATTTGATGTTAGTAGTTAGTAATCACACATTTATGTGTCTGTTCGTACAGGACGGATGTCCCGTACTAGAGTTGCAGGGGTTAGAAGTCTAATGCGATTTCATTTCCCTGTCAACTCTTGAAAGGCTAATATTCAAGCCTAATTACATATTATTTAACCCAGAAGACTGAATGTGATCAAGTACTACAGTCAAGTATGATTCAGGGACTGCAGTGAGATCAGTGACATTAGATATAACTTGAAGTTTCTTCAGGTAACTGGTCACTGATATATAAACACTGAGGCCCATGGAATACATCTTGATTAAATAATAAATGTATCAAATCAGTCATCAGATTTATTGGGGTTTTTAATTTAGTTAATTGATTCAGAAGATTGAATAGCTCATCATTAAAGTAAAGTATGGTTCTGAGACTGCAGTGGGTTCAGTGACATTGGTCGCAGTGACTTGTAGCTGTTTTAGGCTACTGTTCACTGATTTGCCACTGAGGCCTCATGAACTCATCTCCAGCTTTAAATGATGATACTAACATCAACCTCTGTTGGTATAGTCAGCTGTAATCTCCTTAGTATAATGCTACTGGAGAAATATAATCAGCTGACAAATTTAGATTTCTACTGGTATTGTTTATCTGCAGGCATAGGTCTCCTCAGGCTTGATACTGGGCCTGAGAGCAATTTACCTCCTGCAGAGTTTAACATGGTTATACCCTGATATTTAGTAGGGCTACCAATGAATCGATGGCAATAGTCTGTCCCTACAAGGAGACCGAAGTCGTTGAGGTGATCAGACTTAATATTATCTGCCAATTTTATTCCTCTATTTCTCAGGAATTTGGCTGTTGCTCGCAGACCTTGAACTTGTAGGTCTACTGGTATTTTGTCCACCACAATGGCTTGTACTCGACAGACGTACCTGCCTAAGCGTACTGATGGTTGTACCACCTGGTAGACTTGAGGTCCTGCATCTGTTACAAACCCTGAGATGTTGAATGACATCTGGGCTACAGGCCTTAATTGTAATTCATCTGCCAACCTTTTAGTGATATATGTTCTCTGGGATCCTTGGTCAAACAACCCTCGGGTATGGACCTTGGCCCTCTTATTCAGGATGGTAATTTGGGCAGTAGGCAAAGTCGTATTACCTTTAGACTTTGCCGATTGGACACTCTTTGTTGGTTGCACCTTGCAGTACTGTACTGTGGTGGGAATGCTATCTTCCACCTTGGGGTTTGGAGACGTTGTTTTGGTGTCTCTGCACAATGCTGCATGGTGTTGACCTTTGTTACACCTATTACAAGGGTGTAATTGGGTATCACAATCCTTGATGTTATGTTTCCTGAGGCACCTCGTGCAATGTTGCAAATCTTTGAGTCGCTCAACACGGGCGTCACTATCAGGAAAATTAGAGCAGTGGTACATTGAATGTTTCTCATTGCAGAACAAACATGTTCCATAGCTTCCAGTACCCTTTGGTGTCACGTTCTTGGATGACACAGTAACTATAGGCTTGGAGGGTCCCACTGCATATACGCCCACACTGCCACTGTTCCACTTTGGTGTTGAATTATAATGTCTAGATTGATTTGGAGTACCTTTGGTACTCTGTGGTTTACTATTATTGGTTTCTGAGGGTTTACTTGGTGGTTTTAATTTGTCATGTGTTCGTGATTGATGAACTACTGACTTTAAACCTTCAGATATTTCATTCATGGATAAGATGCTTTTATTGTAATGAGCACTCATTTGTCTCAATATGTCCCTAGGTATTTTCTCCTGGACAATTATTTTCAAGACCCACTCAGCCCCGTTTGTATCTGCTGTCAGGCTGAGGGCATTGATCAATGATTCTACCTCCAGCTTGAAGACTTGGAGTGAATCAGCTGAAGCCTCCGGTGGGGGTAAATGCAACAGCTCATGAACTAAATGTGATGTTCTCACTTCTGGATCAGCATAATTATCCTTGAGGAGTTTTACTGCCAGATCATAGCCGTCATTAGTTAATCTCAGATGGGATACTACTGTTTTAGCCTCACCTGATAATTGGCCTTGCAAATAAGAGAATTTACTACTCTTTGGTAAAGATTGTTTTGAGTCTACAAGGTCAACGAATTTGTTCCAAAATTCATCCCAATCTTCCTCATCTTTTCCTGAGAAAGTGGGTAAATTAATTGGAGGGAGTCGAGCCTCTGCTTGACTCGTATTAGATGCAACTGTTGCTGTTGTTGCTGTTGTTGTTGCCTTGTTTTGGGCAATTAATTTGACATAAGGCTGTAACGTGGCCTGAGTGTGATCTTCATAATTCGCAAGATCAACCATAATGTCGTCTATTTCTGTTTTTGATAAATTAGTGTTGGCAAGTTCAGCCACATATGTTGCTATTTGGCATTTGATTTGCTCAAATTTACCTGCAGCTGCTTGATAATAGCTTTCCAGGTCAGCATAATCAACTTGAGATTGTTGTGACAAATCTTCACATTTCTTGATCTGTCTTGTTAAGTGGCCTTTAAGACCTGCAAGGGTTCTTTTCATTCTCCCTGCATTATCCATACTGGCTCGTTGGTGAAGCCTTGTGGGACTTGTACTTGGGCTGCTCATAATACTGAACAAACACTAATGGTAGCCTAGGGTAAATTCTGCACTCACTAGGCAATAATCCTACCTCTACTAGAGGTTAGCACTTAAAATTAATACACATTATATATATACAATCATACACACTAATGATTTGAGTGATAAACCAGTGTCACTGGAAGTACCTTTAGGTTAGCTCTTCTATATCACCCTAGGATGGTAGAGACACTAATTAATCACTCAAAGGTGTAATGATCATAAGTAAATTATTATATATACAACTCAATTCGAGTTGATAAAAATTACACCCAAAATAGGGTCTGGACCATTCATTAATGGTGTTAGGTTATTCAATATAGTACAACTGACTATGGTAATAAAGGGACTAGGATGAGCAATAATAGTTCAACTAGTCATATCCTACCCTGTTGTGGGTTGGCAATTAGTAAATATTATACTGTGATCACTAGTGCAATATATATTAAATAATTCTCTATTTGGAGAAATAATATACACAATTATTGATAATAGCCTCTTAATTAGCCTCTATGAAACTTCTAATATTATCAAGAAGTATTAAATATTATTAGTGACCTCGCGAAATAAAGTCCACAAAATTCGTAGATAATCTCTCGCGAAATGTAACACCACGAAATCCGTGAACAATCTCGCGACACAGTCACTAATTTGGCTGGCTTCTATATTAGCGCTGTCATTTCACAGAATAACACGGCACCAAATCTGTGGGTGTGCATGAAACCGCTGACGAAGCTGATCTGGGCTGAGGGAGGCTCCTGAGCTCCCACGAGGCTTCGCCGCTGTCTTTGACTGGCTTTGTTTAAATCACACTGCACTAGTATATTTAATGAATCCACTGGTTAACTGGTTCATCCGGTACTAAGATGACCAAATGTGGGTTCAAAGGATCAAATAATCCGTCATCCGGTTCGAAGATGACCAAATAATGTGGGAACCGACCTGTGAGATTTATATTTATTTAATTTATATGAATTTATATTTACGTTAATTTATATACTTCGATAGCAATTTGTATAATGATAAGTGGACTGTATTTCTGCAATAATCTCAATCTCACAAATCGATCCTCTACACATTAGGGGGGGGGTTTATATTTATATATATGCAGCCAATCAAACTACAGTATTAACTACATACATTGAAAAGGTTCCTTATCTTATAGTACAGCAGGTTAGTCCACCAGGTATAACTAGGGTGTAGACACCAAATTATCCTCTTTGAGGCAGCTTCCATCACCCAGTAACTGGTGCACAAAATCTCCCTCGTCTTGACCTGTCAAAAGTGCGCTAGCTGTGAAGCCAGAATCCTATATATGACAAGCTATATCAGAGAAAACACTATACAGTACATGGAACATGAAGACCTGGCTTAATTACCTTTAGTTTGAGGCTTCCACGTGATCTAACCGGGACACCCTATATCCTGACATTAATGGCCATAAATGAATGATAAACGGGTTTCGGATAGACACTTAACTTGAATTTGTAGACAGCGTGTTGAAAAATGGTACACCTTTGGTTTCCATAACACTACGTCCAAGTAAATTTAACAGGAGCCGAATTTGCTCCCGTGTGAGCCTCTGGTCTCAATATAAACAATGGCTGTTTAACACTCCATACTATTGACGTTACTGGCCGACATTGTCCAGATATGATAGGAGCTAAATTTGCTCCACACGTCTCGGAGGTGACACAACAATGGCTCCCCCTTCCTCCCTCTGACGCCTGGCTTACATTGTCCAGATTTCAGAACGTGATAGAAGGGTCACATTTACTCTACTTTAATATTGATAATTAAGTTAATTTATATAAGATGTTTTATGATGGTAAAGTCCAAAGACTAATGTATTTAAGAATAATTCCCAGCAAAATAGCTGGTGAATTATAATAGTATGTGGTGAGGATATCCCGTTTTCTATAGACGGTAATTCCACTACAAGTTACGTTTTCTATGGGTAACTTGTTTATACAATACAGCTATTATCTGTATGATATAAAATGGTGTCGGATTTTCCGACAGGTCGTGCACTAGAGCAGGTCGTGCACTAGAGCAGGTCGTGGACTAGAGCAGGTCGTGGACTAGAGCAGGTCGTGGACTAGAGCAGGTCGTGCAATAGAGCAGGTCGTGCACTAGAGCAGGTCGTGCACTAGAGCAGGTCGTGCACTAGAGCAGGTCGTGGACTAGAGCAGGTCGTGGACTAGAGCAGGTCGTGCAATAGAGCAGGTCGTGCACTAGAGCAGGTCGTGCACTAGAGCAGGTCGTGCACTAGAGCAGGTCGTGCACTAGAGGAGGTCGTGCACTAGAGCAGGTCATCTGTCCACAACATATGTAACTCTCTCATCAGTGCTGCTCACTGACGTTCTCCCTTCACACTCTCATTACTTACATATTTCCTCTCAATAATATCTACCTATATAATGGTTGTCTCGTAACTATCTCTTCAACATTATCCACAACATCAAGTCTCTCTCTCCACTAATTCTCGTCCATTGTATTTCAGTAACTCCAGTAACACTCTCCAGCAGTGTTCCTCCCTCACCCTCCCTCATAACCTCCCGACAACAGCTCCAGAGCCACCATTAACTCCCTCACCTTCCTCCAACAGTGTGGGAGGTCTGCAGTCCGGCCAAGAGTTTGCCTTGGTGGTTCAAGTGTCGAATGAGGAAGGGGTCAGCCCTCCTGTTGTACTTAGTGCCTTCACTCTTAAAGACCATGCCCAGACTGTTATAGGTGAGTCAGCCCTCCTGTTGTACTCAGTGCCTTCACTCTTAAAGATCATCCCCCGACTGTTATAGGTGAGTCAGCCCTCCTGTTGTACTCAGTGCCTTCACTCATAAAGACCATGCCCAGACTGTTATAGGTGAGTCAGCCCTCCTGTTATACTCAGTGCCTTCACTCTTAAAGACCATGCCCAGACTGTTATAGGTAAGTCACCTATGGTATTGCCTATTATATTGAAAAGTTATATATGAAAGTATCTTCGTTTTGTTTTGTACACATTTTAGTACAAGGTGTGCATGTCTGCAGGTGCAGCAGGGAGGGGAAGTGAAGGGAAGGTGGGGATGTTGGGGGGGGGGGGGGGGGAGAGTCCAAAGGAGGTCGAAGATACTTGGCATAAATTATGTTTCTGGTTCAATCCCGGTTTAAACAATAATAAATATAATAAAATTTGAGCACACACATAAACACACACACACACACACACACACACACACACACACACACACACACACACACACACACACACACACACACACACACACACACACACACACACACACACACACACACACACACACACACACACACACACACACACACACACACACACATATGTAAATGATCTCCCAGAGGGTATAGATTCGTTCCTCTCAATGTTTGCCGACGATGCAAAAATTATGAGGAGGATTGAAACAGAGGATGATAGTAGGAGGCTACAAGATGACCTGGATAGACTGAGTGAATGGTCCAACAAATGGCTGTTGAAGTTCAACCCGAGTAAATGCAAAGTAATGAAACTAGGCAGTGGAAACAGGAGGCCAGGCACAGGATACAGAATAGGAGATGAAGTACTTAATGAAACAGACAGAGAGAAAGATCTAGGAGTTGATATCACACCAAACCTGTCTCCTGAAGCCCACATAAAGAGAATAACGTCTGCGGCATATGCGAGGCTGGCTAACATCAGAACGGCGTTCAGGAACCTGTGTAAGGAATCATTCAGAATCTTGTACACCACATATGTAAGACCAATCCTGGAGTATGCGGCCCCAGCATGGAGCCCGTACCTTGTCAAGCACAAGACGAAGCTGGAAAAAGTCCAAAGGTATGCTACTAGACTAGTCCCAGAACTAAGAGGCATGAGTTATGAGGAAAGGCTGCGGGAAATGCACCTCACGACACTGGAAGACAGAAGAGTAAGGGGGGACATGATCACAACCTACAAAATCCTCAGGGGAATCGACCGGGTAAACAAGGATGAACTATTCAACACTGGTGGGATGCGAACAAGGGGACACAGGTGGAAGCTGAGTACCCAAATGAGCCACAGAGACGTTAGAAAGAACTTTTTCAGTGTCAGAGTAGTTAGTAAATGGAATGCATTAGGAAGTGATGTGGTGGAGGCTGACTCCATACACAGTTTCAAATGTAGATATGATAGAGCCCAATAGGCTCAGGAATCTGTACACCAGTTGATTGACGGTTGAGAGGCGGGACCAAAGAGCCAGAGCTCAACCCCCGCAAGCACAATTAGGTGAGTACAATTAGGTGAGTACACACACACACACACACAAACACACACACACAGCTGGATGTCAGAGAAGCTGTTGGGCCGGACGGAATCTCACCATGGGTATTGAAAGAGTGTGCAGGAGCACTTTGCTTGCCACTCTCCATAGTGTATAGTAGGTAACTGGAAGCCGGAGACCTACCAGAAATATGGAAGACTGCTAATGTAGTACCAATATACAAAAAGGGTGACAGACAAGAGGCACTGAACTACAGGCCAGTGTCCTTAACTTGTATACCATGCAAGGTGATGGAGAAGATTGTGAGAAAAAAAAACTATTAACACATCTGGAGAGAAGAGACATCGTGACAACCCATCAACATGGGTTCAGGGAGGGTAAATCTTGCCATACAGGCTTGATAGAATTCTACGATCAGGTGACAAAGATTAAGCAAGAAAGAGAAGGATGGGCGGACTGCATTTTTTTGGACTGTCGGAAAGCCTTTGACACAGTACGCCATAAAAGGTCGATGCATAAGCTGGAGAAACAGGCAGGAGTAACTGGTAGGGCACTCCAGTGGATAAGGGAGTACCTAAGCAATAGGAAGCAGAGAGGTACAGTGAGGGATGAGACCTCAGAATGACGTGAAGTCACCAGTGGAGTCCCACAGGGCTCTGTGCTTGGACCTATCCTGTTTCTGATATACGTAAATGATCTCACAGAGGGTATAGACTCATTCCTCTCAATGTTTGCTGACGACCCCAAAGTTATGAGAAGGATTAAGACAGAGGAGGACAGCTTGAGGCTTCAAGAAGACCTGGACAAGCTGCAGGAATGGTCGAACAAGTGGCTGTTAGAGTTTATTCCAAGCAAATGTAATGTAATGAAGATAGGGGTAGGAAGCAGGAGACCAGATACAAGGTATCATTTGGGAGATGAAATACTTCAAGAGTCAGAGAGAGAGAAAGACCTGGGGGTTGATATCAAGCCAGACCTGTCCCCTGAAGCTCATATCAAGAGGATAACATCAGCAGCATATGCCAGGTTGGCTAACATAAGAACGGCCTTTAGAAACTTGCATAAGTAAACATTCAGAACATTATATACCACGTATGTCAAGCAGATCCTGGAGTATGCAGCTCCAGCATGGAGTCCATATCTAGTCAAGAATAAGACTAAACTGGAAAAGGTTCAAAGGTGTGCCACCAGACTAGTACCCGAGCTGAGAGGTAAGAGCTACGAGGAGAGACTACGGGAATTAAACCTCACTTCGTTGGAAGACAGAAGAGTTAGGGGGGACATGATCACCACATTCAAGATTCTCAAGGGAACCGACAGGGTTGATAAAGACAGGCTATTAAACACAAGGGGCACACGCACTAGGGGACACAGGTGGAAACTGAGTGCCCAAATGAGCCACAGAGATATTAGAAAGAACTTTTTTAGTGTCAGAGTGGTTGACAAATGGAATGCATTAGGAAGTGATGTGGTGGAGGCTGACTCCATACACAGTTTCAAGTGTAGATATGATAGAGCCCAATAGGCTCAGGAATCTGTATACCAGTTGATTGACGGTTGAGAGGCGGGACCAAAGAGCCAGAGCTCAACCCCCGCAAGGAGAACTAGGTGAGTACAACTAGTTGTGTACACACATGGGAGGCAGCCGCGTGGGAGGGTCGAGGGCGTGAGGCTCCGCATTAATCGTCCATAAAATCGGGCTTCTTAGGTTTACAGTGATTGATACAGAACTGGGATATCACGAAGTGTATAACCGCACATAGAAAAACTAAACACAGTTTATATCACTAGAACTTTTGTGTTAAACAGAATAATCACAGCTCCAGGCCACGTGGGGAGCATAGGGCCACGAAGCCGATGTTTACATATTTGTATCAAGGTATACTTGGGCTATAGGGAACAGTGATACAGTAAATTAGAGAACGGTAACACAACAGGCGAGAGGATACAGCATACAGAAACAACCAGCAGCACCGGTCCCCTGGCACTCAGTGGAGGAGCGGGACTCCACACCACGGGGAGAGACGACGACTCCACCCAGGACCTCGACATAAGGACATCATTATAAACTCACCTGGTTGTGCGAGCGGGACGGTTTTGGCCGGTGAGTACTGCCTGCTTCTGTCAGGAACTTCCAGTTATCTCCTGTACATCAGGAGATAACTGATGTACAGTGAGGTCAAGCATCTTCTTGAGGTTATCTTGAGATGATTTCGAGGCTTTACTGTTCCCGCGGCCCGGTGCTCGACCAGGCCTCCACCCCCAGGAAGCAGCCCGTGACAGCTGACTAACACCCAGGTACCTATTTTACTGCTAGGTAACAGAGGCATAGGGTGAAAGAAACTCTGCCCATTGTTTTTCGCTGGCGCCCGGGATTGAACTCGGGACCACAGGATCACAAGTGCAGCGTGCTGTCCGCTCGGCCGACCGGCTCCTTTATCATAAAAGAAATCTTGTTCAGTTTATCATATATATTTAGACTCTCAAAGTGGCTCATTCTGGGTAGAAGTGTGACACATTGGGGACCCTCGTGACACGCACACTCACACACATATGCAGTCTCCGTGGTGTAGTGGTAAGACACTCGCCTGGCGTTCCGCGAGCGCTATGTCATGGGTTCGTATCCTGGCCGGGGAGGATTTACTGGGCGCAATTCCTTAACTGTAGCCTCTGTTTAACGCAACAGTAAAATGTTTACTTGGATGAAAAAACGATTCTTCGCGGCAGGGGATCGTATTCCAGGGACCATAGGATTAAGGACTTGCCCGAAACGCTACGCGTACTAGTGGCTGTACAAGAATGTAGCAACTCTTGTATATATCTCAAAAAAAAAAAAAAAAAAAAAAAAAAAAAAAAAAAAAAAAAAAAAAAAAAAAAAAAAAAAAAACATACACAAACAAACACATACACAAGCAAACACACACACAGTAAAGGGATGGAGTAAATCATAATATGAAATGTTTTTACTTATGTGAAACATCACTCCCGTCACAGGATACCCCCCCACCACCCCTCTCTTTCCCCCCCCCCCCCATCTTTCCCGAAACCTTCCCCCCCCTCCCCCATGCATGGGAACCGGCTAGATAGCGGCCTTTGACACTTAGTTGACAACTGTTGGATAACTGACCATACCTCCTATCTCTCACCCTCCTCTTCCTCCCCCTCCTTCCCCCTAAGCATACACAAATAGTTCTCTTCTGTGCCTCTCTCCCTTTTCTCCCAATATCTCTCCCCCTAACCTCTCCATACACTTACGTCGCACGCACACGCACACACGCGCACTCACGCACACACGCACACACGCACGCACGCCCCCAACTCACTCTACCAAAATACTCCCCCCCACTCCCACTTCCCCCCTGCAACTGACCAGAAATACACACACACACACATACATCACCCCCCCCCCCTTTACACACTGCCTCTGTAGCATACCAGATTCCCCCCCCCCCCTACACCCCCAACCCCTCCCACACAGCGGGACTCCCTCCCTCTATCTGACCACCTGACCTGAAGTGATATCTCCGCCCCCTCCACCCCCCCCCCCAGTTTCCCAGGCGTCCCCTCCCCTACAAACACACACACACACACAAGCGAACATGCACGCATGCACTTGCATGCTTAAGCACAAACACACACACTTAGGGGACACAGGTGGAAACTGAGTGCTCAAATGAGCCACAGAGATATTAGAAAGAACTTTTTTAGTGTCAGAGTGGTTGACAAATGGAATGCATTAGGAAGTGATGTGGTGGAGGCTGACTCCATACACAGTTTCAAGTGTAGATATTATAGAGCCCAATAGGCTCAGGAACCTGTACACCTGTTGATTGACGGTTGAGAGGCGGGACCAAAGAGCTAGAGCTCAACCCCCACAAGCACAACTAGGTGAGTACAACTAGGTGAGTACACACACAACAAACACACACTCATAAAGACAAACACACGCACATGAAAAAGCCAGGAGGTTTTTTTTCCCTCAGCCAGGGAAAATGGTGGAGGGACATCACCAACTACAGGGACAGGGGAGAATGGTGGATACTACCTCTGAATGGCTCAACCAGACATTAGGAGTATTCGGCAGAGACCTGCAGGCAATGCAAATGGGGTTCAACAGAGATCTGCAAGAAATGAGAATGAGATTCAGCAGAGACCTGCAGGATATGAAAGAGAGGTTTGGCCGAGACCTTCAGGAAATGCAAGCATTAATTCAGAACCAAAGGAATGAGTTAGAGGAAGCCTGAGAGGAGATAAAGAGACTCAGGGAAAATCAGAATTCAAACCAGCACAGGGTATGCAACCTCCTGGAAACAGGGGACGAATCTGATGGAAGACTCCTTCCAGGGGGACTCTCTTTTGCAGAAATACTGCAGAACAGCCCAAGTGCCAAGGCCGCTCTAGAGGCGGCAGCTATGAAAGCAGCTACCTCACAGTAAGCTGCAAAATGCACTGAACAATTGCTGGAAAGGAAACGAACAATAATAGTTGTAGGAGTACAGGAACCAGAGGGATCCAATTGGGAGGAGTGGAGAAGGAGAGACCGAGAAACCATGATCTTGGAGGGACTGGATATGGAGGAGGTAGATGGAAACATAGAGAAGGTTTTCAGGCTGGGCATCTACAAGAGGGAAAGGAAACGATTGGCAAAGGTAGTGTTCATGAACGAGGCAACAAGGGAGAAAATCCTATCCAGGAAGAGCAGACTTGTGAGGTCAGGGGGATACGACGTCTTTCTGCAAAGGGACATGACAAGGGAGGAGAGAAGGAAGGCAGCAGAAGCAAGGAGGAGACGCAGAGAAAGGGGTGGGGATATGGGAGCCACAGGACTCAGCTCAGTGTCTCCAGGAACCTCAGAAGGGAGTGGGAATCCCCCCACCAGCAGACCAGCATCCCCAGGGAGGATTGTAACAGAAGCCTCCCACCAACCAACCCCTCAGCCATCCCCCCACCAATCACCGGCACCTCCCCAGACAGTAAAGTCCCCCTTCAGACCATGCCCCCTCATGTTCCCCGATCCCAGACCCTCCCATGTTCCCCCCATGCCCTTTTTCTCCCCCAGCCCCTACCCCAGACCCTCCCATGTTCCCCCCCATGCCCTTTTTCTCCCCCAGCCCCTAACCCAGACCCTCACTGTTCCTGCACCCCATGCCCTTCCCTGTTTCTCCAGCCTGTGCCCAACACAGCTTCCCCATCCCAAGTTCTCCTCCCTACCCCACCCCCCTCCCTCCCGGCCCCAACTGCCCAGGTTCCCCTCCCCTTGCCAACCCCTGACCTCCCTGTCAACCCATCCTAGTCTACCCTGCATACCCCAACCGGTGACCTCCCACCACATGCCCCTCCAGCTTCCCCATCACATGACCCAACTAATCCCGAACCCCGGACCCCCTCAGCCGCATCACGACAGCCCCCCTGTTCCGGACCCTTCCAGCCCCCTCACACCCCAGACGCCCCAGGTCCCCCATCCTAGGCTCACCCATCGCAGACATCCCTTGCCCCCCAACTCCAGTGGAATCAACAGAAACTGAGAATAGACAGAAGAGAGTCAGCTTCAAGGTCATGTACACGAACATAGATGGGATTACAAACAAGGCCAGTGAACTTAGGGAAAGAACACAAGAAGTAAACCCAGATGTAATTGGAGTCACAGAAACAGAACTCTCAGGAATCATAACGAATGCCGTGTTTCCCTATGATTACACTGTAATAAGGAAAGAGAGGGAAGGAAGGAAAGGAGGCGGAGTGGCTCTGCTGATGAGAAAGGAATGGAGTTTCGAGGAGATGGTTGTTCCGGACTGATTAAAGTCTTGTCGAAAGGGACTGTGAAGGGTTCAGAGACTTCATCACAGGCACCATGACGATGGGAGGACCAAAAGTAGTAGTAGCAGTGATATATAACCCACCACAAAATGAAAGAAGACCCAGGCAAGAGTATGACAGAAACAACATGGCAGTTAACATTATCACTGTAGAAACCGATCCCATCTGCTCATCATGGGGGACTTTAATCATGGAAGGATAGACTGGGAAAACAGAGAACCACATGGAGGTGAGGAAACATGGAGAGCGAAACTGCTAGAGGTGACGACTACAAACTTTTTAAGACAGCATGTCAAGGGTCCCACGAGAATGAGAGGCAATGATGAACCAGCAAGACTCGACCTAGTATTCACTCTGAACGATTCAGACATAAGGGAAATCGGTCTTGAAGCCCCCGTGGGTATGAGTGATCACAGTTTACTGTTGTTTGAATATCTGGTCGAAGAAGGGTTAATGTACTCAAGGAAGGGACCAGAAAACAAGAGGCCGGCATTCCGGAAGGGAAACTGTGAGGAGATGAGAAAATTCCTAACTGAAATAGCTTGGGAAACAGAGCTCAGAGGAAAGACGGTTCAAGACATGATGGACTAGATCACACAGAAGTGTAAGGAGGCAGCACACAAGTACGTCCCAGTCCAAAAGGAAAAAAATGAAATGTAAATGAGAAACCCATGGTTTAATCAGAGATGCAAGCTAGCAAAGCAGCTAAGTAAAAGGGCATGGAGAAACTGTAGAAACCACAGAACACTAGAAAGCAGAGAAAGATACCAGAGCGCCAGGAATGAATACGTCAGGGTGAGAAGAGAGGTAGAGAGGCAATATGAAAATGAAATGGCAAGCAAGGCAAAGACTCAACCCAAACTGCTGCATAGCCACATCAGGAGGAAAACAACAGTGAAGGAACAGGTAATGAAACTGAGGATAGGGAGAGAAAGATTCACTACAAACGACAAGGAAGTGTGCGAGGAACGCAATAAGAAATTCCAGGAAGTCTTCACCTCAGAGCAAGGAGAAGTCCCAGAAATAATGGAGGGAACACCTACCCAGACACCACTAGAAGAATTTGAGATTACCAGTGGGGAGGTGAGGAAGCATCTGCTAGATTTGGACGTGACAAAGGCTATAGGCCCGGATGGAATCTCACCATGGATCCTTAAGGAAGGAACAGAGGCTCTGTGCCTACCACTCTCCATAGTGAACAACAAGTCACTGGTAACAGGCGAACTGCCAAAAATTTGGAAGACGGCCAATGTAGTCCCAATATACAAGAAGGGTGATAGGCAGGAGGCACTGAACTACAGGCCAGGGTCCCTAACTTACATTCCATGCAAGATTATGGAAATGATTGTGCGAAAAAAGCTAGTGGAACATCTGGAGCAAAAGAACTTTGTAACACAATATCAACATAGGCTCAGAGATGGCAAATCATGCCTAACAGGATTAATTGAGTTCTATGACCAAGCAACAAAAATCAGGCAAAAGAGAGAAGGCTGGGGAGACTGCATATTACTGGACTTCCAGAAAGCTTTTGACACAGTACCACATAAGAGGGTAGTGCACAAACTGGAGCTGCAGGCAGGAGTGAAATGGAAGGTACTCCACTGGATAAGAGAGTACCTAAGCAACAGGACACAGCGAGTCAGCGTGAGAGGTGAGGTCTCGGAGTGGCGGGGAGTCACCAGTGGAGTCCCACAGGGATCAGTCCTTGGACCTATACTGTTTGTGATATACATAAATGATCTTCCAGAAGGAATTGACTCGTTCCTCTCGATGTTTACTTATGACGCAAAAATTATTAGGAGGATCAGGAAAGAGGAGGATAGTATGAGGCTACAAGATGACCTAGACCAACTGAAGGAATGGTCCGACAAATGGCTACTAAAGTTCAACCCAAGTAAATGTAAGGTACTGAAACTAGGAGGAGGAACTAGGAGGCCAGTCACTGGATATCGAATGGGAGATGAAGTCCTTCACGAAACGGACAGAGAGAAAGATCTAGGAGTTGATATCACGCCAAACCTGTCTCCCGAAGCCCTAATCAAGGAATAACATCAGCGGCCTATGCGAGGCTGGCTAAAATGAGAACTGCTTTCAGAAACCGGTGTAAGGAATCCTTCAGAACCTTGTATACCACATATGAAAGGCCAATCCTGGAGTATGCAGCCCCAGCATGGAGTCCGTACCTAGTCAAGCACAGGACGAAGCTAGAAAAAGTTCAGAGGTATGCCACTAGGTTAGTCCCAGAACTAAGATGCATGGGTTATGAGGACAGACTACGTGAACTGCACCTCACGTCGCTGGAAGACAGAAGAGCTAGGGGAGACATGATCACCACATTCAAAATTCTCAGGGGAATTGACAGGGTAGACAAGGATGGATTATTTAACACGGGTGACACACGCACAAGGGGACACAGGTGGAAGCTGAGTACCCAAATGAGCCACAGAGACATTAGAAAGAACTTTTACAGCGTCAGAGTAGTTAGTAAATGGAATGCACTAGGAAGTGATGTGGTGGAGGCTGACTCCATACACAGTTTCAAATGTTCATATGACAGAGCCCAGTAGGCTCAGGATCTGTACATCAGTTGATTGACAGTTGAGAGGCGGGACCAAAGAGCCAGAGCTCAACCCCCGCAAACACAACTAGGTGAATTCAACTAGGTGAGTGCACACACACACACACACACACACACACACATACACACACACATACACACACACACACACACACACACACACACACACACACACACACACACACACACACACACACACACACACAAGAGACTTGTCTTGTGACCATCGTGTTGGGTGGACGTGGGTTGGGAGCTCCTGGTTCACTAGTGGAGTGGGAGGGGTAATCAGGCAACTTCGAAGTGAAAAAGTGTGTACAAGTGAATGAAAAAACCTTGGGTTTTGACCAGAGCCATAAGGTAGTGAAGAAAAACAGTTTAAATAGCGTAATTCAAAATAGTTGAGGAAGTACTGTGGCAGTGTGCAGTGTGGAAGCAGACCTCACCGACCTCTGACCGCGTGACCTCACCTCTGGCAGCAACCCTTCTAACACCACGTGGGACGACGATTGGAGATTCACTCACCTATTGTGTTAGCAGGACGGTAAGATACTTGGAACCCCTGTGGGTAAGGTTGCATTATAGCAATGACTAGGTCAGGAAGGGTGTCTAGGTCCAACAGTATTATGATTGAGGAAGAAGATAGGTTTGTGGAGAAGATGATTGGGAAATTTGTAGAGAAGAGGGATGTTTGGGTAGGTGATCTAATCCAGGGGATTAAAAGTGAAGTCTTTAATAAGATACAGGACGAGGTTCAAAGACTCAAACAAGAGTTTATGGATTATATTCAAGAGGAAATCACGAAGAGCAGGGTAGAATGGCAAGGAGAAATATCTAGGCTTACTAATGAATTTGGCAGGAATAAGGGAAGCTTGGCAGGGGAAGGGGGAGTAGTAGTAGGTGGAGTAGCGGGTGTAGGAGGGGTGGGGGTCAGCCAGGGAGAGGGCCACCAGCATGACCCTGAACTGAGAAAGAGGACAATCATAATCCATGGATTACTTGAAGCCAGGGCACCATCGAGGCAGGAAAGGATGGAGATTGAGGATTTGGAACTACAGGGGATCTTGAGAGACATGAGAGCCCAGATGGCAGGGAATGAGGTGCAAGTTCATCGACGCATTGGGCCATACAACTGTAACAGGAAACGACCTGTCCTGGTACAGTTCACTAACGAAGAGGCAGTGGATTACATACTGCATCACAAACACTTACTCAGAGGTAGCGAAAATTACTACAACGTATATATTGACAAATTCATGACGAAAGAGGAACAGATTGCCCACAGAGCAAGCAAACAACAATACGACTCTTCCCATTTGAGCGCAGCTACACACCCCAGTGCTAATCCACCCCATGCTAACCAGCTCACACGTGCTTCTCAGGTCACCCCTTCCCCAAATCAGCCGCCCCTGCTTATCTCCCCAACACATCCCTTGACCCCTCTGACCCCACTGGAGTCAAATTCATCCCACATTCCAAGGACCCCCTCATCACCTCAACCCCCAAAACCTGTCCAGCCCTCATCCCCTCAACCCCCAAAACCCACCCAGCCCTCATCCCCTCAACCCCCAAAACCCATCCAGCCCTCATCCCCTCAACCCGAAGAACCCACCCAGCCCTCATCCCCTCAACACCCAAAGCCTACCCAGCCCTCACCCCTCCTCATCCCCTCTCCTTCCATGTGACCCCCCACCCTTGCGAGGGAGGTGGGAGGTCCCCCCCACCCCCTCTATCCATCCCCCTCCCAACCTCTCAACCTCTATCTGTCTCCCAACCTTACGCTATCTCCCAACCCCTCTATGCCCTCCCTAATCTTCAGACCCAGTATGCCCTTCCTACTCCAGACCTACCTACCCAGGCCCTACCCCAGACCCTCCTACCTACCTTCCTAGAAGCCCAGCCCCCAGTAGCCCCCCAAGCACCCCTCCTGAACTCTTTCACCCCCCATACACCCCCCGGACCCCCCCAGACACCCCCCGGATCCCCTCGGACATCCCCCAGACCCTCCCCGCCCCCAGTCATCCCCCAGATCCCCCCTGCCCCCAGTCACCCCCCAGACATCCCCCAGATCCCTCCAGACCCCCAGAGAAAGGGAGAACTCTGGTACAAGAGTTTCCATGAAGAATCTCAAGGTTTGGTACACCAATGCTGATGGGGTATCTAATAAAGCAGAAGAGATAAAAGAAAGAGTGAGTATGCAGATCCTGACATAGTTGCAATTGTGGAAACTAAAATTAATGACATGATCTCATATGCAATCTTTCCTGAAGGGTACCAGGTGATACGAAAAGAGAGGACACAGAGACAGGGAGGGGGAGTAGCACTCCTAATAAAGCGGAAATGGAAGTTTGAAGACCTGGGAAATCGAGTTACCAATGAGTGCACAAGCTTCATACATGGAACTCTGACAGTAGATGGGAGGAAGATTGTGATCTTGGTAATCTACAATCCCCCACCAAACAGTAGAAGACCCAGGCAGGAGTATGATGACAACAACAAAGCATGTATAGATGAACTGCAGAAGGCAGCAACACTAGCCCACAGAATGAGAGCGAAGCTGCTGATCATGGGGGACCTAAATCATGGAGAGATAAATTGGGAATCAAGGAATCCCCATGGAGGGGACGAAACGTGGGGAGCAAAATTAGTAGATGTTATAGACAGGAATTTCCTGACACAACATGTGAAGGAAGACACAAGGGAAAGAGGAGGAGATGCACCGAGCCTATTAGACCTAATTTTCACCCAGAACGTAGAAGATATCGAGAATTTAGAGCATGAAATACCTCTAGGGGCCAGTGACCATTGTGTCCTAGTCTTTGACTACATGATGGAATTCAAACTTATGACCATGGGACAAGAGATCTGGGAAAGGAGAGCTGACTACAGGAAAGGGGACTATATGAGGATAAGGGACTATCTGGGTGAAGTGCAGTGGGAGGAAGAAATTAGAGGAAAAACAGTCCAAGATATGATGGACCTAGTCATACAGAAATGCCAGGAGGCCGAAGAGAGATTTATACCAACGGTAAAGGGAAAAAATAAGAAGGAATATAATAACCCATGGTTTAATAGACAGTGTCAGGAAGCAAAAATGGCCAGCAGGCGGGAGTGGAGGAAGTACAGAAGACAAAGAACAGAGGACAACAGAAGCAGATACAACAGAGCTAGGAACGATTACATTAACATAAGACGAACATCGGAAAGGGACTATGAGAACGATATTGCAATCAAAGCGAAAAAACAACCTAAGTTACTACACAGTCATATAAGAAGAAAAATGTCGGTGAACGACCAAGTGACAAGACTAAGGAAGACAGAGGGGGCATATACTGAAAGTGACAAGGAAATCTGCGAGACACTGAATGCCAGTTTCCATGGAGTGTTCACTACCGAGCCTGAGCATCTCCCATTGTTGGAAGGGGTTACCTTAGATGAAAGACTATCAGATATAGAGGTGACAGCAGAGGAGGTAATGAAACAGTTGACAACTCTAGATGCAACTTAAGCAGTTGGACCAGACAAAGTATCACCGTGGATACTAAAAGAAGCAGCACAGGCCCTCAGCGTGCCTCTGGCAATTATCTTTAATGAGCCACTTATGTCAGGAGACTTGCCCAGTTGCTGGAAGAAGGCAAATGTCGTGCCGATCTTCAAGAAAGGAGATAGGGAGGAGGCACTTAACTATAGACCTGTATCACTGACAAGCATCCCCTGTAAAATACTGGAAAGAATAATTAGGCTACGACTGGTTGCACACCTGGAGAACATTAGGTTGGTGAACAACCATCAACATGGGTTCTGGACAGGGAAATCGTGCCTAACAAACCTTCTGGAATTCTATGATAAAATAACGAGGATAAGACAGGACAGAGATGGTTGGGCAGACTGCATATTTCTGGTCTGCCAAGAAGCCTTTGATACAGTACCGCACATGAGACTGCTGTTCAAGCTCGAGAGGCAGGCGGGGGTGGGGGGAAAGGTCCTAGCATGGATAAGGAACTACCTAACAGGAAGGAGCCAAAGAGTTACGGTAAGGGGCGAGAAGTCGGACTGGCGAACAGTAACAAGTGGAATACCACAAGGATCGGTGCTGGGACCAATTCTATTTCTTGTATATGTTAACGACATGTTTACAGGCGTAGAGTCCTACATGTCGATGTTTGCGGATGATGCAAAGTTGATGAGAAGAGTTGTGACAGATGAGGATTGCAGGATCCTCCAAGAGGACCTGAACAGATTGCAGAGATGGTCAGAGAAATGGCTACTAGAATTCAACACGAGCAAATGTAAAGTTATGGAAATGGGACTAGGAGATAGGAGACCAAAGAGACAGTACACAATGAAGGGGAACAGCCTACCTGTAACGACGCGTGAAAGAGACCTGGGGGTGGACGTAACACCTAATCTATCTCCTGAGGCACATATTAATAGGATAACAACAGCAGCGTACTCTACACTGGCAAAAGTTAGAACATCATTCAGAAACCTAAGTAAGGAGGCATTTAGGGCGCTTTACACTGCCTACGTAAGGCCAGTCTTAGAGTATGCCGCCTCATCATGGAGTCCCCATCTGAAGAAGCATATAATGAAACTGGAAAAGGTTCAGAGGTTTGCAACGAGACTCGTCCCAGAGCTACGAGGGATGGGGTATGAGGAGCGCCTGAGGGAACTGTGCCTTACGACACTAGAAAGAAGAAGGGAGAGGGGGGACATGATAGGAACGTATAAGATACTCAGAGGGATTGACAGAGTGGACATAGACGAAATGTTCACACGGAATAGTAACAGAACGAGAGGACATGGATGGAAGCTTGAAACTCAGATGAGTCACAGAGATGTTAGGAAGTTTTCTTTTAGCGTGAGAGTAGTGGGGAAATGGAATGCACTTCAGAAACAGGTTGTGGAAGCAAATACTATTCATAATTTTAAAACTAGGTATGATAGGGAAATGGGACAGGAGTCATTGCTGTAAACAACCGATGCTCGAATGGCGGGATCCAAGAGTCAATGCTCGATCCTGCAGACACAACTAGGTGAGTACAACTAGGTGAGTACACACACACAAAGGTGTCTGCTGGAGCTAGATGTGACAAAGGCTGTTGGGCCTGATAGAATCTCACTATGGATACTAAAGGAAGGTGCAGAAGCACTAAGTGTGCCACTCTCTATGGTGTATAACAGGTCACTGGAAACAGGAGACTTACCAGAAAGTTGGAAGACAGCTAACGTGGTCCCAATATACAAAAAGGGTGACAGGCAAGAGGCACTGAATTACAGGCCAGTTTCCTTAACTTGTATACCATGCAAGGTGCTGGAGAAGATCGTGAGGAAAAGGCTCGTAGAGCATCTGGAGGGAAATAACTTTGTAACGCACCACCAACATGGGTTCAGAGATGGTAAATCGTGCCTCACAGGTTTAATAGAATTTTATGACCAGGCAACGAAAATTAGGCAGGAAAGAGAAGGGTGGGCCGACTGCATTTTCCTGGATTGCCAAAAAGCCTTTGACACAGTACCCCATAAAAGGCTGTTAAAAAAAGTTGGAGCAACAGGCAGGAGTAAAAGGGAAGGTGCTCCAGTGGATAAGGGAGTACTTAAGCAACAGGAAACAGCGAGTAACGGTGAGGGGGAAGACATCAGAGTGGCGAGATGTCACCAGCGGAGTCCCACAGGGCTCAGTACTTGGACCCATCCTGTTTCTAATACATGTGAACGATCTTCCAGAGGGTATAGACTCATTCCTCTCGATGTTTGCTGATGATGCAAAAATTATGAGAAGAATCAAGACGGATGAAGATTGACAGAGACTACAGGACGACCTGGACAAACTTGAGGAATGGTCTAGAAAATGGCTGCTAAAGTTCAACTCAGGAAAGTGTAAAGTAATGAAATTAGGCGAAGGGAGCAGAAGGCTGAACACAAGGTACCATCTGGGAGGTGAAATCATGCAAGAGTCAAATAGAGAGAAAGATCTGGGGGTTGATATCACACCGTACCTGTACCCAGAAGCCCACATCAAAGGGATATCATCAGCGGCATATGCTAGGTTGGCCAACATAAGAACTGCCTTTAGAAACTTGTGTAAGAAATTGTTCAGGACCCTGTATACCACTTATGTCAGACCAGTCCTGGAATATGCAGTTCCTGCCTGCAGTCCATACCTAGTTAAACACAAGACAAAGTTAGAGAAAATTCAGCGGTATGCCACCAGACTTGTCCTGGAAGTCAAAGGTATGAGCTACGAGGAAAGGCTGAAGGAGGTGAACCTTACGTTCCTGGAAAACAGAGGAGTAAGGGGAGACATGATAACCACCTTCAAAATTTTCAGGGGGAATTGACCGGGTGGACAAAGACAAACACTTCTGCACGGGTGGAAAACGAACAAGGGGACACAGGTGGAAACTGAGTACCCACATGAGTCACAGAGACATTAGAAACATTTTTTCAGTGTCAGAGTAGTTAGTAAATGGAATGCACTAGGAAGAGATGTGGTGGAGGCTGACTCCATACACTGTTTTAAATGTAGACATGATATAGCCTAGTCGGCTCAGGAATCTGTACACCAGTTGACTGACAATTGAGAGGCGGGACCAAAGAGACAAAGCTCAACCCCGCAAGCACAAATAGGTGAGTACAAATAGGTGAGTATACACACACACGCACACACACACACAAAGGGAGGGAAAGGAAGGGGAGGAGGCGGAGTGGCCCTACTAATGAGAAAGCAATGGAGTTTCAAGGAGATTGTCATCCCGGGCTGTGAGGGCTTCAGAGACTACATAACAAGCACCATAACAATGGGAGGACCAGGAGTAGTAATAGCAGTGATATATAACCCTCCACCTAATGACAGAAGATCCAGGCAAGAGAATGACAACAACAACATGGCAGTTAATACTATAATTGAGAGAGCAGCCGCTGCTGCCTGTAGAAATAAATCCCATCTGCTCATCATGGGGGACTTCAATCACGGATGGATAGACTGGAAGAACAAGCAACCACATGGTGGTGAGGGAACATGGAGATCCAAACTATTGGAGGTGGTGACAAAAAACGTTTTAAACCAGCATGTCAGGGAACCACAAAGGTTGAAAGGAAACGATGAACCAGCAAGACTCGACTTCACTCTGAACGACTCCGACAGAAGGGAAATCGGTTTCGAGGCCCCAGTAGGAATGGGCGATCACAGTGTACTGACGTTTGAGTATCTGGTTGAAGAAGGGTTAAGGAACTCGAGGAAGAGAACTGAAAACAAAAGGCTGGTATTCCGAAAGGGAAAGGGAAAGAAAGAGTTTTCTATAACTCCTCATAGAAAAACTATGAGGAGTTAAAAAAATTCCTAAAAGATATAACAAAGGAAACAGAGCTCAGGGGAATGACGGTCCATGACATGACATGATGGACTACATCACGCACAAATGTAAGGAGGTTGCAGACAAATTTGTCCCAGTCCAAAAGGAAAACAACGAAATGCAGATGGTAAACATCATGGTTTAATCAGAGATGTAGGCTAGCTAAGCAACGAAGCACAAGAGCGTGGAGAAACTATAGAATTAACAGGACACTTGAGAGCATAGAAAGATACAATAGCGCCAGGAATGAATATGTCAGGGTGAGAAGAGAGGCAGAGAGGCAATATGAAAATGCCATAGCGAGGAAAGCAAAGACTCAACTCAAACTGCTGCATAGCCACATCAGGAGGAAAACAACAGTGAAGAAACAAGTAATGAAACTGAAGATATGGGGCAGACAGATTAACTACAAACGACAAGGAAGTTTGCGAGGAATTCAATAAGAAATTCCAGAAGGTTTCCACATTAGAGCCTGGAGAAGTTCCAGAGATAAGAGAGGGTTATGGGTGATAAGTTAACCAGGCACCACTAGAAGAGTGAGACTACCAGTGGAGATGTAAGGAAGCTTTTGCTAGTATTGGATGTGACAAAGGCTATAAGCCCAGATGAACTCTGCCCTTGGATACTAAAGGAATGAGCAGAAGCACTGTGCCTGCCACTCTCCGTAGTGTATAACAAATCACTGGTAACAGGTGAACTGACAAATATTTGGAAGACGGCTAGTGTAGTCACGATATACAAGAAGTGGGTTAGGCAGGAGGCACTGAACTACAGGCCAGTGTCCCCAACTTGCATACCATACAAGCTGATGGAGAAGATTGAGTGAAGAAACTAGAGGAATATCTGGAGTGAAAGAACATTGTAACACAGCATCAACATGGGTTCAGGGATGGCAACTCCTGTCTCACAGGTTGAATTGAATTCTACGACCAGGCAACAAAAATCAGGCAAGAAATAGAGGGGTGGGCAGACTGCATATTTTTGGATTGCCAGAAAACCTTTGACACAATATCACACAAGAGACTAGTGCAAAAGCTGGAGATGCTTGCAGGTTTATAAGGGTAGGTACTCCATTGGTTAAGGGAGTACCTAAGCAACAGAAAACAGCAAGTAACAGTGAGGGGTGAAGTCTCAGATTGGCGAAGTGTCACTAGTGGATTCCCGCAGGGCTCAGTTCTTGGACCTATACTGTTTCTCATATATGTATATGATCTCCCAGAGGGTATAGAATCGTTCCTCTCATTATTTGCTGATGATGCAAAAATTATGAGAATTATTAAGACAGAGGAAGATAATATGAGGCTACAAGATGACCTAGACAAACTGAATGAATGGTCCAACAAATGGCTACTAAACCCAGTAAATGTAAGGTAATGAAACTAGGGGAAGGAATATACTGAATGAGAGATGAAATCCTTAACGAAATGGACAGAGAGAAAGATCTAGGAGTTGATATCATGACAAACCTGTCTCCTGAAGCCATCATGAAACGAATAACATCTGCGGCATATGCGAGGCTGGCTAATATCAGAACTGCCAACAGGAACCCGTGTAAGGAATCATTCAGAACTTTGTATACTTCATATGTAAGACCAATCATGGAGTATGCAGCCCCAGCGTTGAGCCCGTACCTTGTCAAGCACAAGTCGAAGCTGGAAAAGTTCAGAGGTATGCCACTAGGCTAGTCCCAGAACTAAGAGGCATGAGTTATGAGGAATAACTGCGTGAACTGCACTTCACGTCGCTGGAAGACAAAAGAGCTCTGGGAGACATGATCACCACATACAAAATTCTCAGGGGAATTGACAGAGTAGACAAAGATGAACTATTGATTACTGGTGGTACACGCACAAGGAGAAACAGGTGGAAGCTGAGTAACCAAATGAGCCACAGAGATATTAGACAGACCTTTTTCAGTGTTAGAGTAGTTAGTAAAAGGAATGCACTAAGAAGTGATGTAGTTGGAGACTGACTCCATACACAGTTTCATATATAGATATAATAAAGCTCGAGAAGCTCAGGAATCTGTACACCAGTAGATTGACGGTTGAGTGGTGGGACCAAAGATCTAAAGGTCAACCACCACAAGAACAACTAGGTGTGTACAACTAGGTGATTACACACACTGAACCAAAACTGCTCATCAGGAGGAAAACACCAGTGAAATAACAGGTGATGAAAATTAGAACGAATGAGGACTGGTACACACAGAACGACAAAGAGGTGTGTGAAGAACTCAACAAGAGATTCCAGGAGATCTTCGTAATAGAACGAGGTAAAGTCTTTGTGCTAGGACAGGTGGCAGTAAACCAGAAGGTTTTGGAATGGTTCGAAATTACAAGCGATGAGATCGAGATACCTGTTGGATCTGGACGTGAGTAGGGATATATATGTCCAGATGGAATTTCGCCGTGGGTATTGAAAGAGTGTGCAGAAGCACTTTGCTTGCTACTCTCCACAGTGTTTAGTAGGTCACTGGAGACGGGAGACCTACCAGAAATAAGGAAGACAGCTAATGTAGTCCCAATATACAAAAAGAGTGAAAGGCAAGAATATTTCAGGATATTCTTGTAGAATATCTCCGGATACAATACTGTTGAATATCCCTGGAAACAATACTGTTGAATATCTCTGGATACAATACTGTTAAATATCTCTGGATAAAATACTGTAGAATATCTCTGGATACAATACTGTTGATTATCTCCGGATACAATACTGTAGAATATCTTCGGATACAATACTGTAGAATATCTTCGGATATAATACTGTAGAATATCTTCGGATATAATACTGTAGAATATCTTCGGATACAAAACTGTAGAATATTTCTGGATACAATACTGTATCTTGAGATGATTTCGGGGCTTAGCATCCCGGCGGCCCGGTCCTCGACCAGGGCTCCTATTTGTTACCCCCCCCCCCAGGAAGCAGCCCGTAACAGCTGTCTAACCCCCAGGTATCTAATTACTTCTAGGTGAACAGATGCATCAGGGTGAAAGAAACTCTGCTCATTTGTTTCCGCCTCCACCGGGAATTGAACCCGGAACTTCAAGACTACGAATCTGAAGCGCTGTCCACTCAGCTGTCAGGCCCCCCTGTAGAATGTATCTGTATACAATACTGTAGAATATATCCGGATACAATACTGTAGAACATATCTTCATACATAGAATATCTTGGGACAAAATGACACAGTTTAACAAAAAAATTCCACCATGAGACACGGGCCAAACATGTTCTGGATCCCGCTTTAGCCCATCTTTATCTGTAACACATCGAAGATTGTCGTGCAAGCAAAGTCATATATCAGCATTACAACTGAACTTGAGTCCTACGGACTCCTTCCGCTTGAGTGGAGGTGTGTAGGAGCCCATGACGGCACATATACCACCCCCAGCGTGACGCTATCCGCCCAACAGTCAACACGCAGGCCAACAGCGACGACGAACACATCCACCCAGCAAGTCATATATCAGCATTACAACTGAACTTGAGTCCTACGGACTCCTTCCGCTTGAGTGGAGGTGTGTAGGAGCCCATGACGGCACATATACCACCCCCAGCGTGACGCTATCCGCCCAACAGTCAACACGCAGGCCAACAGCGACGACGAACACATCCACCCAGCAAGTCATATATCAGCATTACAACTGAACTTGAGTCCTACGGACTCCTTCCGCTTGAGTGGAGGTGTGTAGGAGCCCATGACGGCACATATACCACCCCCAGCGTGACGCTATCCGCCCAACAGTCAACACGCAGGCCAACAGCGACGACGAACACATCCACCCACCAGACGCCAGTAACAGAGCGAAACTAGATTTGCTGGAGTAAAACACATTACTAATTACGAATTGGCAAGTACTATGTGGAAATATAATAGTTGCAACAAATATGTTGTCAAATCGGAAATTAACCCTGTTTCAGAAGGCTGTAATAACCAATTGCAAAATTTTGTCTAAAGTGTGGTATTTGTCTCACAGCTTTCCCATAGACAAGATAAGTGCTATGGAGATTGACAAAACTATTTTTAGATATGTATGGTATGGTAGATACCAACCAATTAAACGGACTACTCTATGTAAAGGTAAGAAAAATGGTGGAATAGGAATACTGAATGTGTACCATACGTCATTGGCAATTTTATGTGTTAACATTAGAAAGGAGATAATGCAGAGGAATAGTGTAAATGCGCTTGGACAATACTATTATAAATTACGTGTTAGCTACTTGATATATATGCCAGAGAATACTGACCTGACCTTTATTTCACCGCACTTTTATTCATGTGCAATTGATGTTTTCAGGCGGATTTGTAATATTGAAGGTTTTTTAATGATGAACAGTAAACAAGTGTATGATGTTATACTGCCAAGTATAGTTCCTAGAGTAGAGGAGGCATATCCACTCTTTAGCTGGCAAGTAATATGGGCAAACCTTCATGTTAAATTTATTGCTTCAAAACAACGTGAGCTGTTGTATCGCTATATTCATGAGACCCTCCCTACTAATGATAGGTTGTTCATGTTGGGCATAAAGGACAACAATAGCTGTGATCAATGTACTGAAATTGAGAATAATATGAATATATTTTTTTTCTGTAAGCAGAAAGTTGTTCTTGTAAACTGGATTAGAGACACTCTTAAAGCTTTATGTGGACCAAGTATTAGAGTGGAGTTAATGAGATTTTTAATGTTTCATATTGACATAAAATGCAAGAAAATTAAGAATACAATAATTATGTTACTTTCTGATTAGATTTTTTTGTGTGGATAGGCAGGCAGGAAGGTTACTCAGTAGACAAAATATTGAAGTTCTTGCGAGGCAGGATCAGGTATAACATCTCGGGTTTACGGCTCAAGCTCGGTGATGATATGGAAAATTTGTTTACTGAAAATTATATAAAATATATAAAAATGTAATAATTTCCCTGTAAATTAATGTAAATATAATCTCCAATTTTGTAAATCATTTAAAGAAAAATAATTATAACATTTAGGGGTTTTAAAGTTCATGTTCTGTGATAATGAAACACTTGTTTACTGAGAATTATACTACTGTATATGTAAGGTAGTATTGCCTTGTAAATCTTATGTATATATGATTTACATTGTATTTTCCTAAAAAAAGATAAAAAAAAGACGGCCAGATCACGGAGCACTGTGCTACAGTTGCTACGGTTTACACTGTGCTCTCAGAGAAGTCATGGAGCACTGTGCTGCAGTAGCTACGGTTTACACTGTGCTCTCAGAGAAGTCATGGAGCACTGTGCTGCAGTAGCTACGGTTTACACTGTGCTCTCAGTGGAGTCATGGAGCACTGTGCTGCTGTAGCTACGGTGTACTCTGTGATCTCAGTGGAGTCACGGAGCACTGTGACACAGTAGCTACGGTGTACTCTGTGCTCTCAGTGGAGTCACGGAGCACTGTGACACAGTAGCTACGGTGTACTCTGTGCTCTCAGTGGAGTCACGGAGCACTGTGACACAGTAGCTACGGTGTACTCTGTGCTCTCAGAGAAGTCACGGAGCACTGTGCTGCAGTAGCTACGGTGTACTCTGTGCTCTCAGTGGAGTCACGGAGCACTGTGACACAGTAGCTACGGTGTACTCTGTGCTCTCAGTGGAGTCACGGAGCACTGTGAGAAGAGCACAGAGCACAGTAGCTACGGTGTACACAGTGCTCTCAGTGGAGTCACGGAGCACTGTGAGAAGAGCACAGAGCACAGTTGCTACGGTGTACACAGTGCTCGCAGAGAATCACAATCCCATACCGGAAATAAACTTCATCTTCATAAATTCTAATAAAAAACCATTCCGGCCCGACACAAGTAATGTAATACTCCATAAAACACAAGATCTTCCGGATTTAACCTCCATTAGTGATTACCAGAAGTTGTGTCTTCCTGTGATGGTCAATAGTTCCTCCCGGCCATCACCACCTCCCTAATAATGACGCTACAATTAAAAATTTGGGTCGTTACTGAATTTTTGTGGCGGTGTTTTATAAATAGTTACCTGGAACTTTTGGGTTTCAGTTTTATTTTTAATCATAATCATAGAAGGCAATTAATTATAAAAAAAATCGATGATTTACACGTTCCGTTATAAATATGAGTTGCATTTACAGTTTGATAATTATTATTTTGATTTTTTTTATAATTAATATTTATATAACTTGTTGTGTCACAAGGTAGCTATATTGGTTGCTTTAAGTTAGTATTCTTGTTTTATATGGACTTAATTATAAGTACAGTATTTGAAAATTTGATATATGAAAATTCACCATAGTGTAGTTTGGTGAAACTTATAGACTAATATAAGGTCAACAGATTTGAATCTTTTTTGTTTCCAAAACAACATTGTGGCTGCGGAAATACCTGTAGTACGGCCCGACCTGTATGTAAATAGTTAGATAAGTCAAATAATAAATTAAAGTCTCTGCCCTTTTTGCCGGGAAAAATATCTAGGGTGTGGGACAGACATAGGCTGGTCAGGGGTTGGCGTAAGTTATATGCTCTAAGGAAAATTAATATTTATAGATACACCAAGAGTATTTTCATGGAGTCAAGTTTAAAACATTTTGGGTTCCTTATACAGCTTTTCACTGTTTCGTAATAATACATTTTCTAAGAGAATGGGGAAGGGACGGAAGGGGAGGTAGAACAAAAGGGTTGGGATAGAGATAGAAGGAAAGAGGAAGAGGACGATGTGTGGGACCATGTGTAAGGGAAGGGGGAAAATGGATTGAAGAGGGGAAGTGGTAGAAGGAGGAGGAAGAGACCTAAGCCCAGAAGGGTACCCGCTCCTGGGGTCGGTAGTTCGAGACTCCTAGTCCCCTAGTTAAGGAAATGTTATTATTCACGGTAGTGTCATAATTCCTCTGTGCTCTAGTGACAGCAATGGAAGGCTTAAGGTGCCAGTTGGGCAGCGGTTAGTTGCTCCTGGAATCCTTCCTTATTAAGCTGTCCGTGGTGAAGTTGATTGAGCTACTGTCTTCCGCTAGTACGACTCTCCCCAACCTGTCCTCTTAAAAACAACGTCACTTTTGGCCGTTTGCCCGTATGGCCGAATTTGGACGTAATTTGAAAATGTAAAAAAATTTAAAATAAATTTGGGATTTTTTTTTCAACAACAGTAAGTTAAGGGTCCTCTGATAGGTTAGGTGGGCAGGAAATTCTCATAAAGTTTCAAAACGTTATGAAAAACGATAATTAAAAGTGTCCTCTTATAACCTCTGCGCGTAAGCCGGACGACTCAAATAGAAAACGGAACAGAACGTCACTTTTGTGAGTCGATTTCATTTCAAATTACGTCAAAATTTGGCCTTAGTGCGCATACGAGCGAAAAGTGACGTTGTTTTTAAGAGGACGGGTTGTCTCCCACTTACACAGACAAGAGCAGTACTCTATGTGCCCACCCGGCAGTCCCATCCCGTGAGCCACAGTCTAGCAGTCTAACACGTGAGCTACGACCCTCCAGACGTGACACAGATAATATCAGTTCTCTGTATGTCCGCCATGTAAGCCCACCATGTGTGATACGACCCTGGAGACGCAACACAGACAAGAGCAGTACTCTGGGTGTCCACCCGGCAGTCCCATCCCGTGAGCCACGACCCTCCACACACGACACTACTGACACTCATGTTGGCCATCGTTTATGGACCTCAAAAGCTGCTTCATGTTGACATAAATTTCCTTCACTCGAAAGAACTGATGGCAAAACACTCCAGTTATGCAACAAAACACTCCTGTTATGCTACAAAACACTCCAGTTATGCTACAAAACACTCCAGTTATGCAACAAAACACTCCAGTTATGCTACAAAACACTCCAGTTATGCTACAAAACACTCCAGTTATGCTACAAAACACTCCAGTTATGCTACAAAACACTCCAGTTATGCTACAAAACACTCCAGTTATGCTACAAAACACTCCAGTTATGCTACAAAACACTCCAGTTATGCTACAAAACACTCCAGTTATGCTACAAAACACTCCAGTTATGCTACAAAACACTCCAGTTATGCAACAAAACACTCCAGTTATGCTACAAAACACTCCAGTTATGCTACAAAACACTCCAGTTATGCTACAAAACACATTTAAGACTCGTCTCGGATCTAATTAACAATTTTAAACATCATTTTCGTTCTCAGTGACAGAATTAATTATATTTGACTTCATTTGTTTCAGAAGCATTTTGTCTGTTCACCAGTACACTCATGAGATTTATACATTTAGTAAATGTGTTTTAAAATTTAAGTTCTCAAAATAATTTTATAGTTAATAATTAATGCTTGAACGTAATAAACACAATGAATATAAAGAAACTGTCGCAATGAGAGAAAAAGAAACACAAAAATATTTGTATATAAATTTTATTTCTTAAGGTTGTAACAGAGTTCTTGACAATATCCTCGAACCTTGAGCCAGGAGGCGCTTTATGGGACACTGCCTCAAGCTATCTCTGTATTGATGGTGTAGTGAGCTGCGGGGTGCTCTGGGAGGCTAGTATTGTTCAAGGGATTAAATGTAACCAGCCTTCCTGCCGTGATCACCGGGTCAAGGGATGAGTCTAAGAGATAAGTAGAAAAATGTGCATGTTTTCTTAGACAGAAGATGTCAAGGTTCTCTGGTTGTGGTACGGTAGTTAATTTGGGATACTCAGTAAAATATAATACCGGATTTCTTTCGTGTTACACTTAATATTTTAAATTATTATACCTCTTTTGACCTCCTTTATTATACAAGCCTTCCATATTTTTGTTCATGCTGATCCTACCATCCTAATTGGTGATTTAACGGGGGCATAATAGCAAATTATGCAATAAATGAAAACTGGTTCGATTTCAATCACATTTTTTTGACTAGTTGTATATGAAACTGGCTTCAAGTGGTTCAAGTGTCAGCATCGTAGCATAAATAGATAGGGGGGAAAACAATATTTAATTATGTGTCAACAATTTTACAAAATTTTAAAAAATTAACATGAAACTCAAGTGACAACTGAAATCATGTTTATGACTCTCAGCTAACACAATAGCATATAATAAAAAAAACTAAAACAATTAGTTTTATCCACTAAACTAAACATATTTTGGAAAATCCAGTAATTCAAATCCTTTATTATATGTAGTGTAATAGAAGTTTTTCATTGAAGTGATTTCATTTGAAACTTGTGGTTGTAGTAAATTGTTGAAAATATGTAAACTCCTTGGAAAAACAAAAACTTGAAATAGTTGCAGCCCTTTTTATATAAAACTAGTCAAAAAAGTTTGGTTGACATTGAACAAATTTTAATATTCGCAGATATGACCCTTTAAATGCCATACACAAAACATTAGATTAATTCATAATCACCAACGGTAGGTTACTAACGTTGCAGTGTGTTATTACACTTCTCAGTACACGTTATGGTGTTAAAATAATCAGTAAGACTCAGCCAGGTCATATGTATGAAGGAGTGCACTACATGCGCATTGACTTGAATCACTCATACATAACTCATGACTCTAATACTGTGCATATCTGCCCATTCAGCACTAACAGCGAACATGTCGCTAACGTTGTCGTTCCTAGTATTGATTAGACGAAAGTCAACAATGAGAAAATAATATTTAGATAACTTACAGACTTCATTGAAATCTGGTGTAAAAATTACGAGACTGAAATGTAAAACTTTTTAAGACCATCTTATAAATAAAATTGATGAAACTATCAACATCAGTCAGTTAAAAAAAGAATAAAAGAAATACCAGTCATGAGGTTAGAATGAGTCACCACTCTGATCATCCTAATCTGCAAGAACTTTAATTAATGACTTGGCAAACAGATAAAGGCCATAAGAGCCTTTGAAAACAAAGATTCGAACTTCCTCAGGACCTCACTTATTGAGATAAGGAAAGGGAGGAAGGAAATATAAAGGGAAAAAGGCGAAGCCATTACACGTCTATATAGCACTTGAAAGGGGTTAGGATAAGGATTTGGATGGAACGGTTGAAGGAATGGTTTCCAACCACATGGACGGTCGGGGATTGAACGCGGACTTGCATGAATGCATACCGTTGCTCTACCGTCCAGCCTAAGTGAAATAAGGGAGAGAATGATTGAACTTTAACAAGAGAATTTGAAGGGTTTTGCAAATATATGAACCATCGTACATACTTAGACCTAATGGAAAATTAATAGAATTTGGTTCTGTCCACTTTATTATCAGGAAAATTTAAAGCTAGAACCAAAAATTAAAATACTCCTAGGCCTAGTATAGCACATATATGTACTATATTAGGCCACAGATAGCATGTATTAGACCTAGGAAGGTTGGATTAGGTTTTCTTTGCAACGTTGGTATAAAAAATTTACGCACACACACACACACACACACACACACACACACACACACACACACACACACACACACACACACACACACACACACATACACACACACACACACACACACACACACACACACACACACACACATACACACACACACACACACACACACACACACACACACACACACACACAAACACATTCACACTGTATTTTGTATGGATTACCTGGGAGAACAGAGACCCGCATGGAGGACCAGAAACATGGAGAGCCAAGCTGCTGGACGTGGCAACAAGAAGCTTTCTAAGCCAGCACATCAAGGAACCAACAAGAATGAGAGAAGATGAACCAGCAATGCTTGATTTGATATTTACCCTAAATGAATGGGATATAAGGGAAGTCAAGATGAAAGCAACCTTGGGAATGAGTGATCACAGTGTATTGAACTTTAAGTACCTGGTAGAGCTAAAATTATCTCCCCCAAAAAGAACTAGGAAACAAAAGGCTAGCATATCGAAAGGGAAATTATGATGAGATGAGAAGCTTCCTAAGGGAAATACCTTGGGACACAGACCTCAGAGCTAAGTCTGTGCAAGATATGATGGACTATGTTACCCAAAAGTGTCAGGAGGCAGTAAGCAGATACATCCCGGCCCAAAAGAAAAAATCCGAGAAGCAAAAGGAGAATCCATGGTATAATAGGGCATGTATGGAAGCAAGGAAACTGAACAAAAGGGCGTGGAGGAACTTCCGGAATAACAAAACACCAGAAAGCAGAGAGAGATACCAGAGAACCAGGAATGAGTATGTCAGGGTGAGAAGAGAAGCAGAGAAAAGTTATGAAAATGATATAGCAAACAAAGCCAAGACCGAACCAAAGCTACTCCACAGTCACATCAGAAGGAAAACAACAGTGAAAGAAAAGGTAGTGAACTTAGAACAGGCGAGGGCAGGTATACAGAGAATGACAAAGAGGTGTGTGAAGAACTCAACAAGAGGTTCCAGGAGGTCTTCACAATAGAACAAGGTGAGGTCACTGTGCTAGGAGAAAGGGAGGTAAACCAGGCGGCCTTGGAAGGGTTCAAAATTAAGAGAGAGGAGGTCAAGAGACACCTGCTGGATCTGGATGTTAGAAAGACTGTTGGTCCAGACGGGATCTCGCCATGGGTACTGAAAGAGTAAGCAGAGGCACTTTGCTTGCCATTCTCCATAGTGTATAGTAGGTCACTGGAGATGGGAGACCTAACCGAAATATGGAAGACGGCGAATGTGGTCCCAATATACAAAAAGGGCGACAGGCAAGAGGCACTGAACTACAGGCCAGTGTCCATGACTTGTATACCATGCAAGGTGATGGAGAGAATCGTGAGAAAAAACCTGGTATCACGTCTGGAGAGAAGGGACTTTGTGACAAATTGCCAACATTGATTCAGGGAGGGTAACTCTTGCCTGACTGGTTTAATAGAATTCTATGACCAGGTGACAAAGATTAAGCAAGAAAGAGAGGGCTGGGCGGACTGCATTTTCTTGGATTGTCGGAAAGCCTTTGACACAGTACCGCATAAGAGGCTGGTACATAAGCTGGAGAGACAGGCA
>NC_091178.1:27273053-27295553 GCF_040958095.1 Procambarus clarkii | reverse complement strand
TTTCTCTGTGGATTTTCCGCATAAAATGATCAGTGTTTTGTGATCGTCAATTGCATATATATATATATATATATATATATATATATATATATATATATATATATATATATATATATATATATATATATATATATATATATATATATATATATATATATATATATATATATATATATATATACATTTCTTTGAGGCTATGGGTCCCCTTTCTTCCAGCCAGAGGTATATATTATATATATATATATATATATATATATATATATATATATATATATATATATATATATATATATATATATATATTCGTTTGCCTTGTTCGGGTAGAATGTAGACTCAGTAGTCGCTTCTGTATATATTTATTGACTGAGATAGCAAGGTATATATCTGCCTAGCCGAGGTCCTTCTACTCTGAGTCTGTGAGGATAACTGAGCTGCTGGGAGCAAGGCTGATGCTCCTCTGTCTGGCATGACGTCAGAGGCCTACTCGCCTGTGATTGGTTACATTTCAACTGACAGAATTTGAGTATAACATATATATATATATATATACATATATGCCAACAAGCCTGAATAGTCCCCAGCACTATATGCAATTGAAAACTTACAACCTAGAAAAAAACATATTTTTCCTGTCACAGGTGTGGCATCTATATAGTAGGTATAGAGAAACACGCTCCTATTCTTATGGAACGTTGTGCAAAAATTTCAAAGCAACCGGGAAATATGTTCCGAAGATTTCCTCTACATGAAAAACAGATGAAAAACACAGTTTTTCATAAAAACATGTTTTTTTATGTCACAGACGTGACATCCATATAGTATTTATATAAAAACTCGCCCGGATGCGAATGGAACTTTGTGTGAAAATTTCAAAGCAATCAGTAAAGAACTTTCGGATATTTGTGTCTTTGAACAAACGAACATTTCTATTTTATTTAAATAGGTTATATATATATATATATATATATATATATATATATATATATATATATATATATATATATATATATATATATATATATATATATATATATATATATATATATATATATATATATATTTATATATTATCTATATATATATATATATATACATATATATATATATATATATATATATATATATATATATATATATATATATATATATATATATGTCGTACCTAGTAGCCAGAACTCACTTTTTGGCCTACTATTCAAGGCCCGATTTGCCTAATAAGCCAAGTTTTCCTGAATTAATATATTTTTTCTAATTTTTTTCTTATGAAATGATAAAGCTACCCATTTCATTATGTATGAGGTGAATTTTTTTTTATTGGAGTTAAAATTAACGTAGATATATGACCGAACCTAACCAACCCTACCTAACCTAACCAAACCTATCTTCATAGGTTAGGTTTGGTTAGGTAGCCGAAAAAGTTAGGTTAGGTTAGGTTAGGTAGGTTAGGTAGTCGAAAAACAATTAATTCATGAAAACTTGGCTTACTAGGCAAATTTGGCCTTGCATAGTAGGCTGAGAAGTGAGTTCTGGCTACTAGGTACGACATATATATATATATATATATATATATATATATATATATATATATATATATATATATATATATATATATATATATATATATGTCGTACCTAGTAGCCAGAACGCACTTCTCAGCCTACTATGCAAGGCCCGATTTGCCTAATAAGCCAAGTTTTCATGAATTAATGTTTTTTCGACGACCTAACCTACCTAACCTAACCTAACTTTCTCGGCTACCTAACCTAACCTAACCTATAAAGATAGGTTAGGTTAGGTTAGGTAGGGTTGGTTAGGTTCGGTCATATATCTACGTTAAATTTAACTCCAATAATTTTTTTTAACCTCATACATAATGAAATGGGTAGCTTTATCATTTCATAAGAAAAAAAATAGAGAAAATATATTAATTCAGGAAAACTTGGCTTATTAGGCAAATCTGGCCTTGCATAGTAGGCTGAGAAGTGCGTTCTGGCTACTAGGTACGACATATATATATATATATATATATATATATATATATATATATATATATATATATATATATATATATATATATATATATATATATATATATATATATGTCGTACCTAATAGCCAGAACGCACTTCTCAGCCTACTCTGCAAGGCCCAATTTGCCTAATAAGCCAAGTTTTCTTGAATTAATTATTTTTCGACTACCTAACCTACCTAACCTAACCTCACCTAACTTTTTCGGCTACCTAACCTAACCTAACCTATAAAGATAGGTTAGGTTAGGTTAGGTAGGGTTGGTTAGGTTCGGTCATATATCTACGTTAATTTTAACTCCATTAAAAAAAAATTGACCTCATACATAATGAAATGGGTAGCTTTATCATTTCATAAAAAAAAAATTAGAGAAAATATATTAATTCAGGAAAACTTGGCTTATTAGGCAAATCGGGCCTTGCATAGTAGGCTGAGAAGTGCGTTCTGGCTACTAGGTACGACATATATATATATATATATATATATATATATATATATATATATATATATATATATATATATATATATATATATATATATATGTCGTACCTAATAGCCAGAACGCACTTCTCAGCCTACTATGCAAGGCCCGATTTGCCTAATAAGCCAAGTTTTCATGAATTAATTGTTTTTCAACTACCTAACCTACCTAACCTAACCTAACCTAGCTTTTTCGGCTACCTAACCTAACCTAGCCTATAGAGATAGGTTAGGTTAGGTTAGGTAGGGTTGGTTAGGTTCGGTCATATATCTACGTTAATTTAAACTCCAATAAAAAAAAAATTGACCTCATACATAATGAAATGGGTAGCTTTATCATTTTATAAGAAAAACATTTGAGAAAATATATTATTTCATGAAAACTAGGCTTATTAGGCAAATCAGGCCTTGCATAGTAGGCTGAGAAGTGAGTTCTGGCTACTAGGTACGACATATATATATATATATATATATATATATATATATATATATATATATATATATATATATATATATATATATATAATATGCGAACAAGCCTGAATGGTCCCCAGGCATATATGCAACTGAAAGGTACTATTCTGGGGTGTTTCAGTTATATATATTTAATAATCTTTTGAGAGTATATCTATAAATTTGAATATATTTTGTTTTGGTCGTTCCAGGAATGCCAACTGGGAACGGTGTTCGTCCCATCAGCGTCGGCGGTGGCGGGGTCTCTCCTGGGGGTAGCGTGGGTGGCCCTGGGGCTGGTGTGGGCGTGGGCAGCGTGGACGCCGAGAAGGATGACGGCACCGGTGGGAACATCAGGTTGTTGGAGCTGGTGCCACCTATGATTACAGTGTTGGTGGCCTCCCTGACCACCATCCTGGTGATAGCGCTCCTGGTGATTCTCCTCCTGAAGAGACGGGGCAGGTTGCGACGCCTGGAGCAGGAGATGGAGCAGGTGTGTGGTGGTGCTGGTGTATATGTGTGTGAGAAGTGGTGAGGCATGTGTAGTGGTATACATATTAGGTGTGAAGGTGTCAGGAGGATCTGGTGTGTGAGCGTGGTAGTGTTTCAGGTATGTGTTAGATATCCAGGTGTGTGGTAGGGTTAATTTAGGTGTGAAGACAAATGCAGAGCTTCTTTTAACTACTATGTGCCCTAATGTGCTCCAAACTACTTTTAAACTGCAATGTTTAACGATCATTATAGAGTAAAGGTTACTTTTAGAGACAAAATAATCAGCATGCGGTAAACGACATACAATGACAGATTTTGAATGCCATAAAAATAGAAGTAATACAATACTACAATGCAGTCGTATTATACAGTGTGAAGTAACGGAACAATATTATCATTTTGCATTCTTTATTTGGATTACATATATACACAGTAACTGTGGGAAGCACCAGTGTGATATACACAGTTACTTTGAGAAGCACAAGTGTGATACACACAGTAACTGTGGGAAGCACCAGTGTGATATACACAGTAACTGTGGGAAGCACCAGTGTGATATACACAGTAACTGTGGGAAGCACCAGGGGGCATATACACAGTAACTGTGGGAAGCACCAGTGTGATATACACAGTTACTGTGAGAAGCACAAGTGTGATATACACAGTAACTGTGGGAAGCACCAGTGCGATATACACAGTTACTGTGAGAAGCACAAGTGTGATATACACAGTAACTGTGGGAAGCACCAGTGTGATATACACAGTTACTGTGAGAAGCACAAGTGTGATATACACAGTAACTGTGGGAAGCACCAGTGTGATATACACAGTTACTGTGAGAAGCACAAGTGTGATATACACAGTAACTGTGGAAGCACCAGTGCGATATACACAGTAACTGTGGAAGCACCAGTGTGATATACACAGTAACTGTGGGAAGCACCAGGGGGCATATACACAGTAACTGTGGGAAGCACAAGTGTGATATACACAGTAACTGTGGAAGCACCAGTGTGATATACACAGTAACTGTGGGAAGCACCAGTGTGATATTCACAGTAACTGTGGGAAGCACCAGGGGGCATATACACAATAACTGTGGGAAGCACCAGTGTGATATTCACAGTAACTGTGGGAAGCACCAGTGTGTGATATAAACAGTATCTTTGAGGAACGCCAGAGTGATATAAACATTAACTGTGAAAAGCACCAGCATGATATACACAGTAACTGTGAAAAGCACCAGCATGATATACACAGTAACTGTGAAAAGCACCAGCATGATATACACAGTAACTGTGAAAAGCACCAGCATGATATACACAGTAACTGTGAAAAGCACCAGCATGATATACACAGTAACTGTGAAAAGAAGATCCGCAACAATATGCACATTTGTAACTAAACAAATCCTATCATAACAAAAAATAATAGTTAGATAAAGCCCAATATAAGTTTTAAAGCCCAATTTTATTTTTTTTTTTTAGAAAAAAACAAGTCATTTTGGGTTGTCAATTCCTTCCCTTTGCCAAACTCCTTCATAAGGCGTTACACTGCTGTATTACGAGGCCTTCATCGTCTCTGACTTTCTACTTCTCTGTGCAACAGGTGAAGCTGAACAAGGAGATGGTTCTTGTACACAGCAGAGGTGAGGACAGCCCCTCCTCCAGGGACACCCCAGGTAAGCCAGCAGATCTTCTGTTATTGTTACCTTTTCTTATGAAAGAGATTCAACCTTCTCTCGCCTGGTAAGTTGACATTTTGCTCGTTAAGAAAATGTTGAAACCCTGATGGTGTATTACATTATATAATTGTTTAGGAAATGACTACGATTTGGTTTATTAAACCTAAACGTGCAAGGAAAGCATTTTTTTGAGGGGGGGGGGGGGAATATTGTGAGCATATATGCACACACAAAAACACACACACACACACATACATTTTGAAGCATAGAAGAGCTTCTTCCCGCCAAAGACGTGACATTCGTAGACATGACAAAGCTCCGATTGCTTTGAAATTTTGACACAACGTTGCATTCGAATAGGCGAGCGTTTTTATATACGTACTATACATATAAACTCAGTGCCCAAATGAGCCACAGAGATATTATAAAGAACTTTTGTAGTGTCAAAGTGGTTGACAAATAGAATGCATTAGGAAGCGATGTGGTGGAGGCTGACTCCATAAACAGTTTCACGTGTAGATATGATAGAGCCCAATAGGCTCAGGAACCTGTACACCTGTTGATTGATGGTTAGAGGCGGGACCAAAGAGCCAGATCTCAACCCCCGCAAGCACAATTAGGTGAGTACACACACACACACACATATATATATATATGTCGTACCTAGTAGCCAGAACACGCTTCTCGGCCTATTATGCAAGGCCCAATTTTCCTAATAGGTCGAGTGATTTTCTTTATTTTCAATAAAATGTTTCCAATTAGTTTATTTGAATTATTATTATTATATTATATTAAGAACATAAATTATTTACTTAATTGAATTAGTTTAGGTTAGGTGAAGATAGGTTAGATTAGGAAGGGTTGGTTAGGTTCGGCCATATATCTACGTTAGTTTTAACTCATATATAAACAAACTAACTCATACATAATGTAATAGATAACTTTATCATTTCATACAAAGAAAATTAGAAAGATATATCAATTGGGAAAAACTTGGCTTATTAGGCAAATCGGGCCTTGCATAGTAGGCCGAGTACGACGTTCTGGCTACTAGGTGCAACATATATATGTTGTACCTAGTTGCCGAGAACGTCGTACTCGGCCTACTATGCAAGGCTTATTTGCCTAATAAACCAAGTTTTTCTGAATTTATATATCATTCTAATTTTCTTATGAAATGATAGTTATCCATTTCATTATGTATCAGTTAGTTTGTTTAAATTTGAGTTAAAACTAACGTAGATATATGACCGAACCTAACCAAACCTATTTTAACCTAACCTAAACTAACACAACTAAGTTAATAATGTATGTTCTTAATATAATATATTTCAAATAAACTGGTTGATAGGGTTTTGGGAGTTCTTCTACTCCCCAAGGCCGGCCCGAGGCCAGACTTGACTTGTGAGAGTTTGGTCCACTAGGCTGTTGCTTGGAGCGGCCCGCAGGGCCACATACCCACCACAGCCCGGTTGGTCCGGCACTCCTTGGAGGAATAAATCTAGTTTCCTCTTGAAAATGTCCACGGTTGTTCCGGCAATATTTCTTATGCTTTCTGGGAGGGTGTTGAACAACCGCGGACCTCTGATGTTTATACAGTGTTCTCTGATTGTGCCTATGGCACCTCTGCTCTTCACTGGTTCTATTCTGCATTTTCTTCCATATCGTTCACTCCAATACGTTGTTATTTTACTGTGTAGATTTGGTACTTGGCCCTCCAGTATCTTCCAGGTGTATATTATTTGATATCTCTCTCGTCTTCTTTCTAGTGAGTACATTTGGAGGGCTTTGAGACGATCCCAATAATTTAGGTGCTTTATCGCGTCTATGCGTGCTGTATATTTTCTCTGTATTCCCTCTATTTCAGCAATCTCTCCTGCTCTGAAGGGGGAAGTGAGTACTGAGCAGTACTCAAGACGGGACAACACAAGTGACCTGAAGAGTACAACCTTTGTGATGGGATCCCTGGATTTGAAAGTTCTCGTAATCCATCCTATCATTTTTCTGGCTGTCGCAATATTTGCTTGGTTATGCTCCTTAAACGTTAGGTCGTCAGACATTATTATTCCCAAATCCTTCACATGCTGTTTTCCTACAATGGGTACATTTGATTGTGTTTTGTACTCTGTATTATGTTTAAGGTCCTCATTTTTACCGTATCTGAGTACCTGGAATTTATCACTGTTAAACATCATGTTATTTTCTGATGCCCAGTCGAAAACTTTATTAATATCAGCTTGAAGTTTTCAATGTCTTCAGCCGAGATAATTTTCATACTGATTTTTGTGTCATCTGCAAAAGATGATACGAAGCTGTGACTTGTATTTTTGTCTATATCTGTGTCCTAATCTATATCTGTAAACTAATTGGAAGCAATTTATTGAAAATTAGGCAAATCGGCCCTTGCATAGTAAGCCGAGATGTGCGTTCTGGCTACTAGGTACGATATATATATATATATATATATATATATATATATATATATATATATATATATATATATATATATATATGTATATATATATATATATATATATATATATATATATATATATATATATATATATATATATATATATATATATATTAGTATATTTTGGTAGCAGTCTTTCCTGTAGACATATATTATTAAATATGACCGAAAAAGTAAGATTAATAATTCTAACACGAATTTTCTCAATCTTTCGTACATTTCTTTTCACTGTTGGAGGTAATTCAAAAATCAATTCTCCAAAATTCATTTTTATTTCTAGTCTGACGCGACACTTGAGCGCGTTTCGTAAAACATATTACATTTTCAAAGACTTTACACATACACAACTGAATAGAACTTACACAACTGAAGAAATACACAACTGAAGGCTAAAAGCGGCAGCTAAAAGCCTTAGTGATAACAAGGAGATAGTTGTCAGGAGAGGTGACAAGTCGCCAATATATGTCATTCTTAAAAAAGACGAATATCTGGCGAAAATGAACCTCATACTCTCTGACCAAACTAAGTTCCAAAGGGTAACGAAGGACACTACAGCCGAATTAAAAGCAAAGGTCAACAAACTGATCGAAACTGTGAACGCCAAGAAATCCGGACTCCACCTGCCAAAGATCTTTGGGGAATATAAACCTGGATATGCGTATGGAAATGTCAAGACACACAAGCCTGGAAACCCACTTCGGCCAATCATTAGCCAGATACCCACACTCACGTACAGACTGGCGAAGCCACTAAACGGCCTGCTGACTCCTTATGTTCCTTGTGCCTTCAGCCTGAAGTCTCCAAAGGAATTTGTTGACTTACTGCGGGGCACACGGGCCACAGGGATAAGAGCCTCGTTGGACGTAGAATCGCTGTTTACCAACGTACCTGTGGACGAGAGAATCGGAATGATAGCCGACAGAGTGTATCGTGATCCAGCCTGTACTCCTCTTGACATACCAGAAAATATTCTGAGGAAACTACTCCAAGCTTGTACTAAAGAGGCACCCTTCTTGAGCCCGGATGGGCACATGTAGATGTAGACATGGGCAAGTAGATGGGGTTGCCATGGGTTCTCCCCTAGGTGTCCTGTTTGCAAACTTCTACATGGGTACCATCGAGCAAAAAGTCTTAGTCGACATGAACTTGAAACCGGCCATATACTGCAGGTATGTTGACGACATTTTTACACAGGTACCTGATGTCAGACATCTGCAGGAGCTGAAGGAGGCATTTGAGCAGAGTTCCGTGCTGCGTTTCACTTACGAGATGGAAAAGGATGGGAAGCTGCTCTTTCTAGATGTAACAGTCATGGAAAAGAGCGGAGGTTTCCACACTGCAGTCTACACTAAGGAAACGAACATAGGAATGTGCCTAAATGCCAACAGCGACTGCCCAGACAGGTACAAGAGGAGTGTTGTTAACGCATATGTCGACCGTGCTCTCAGCCACAGCTCAGAATGGAAGCAAGTCGACGAAGAGCTCTGTAGGGTAAGGCAGGTCCTAGTCAACAACGGCTTCTCCAATGGTTTCGTCGAAGACATCATAAGAAGGAAAGTGAAACGCCATGCAACCTCTGAAGAGACAACTAACACAACACCTATACCCCCTATTAGACTATTTTACAGGAACTTCTTTTCCACAGCTCATAAAACGGAGGAAAGGGTCCTGAAAGATATTGTTAATAGAAACGTTATTTCTACAGACAAAAATCAGAGGATACAACTGACGATTTACTATAAAACCAGAAAAACGGCCAGCCTACTCATGAGAAACTCTCCAGACACAAAGCAGAACGCTTTAAAAGAGACCAACGTCGTCTATGCCTTTAAATGCCCACTTGGGGACTGTAAGCTCCAAAAAACCCAGTATATAGGCAAGACAACAACATCTCTTTCTAGGCGTTTAACGATGCATAAACAACAGGGCTTCATTAATGAACATATAATCTCTTCCCACAACCAAACCATCGCCAGAGAAATCCTAGTAAACAACACAGAAATCATCGATAGATACAGCAATAGCAGACGGCTTGACGTTTGCAAGGCACTGCACATTAAGAAGTCAACACCAGCAATCAACAGCCAATTAATGCACAACTATATTCTTCCCACCTCAAGACTCCGCTCCAATATAGAAGCATCAAGAAATATGGACCAATAGGCTTTCTACAATCACTTCCATTTCAATACCCATTGTTTCGTGTTCTGTCTTGTGTTGATGAAATTAATACCCTATTAAATACCACCTCACCCCATCCACCTCACTCAAAAGTAGATATAAACAAATCGGAGATATGTAAGCTCTATTCAGTTGTGTATTTCTTCAGTTGTGTAAGTTCTATTCAGTTGTGTATGTGTAAAGTCTTTGAAAATGTAATAAGTTTTACGAAACGCGCTCAAGTGTCGCGTCAGACTAGAAATAAAAATGAATTTTGGAGAATTGATTTTTGAATTACCTCCAACAGTGAAAAGAAATGTACGAAAGATTGAGAAAATTCGTGTTAGAATTATTAATCTTACTTTTTCGGTCATATTTAATAATATATATATATATATATATATATATATATATATATATATATATATATATATATATATATATATATATATATATATATATATATATATATATATATATATATATATATATATATATATATATATATATATATATATATATATATATATATATATATATATATATAAATGGAAATGTTCGTTTGTTCAAAATCGCTAATCTCCGAAAGTTCTTCACCGATTGCTTTGAAATTTTTACACATTGTTCCATTCGCATCAGAGCGAATTTTTATATACATATTATATTGATGTCACGTCTGTGACGAAAAAAACATGCTTTTTTGAAAAACTGTATTTTTCATTTGTTTATCATGTGAGAGAAATCTTCGAAACCTCTTAACCGATTTCTTTGAAATTTTGACACAACGTTGCATTTGAAGAGGCGCATGTTTTTATATTCTTACTATATTCATGCCTCACCTGTGATAGGAAAAAACATTTTTTTTTATAAACAGAGTAATCTGTTGGACGTAAGAGCAACACACACTGTTATCTCCCAAAGTTCTTCATTGATTGCTCTGAAATTCTGACACAATGTTCCATTCGAATATGCGAGTGCTTTTACATGCCTACTATATAGATGCCACACCTGTGACAGGTAAAAATATAATTTAAAGAAAAAACAGCGCCATCTGTTGAACGTAATAGCAACACACACACGCTGTACTAAATATGTTATGATTTTCACTTCAATGTTTCCGATTGCATTAATAAATTAAATTTTCATAGATTTCGATTGATTTTAATTTTGATATAATTATTATGTGTGACACTGTTTGAATTGAACTGTGTTGTTTACCACACCGCTCATTTTGTAATTATACGTATAAATGCCACACTTGTAAAAGGTAATTTTTTTTTTAAGAAAGAGAGCCATCTGTTGTACGTAAAAACCATACACATTATAATAAATATGTTACGATTCTATTTCAATCTTTCCGATTGCATTGACAAATTAAATTTTCATATATTTCAATTTATTTTAATTATGATTGAATTATTTTGTGATGTTGCTTTGCAATTCAGCTGTAGTTGTTTACCATACCGTTCATTTCGTGAGTATAAGTATAGATGCCCTACACCTGTGACAGTAAAAACATGCATTTTTGAAAAACAGTGCCATCTGTTGCTCGTAAGATCATCTCATGCCATACTAAATATAGTACGATTTCATTTCAATGTTTCGAATTTCATTGACAAATTGAATTTTCATAGGTTTCGAATTATTTTCATTTTGATTTAACTATTTTGTGACACTGTGTTGGAACTGAGCTTTGTTTACCATATCGTTCATTTCGTGAGTATATTTTATTTTTTTATTTCTTCATTGTTTTTCACTTCGTGTTTTAATTGTTTTCTTATATTTCAATGATGGGAACATCAGATCATTTGATGTTCCCAATATTCAGATGGGAACATCAGATCATTTGGGAATGCATCGGACGATGGAGTGGGGAATGGTGGTGGTGGGGAGGGAAGGGACGGGGGTGGGGAGGGGGACGGGGTTTTGGGGATGGTGGGGACGAGGGGACAGGGGAATGGAGAATGATGGGAAGGACAGAAAGACAGGAAAGTGGGGGATGGTGCGGTCGATGAGGGAACAGGGAAATGGTTGGGAGGACGAAGCAACAGGTGAGTGAGGAATGGTTGGGAGGATGAGGGGATGGGAGAGGGGGAATGGTGGGGAGTTCTGGGTGAAAAGGAGAAGGTTGCTGTGGCTGGGTACAGCTGGTATTATATATATATATATATATATATATATATATATATATATATATATATATATATTATATATATATATATATATATATATATATATATATATATATATATTTATATATATATATATATATATATATATTTATATATATATATATATATATATATATATATATATATATATATATATATATATATATATATATATATATATATATATAAATATATATATAAATAAAAATGGAAATGTTCGTTTGTGCATAACCACTAATCTCCGAAAGATTTTCACCGATTGCTTTGAAATTTTTACACAACATTCGATTTGCATCCAAGCAGTTTTTTTTATACATACTATATAGATGTCACGTCTGTTACGGCAAAAAAAAACATGCTTTTTCAGAAAAAACTGTGTTTTTTTATGTGTTACAAGCTGTACCCGGCCACGCGTTGCTGTGGCTCAGCAACGCATGTGCCTTGCTGAGTCAATGCAACCTTCACTTGTCCCACAGTCCTCCCCACCATTCCCACTTAATCCCCCTTGTCCTCCCCACTATTCTCCATTACCCTATCCCCTCGTCTCCACCATCCCCCACATCCATCCTCTCGTCCTCCCCACCATATGCCATTCCCTCGTCCGATGCATTCCCAAGTGATCTGATGCTCTCTTCACTGAAAAATAAGAACAGATAAAAACACGAAATGCAAAACAATGACAAAAATAAAAAAGTAAACTATACTCACGAAATAAACATCATGGTAAACAACATAGCTCAATTCCAAGGCAATGCCACCCAAAAAACTTAAATCAAAATATAATTAATCGAAATCTATGAAAGTGAAATTTGTCAATGCAATCGGAAACGTAGGAATGGAATCGTAACATATTTAGTATTGCGTGTGTTGCTCTTACATACAACAGATGGTGTTGTTTAAAAAAAAAGTTACCTGTCACAGGTGTGGCATCTCTATAGTAGGTACATAAAAAACACATGCGTGGTTGAAAGGAACGTTGTGCCAAAATTACAGAGCAATCAGTGAAGAACTTTTGGAGATGACAGCATGTGTTGCTCCTACGTCTATCAGATGGCACCTGTATTTCAAAAAAGTATTACGTTCTCCTGGCACAGGACAGGTGAAGCATGTATATACTAGGCATATAAAAACACGCTCTTATTCCAGTGCAACGTTGTCATAATTTCAAAGCAATCGGTAAAGAGGTCTCGAAGATTTCCCTCACATAAAAACATGAAAAAAAACACTTTAAATTTTTTTAAAGCAAGTTTATTCCTGTCACAGACGTGACATCTATATAGTATGTATATAAAACCTCGCTCAGATGCGAATGGAGCATTTTTTGAAAACCTCAAAGCAATCGGTAAAGTACTTTCGGAGATTAGTGATTGGAACTAATGAACATTTTTATTATTATTTATTTAGAAGACAGTGTGTGTTGCTCTTATGTCCAACAGATGGCGCTGTTTTAAACAAAAAATATGTTTTTCCCTGTCACACTTATGGCATCTTTAATTATATTCAAGAAAGGAACGGTATGGTAAAAACACAGCTCAATTCCAATGCAATGTTATACAAAATAATTAAAATAAAATGATAATAAATCAAAATCAACGACAAATCCATTTATCAATTCAATCAGAAATAGTGAAATGGAATCGTAACTTATTAGGTACAGCGTCAGTTGCTTTTACGTGCAACAGATAGCGTTGTTTTATAAAAAAGCATGTTTTTTCCTGTAACAAATGTGGCATCTATATAATAGGTATACAAAAAACACGCGCCTATTCGAATGCAACGTTGTCAAAATTTCAAAGCAATCGGTGAAGAAATTTTGGAGATTACGTGTGTGTTGCTCTTACGACCAACAGACGGTTCAGTTTTTAAAAAAAAAACATGTTTTTTCCTGTGATATGTAAGACCTGTATATAGTAGGTATATAAAACCACGCGCCTATTCGAATGCAACGTTGTGTCAAAATTTCAAAGCAATCGATAAAGAGGTTTCGAAGATTTCCCTCACAGAAAAATCGCATGATAAACAGTTTTTCATAAAAAGCTTGTTTTCTCTAATTTTTTTCTTATCAAATGATAAAGCTACCCATTTCATTACGTATGAGGTCAATTTTTTTTTATTGGAGTTAAAATTAACGTAGATATATGACCGAACCTAACCAACCCTACCTAACCTAACCTAACCTATCTTTATAGGTTAGGTTAGGTTAGGTAGCCGATAAAGTTAGGTTAGGTAGTCGAAAAACAATTAATTCATGAAAACTTGGCTTATTAGGCAAATTGGGCCTTGCATAGTAGGCTGAGAACTGTGTTCTGGCTACTAGGTACGACATATATATATATATATATATATATATATATATATTTCATTGAATATGACCCCATATTCTGTATTTATTATTTTCTGGTTTAGGGCTTCTATCCCTCTAACTATTTTCTTAGCATCAGGGCTTAATTGAAATAGGAGTTCTCCAAAACTCATTTTCGTACTTTTAAGGTGAAGAAAAGAAGTGATTTACTATAGAGTGTATTACACTTAATTGTATAATTTGCACGACGTTTCGAACCTCCATGGTTCATTCTCAAGTGAACAGATCTTACAATACTAGTTGATTTTATACCCGCATTAGATCAGGTGATAATACAATGAAGGTGAAAACATGGGGGGATACATAAGGGATAAACATAGGGGCTGCAGAAGGCTTATTGGCCCATACGAGGCATCTCCTATCTAAACACAAAGATTAATCCAGTGTAATTGGCCTGTTATGTTGGACATTGTCTTCTGTGTTGGCATCGATATGTTCTTGTCTTAAGTAATGTCATGGGCTTGTCATGAGACAAGCCCATGACATTACTCTAACAAGAGAAATGTTGAACAAGAATACTTGCATAATAGACAAAACCCAAGATTCAAGAAGATTACAAATTCTTGAGGCAATTCACATAAGAATAGAGCGACCTACCATGAACACCCAAATCACGGAACTATTTACTCTACCCACCATGAGAGTAAGGACAAGACAAGAACATATCGATGCCAACACAGAAGACAATGTCCAACATAACAGGCCAATTACACTGGATTAATCTTTGTGTTTGGATAGGAGATGCCTCGTATGGGCCAATAAGCCTTCTGCAGCCCCTATGTTTATCCCTTATGTATCCCCCCATGTTTTCACCTTCATTGTATTATCACCTGACCTAATGCCGGTATAAAATCAACTAGTATTGTAAGATCTGTTCACTTGAGAATGAACCATGGAGGTTCGAAACGTCGTGCAAATTATACAAATAAGTGTAATACACTCTATAGTAAATCACTTCTTTTCTTCACCTTAAAAGTACGAAAATGAGTTTTGGAGAACTCCTATTTCAATTAAGCCCTGATGCTAAGAAAATAGTTAGAGGGATAGAAGCCCTAAACCAGAAAATAATAAATACAGAATATGCGGTCATATTCAATGAAACATGTTTGAAAGAAAACCTGCTGCCAGTATACACCAATATATATATATATATATATATATATATATATATATATATATATATATATATATATATATATATATATATATATTTATATATATATATATATATATATATATATATATATATATATATATATATATATATATATATATATATATTGTGACGGTAACGCGTTGGTGTTCGGCTGTTCAAAGCTAGGGGTATGGCCTCGTCACATAGAATAAAAAAAATAGAAAATCTGGAACTTCGTCTGTGGTAAGGTAAGGAGAAGACACACAAAACACAAGTACATTTTAACAATGAAATTTTAATTACGTTAAATAAACAAAACATGAATAAAATGGACATACAAATTCGTATAATAAAATCAATCACTCAAAATAATAAGACTAATTAAATGGCAAAATGAAAAGTTACGTTAAGACAAGTGAGCAATAACAAGCTGTGCAATATACAATAAAATGAGAGGTGCAGGAATATTGGCTTTAAGCTATCACCTCTCTTAGTACACGTAAGCCAAAGCAAAGCCAAAGCTTAGTCTACCAGGAAGAAGTGTTAACCGTATGAAAGCACTGAATATTCTGAGGACTGAGGTCGTGGCGGCCCCAGACATCAAGTAGTATGGTGGGTGAGTGTAGTAGAAGCTGGACCGGCGGCCAATCAGCGAGGAGCCGGCAACAAGACAGGTAGTTTGGCGGTTTGCGGTGTAGCAGGTGTCCCTGGCTGCATACGTTTTGCGCTCTGGCAAACCTTGCTGGTGTTGTTGTCGTTGTTGGACATTTCTTCCATAGTAGTTTTATATATTTGTAACGACGTATTTTTGGAGGGAAGAGCAGGCTCAATCTCTTGAAGAAGATTATCGTCACAACTCTCCCCCGAAGCCTGCGGTTCTGGAAGAAGTACGTCATTATGTGGTGGAGTAATGGATGGAGTCGCTTCTACTTCATAAACTCTGGAGAGGGCATCGGCTATGGTGTTGTCAGAACCCTTGATATTGCGGATCTCCAGGTTGAAATCTTGTAAATACAAAGCCCATCGTAGAAGACGCTGGTTGGTGAATTGGGCTTGATGTAGGAAGCGGAGAGGGTTGTGGTCTGAGAAGATGGTGGTAGACCTGGCGCCTTGTAGGTACGGAGCGAAGTGTTGGAGGTTCAGGACGATGGATAGTAGCTCCTTTTCAATAGTGCTGTAGTTCCTCTGGTGTGGTTTCAATTTGTAGCTGTAGTAGCTGACACGTAGAACCTCCTCGCCTCGTTGTTGCATCAGGACACCACCAATGCCGGTACCACTGGTGTCGACATGTAGGACGAAAGGCTTGGTGATATCTGGTGAGGCGAGAATGGGATTAGAACAGAGGAGGAATTTGAGTTGTTCGAAAGCAACGGTTTGCTGCATGGTCCAATTATACCGTTGCTTGGGACTGGTTAATAGAATTAGAGGTGTGGCGACTGTACTGAAATTCCTCACAAACCTACGGTAGTAAGAGGCAAGACCAAGGAAGCGCAGGAGCTGCTTCCTGGTGGTAGGCTGTGGATACTGTTGGATGGCTTGAGTGTGTGAGTCTAACGGAGCTAGGCTGCCACTCCCAATAACATGACCCAGATAACGCACTTTTCCTTTCGCGAAGGTGGACTTGCCCAGGTTGATGGTGAGGCCGGCTGTCAGGAGCTTGGAGAACAGATGTCGCAGCTGGAGCAGATGTTCACTCCAGGTGTTGGAGGTTACGACGATATCGTCCAGGTAGGCGTATGTGTTATCCAAGCCCTGGATGACACGGTTGACAGCTCTCTGAAAGGTGGCCGGGGCATTACATAGTCCGAAAGGAAGGCGTTCATATCTGAAAAGTCCAAAAGGAGTGATGAAGGCAGATATCTCTTTAGCGCGCTCCGTTAGACACACTTGATAGTACCCCTTAAGTAAGTCCACTTGGGACAAGTACTGGGCACTACCAATGGCATCAAGGATGTCATCTATCCTTGGCAAGGGGTAAGCATCCTTGACAGTTACATTGTTCAGTTTACGATAGTCAGTATATAACCGCACCTTACCTTGGGGTTTGGGCACCAAGATACAAGGTGAGGCCCAGGGGGACTCACAAGGTGTAGCCAGTCCATGATCCAAGAGGTACTGCACCTCAGCACGCATGACTTCCTTCTTGCTCGGGCCGATTCGGTAGAAGGGTTGACGAATCGGCCGGGTGTCGGGGAGCAGTTGGATGTCGTGCTGGGTAACATTACACTCTTGGGGGTCATCTCGGAACAACTCCTGATGTTCTCTGAAGATCTTGACAAGAGGTGCACTATGATTATCCTGAAAGTATTTGGGAAGATCATAAAGGATTTCGGAATTAGAAAGCGCTGACTCCTTGTCAGTGCTTTCGGGAGGAGAAGCTGGGAAGGTCTCACTGTGGATGTAGGGTTCTGTGAAGGTGGAATAGTTAATCAGGACAGTGGGAGGAGTACCATTATATTGCTTCAGGAGGTTGACGTGGCACAGCTGGGTCTTCCGCCGCCTATCTGGAGTCTCTATGACGTAGTTGTTGTTATTTCTGCACTCTTTGATGCGGTAGGGTCCTGAAAACCTGTTTTGTAAAGGTGAACCTGGGATAGGGAAGTATGCTAGAATGAAGTCTCCTGGCTTAAATTTTCGTACTTTGCTGGTCTGGTCGTAATGAGTCTTCATCCTCTCCTGGGCTTTCAATAGATTATCATGGGCAAAACGGTGGACTCTCTCTAGAATGTGTTGAATGTTTTGAAGAAACTGGGGCACATTCTGATGCTCACTGAAGGTGGCATCTCTGAGAGAGTCTTTGAAAGCCTTAAGGGGAGTACGGCACTTACGGCCGTAGAGCATCTCATAAGGAGATACTCCTAGGGACTCATTGGGGAGACTTCTGTAAATACACATTATAAGGTCAATCTGCTTATCCCAATCCTTAGAGGTTTCAATACAAAACTTTTTCAAGAGTGCTTTGATAGTCTGATGACTACGTTCAAGAGAACCCTGTGAAGCAGGATGATAGGGGCTGGACAATACCTGTTTGATGTTGAACTCCTCCAGTGTCCTTTTGAAGAGATCACTGGTGAAGTTGGTACCACAGTCGCTCTGAATCTCCCTGGGAAATCCGTATTGAGTGAAGATCTTCAATAGATGTTTTACAACCGTAGCAGCCGTGATGTTCTTCACTGGAACTGCTATGGGAAATCTGGTGGTAGGACACAGGATGGTTAGGATGTAGGCGTTACCTGAACTGGTCCGAGGTAAAGGACCAACACAGTCTATTATGAGTTTGTGGAAAGGTTCCGCAGGCACCTGTATGGGAATCAGTGGCGCTCTGGGAATGGAGATGTTCGGTTTGCCTGCCATCTGACATGTATGACACTGTTTTACGTACTGTTTGACGCTATTTACCATACCTGGCCAGTAGTAGTCTTGACGAATTCCATGGTAAGTCTTGTTGAAGCCGTAGTGGGAGAGCGCTCCGTGGGCCAGGTGTAGAATAGTGGGCCGCAGGCTGGTAGGAATCACAAGTTGTTCGATGTTGGCCCAATCGTCCTCCTCCTTCAGTTTACTGGGTCTATATCTGCGGTAGAGCAAGTCGTTCTCTAGGAAGAACCCAGGAATACTGTCGGGTTGAGTCTCAGCCTGGAAAAACAATGGTGTTAAAGTAAGATCTTCCCTCTGCAACTTACGGAACTCCAACTTGGTCAGATGCGGGGGTAGTTTCTGAGGGTCTTGAGGGACAGCGGTAGCAGTAGAGTCAGCTGGCTGTGGACGTGCGGCTTGTGCACGGGTGGTCACGAGAACCGGAGGAGAAACTTCATCACTCTCTTGAACCTCTGCTGGAACATACGCTAGAATAGGGTTACTTGGCACAGAGTTACACACCTGGGGTTTGTCCATGACGATCAGGTTGGTTGGTTGCAGGTCTTCTGCCAAGTCGTTGCCTAGGAGAAGTTGCACTCCAGGCATGGGAAAAGGCTTTTCCCTGACGGCGACTTGGACTTCTCCGTTCACGTAGGGACAATCCAGGTGGACTCTGGCGAGAGGGTATGGAGTGGTAGCAGTGAGGTCAGTGATGAAGACAGTTTCTCCGGTGTAGGCGATGTTGGGCACAGCCGACTTCAAGATGATCGATTGAAGAGCCGCTGTGTCCCTCAAGATCTTCAATTTGAAACGTCCCTCCGGATTTGAATCGTTGGCAGAGACAGTTCCAGTATACAGGTGGTTACTGAAAAGAGAAAGATCATTAACATTAACACCAACATTCATCACAGGCTTACCGAACTTAGGAGGAGTTGGATTGGGTTTTTGTTGGTCAGTGGTTCCCTTGTATTGAGACTTACCACACTTGTCTATGGTATGTCCATAGAGTCTACAATACTTGCAGTACAATTGCGAGCCAGCCTGATCGGTGCTCACTTTCTCGTAACTGTACCACGACTTCTTACTGGAGGATGGTTCGGGTGTCAGCCGGTGGATGAGGCTGTAAGTGTCAGCCGACTTAGCACACTTCAGGTAGTCGGTTTCTTCTTTATCTGCTAAGTAGAGACGGACAGGAGGCGGCACACGTCTCAAGAATTCTTCAACAAGCATCAGGTTGACGAGTTCTGCAAAAGTAGAGACATGTGCTGCTTCCAGCCATTTCATGAAATACCTCCGTTTTGTGTTAGCAAACTCGAGGAAGGTAGTGGTACTTGCCTTCAGGTGGTCACGGAATTTCCTTCTATAACTTTCAGTAGAGAGGAGGTAGGCGTCCAACACTGCTTGTTTCAGAGTGTGGTAGTCATTCTCAGACGCCAAAGTACTGAGTGTGACTGCAGCTCTACCTGTAAGATGGACTCTGAAAAGTGTGGCCCATTGGTCGACAGGCCAACTGAGTTGATTAGCAAGGGTTTCAAAGGTGGTAAAAAACACATCAACTTCTGCTTCTACAAAGGATGGCATTAACTTACTTGCATGTGATATATTAAAACTGACGGGAAGATTGGCAGTAGCTTGCTGGCGTTGAGTGAAGTGTGAAGTTTCCAAGGCGATTTCGCGTTGACGACACTCTAGAGCCAGAGTAGCTTGTTGCTTGTCATGTTCGCGTTGCATCTCCAACTCGCGTTGTTTGGTTTCAAGCTGTACGCGTTCCCGCTCCTGGAGTGTTTCAAGCTGTACTCGTTCACGTTCACGGAGCATTGCAAACTCACGTTCCTTGAGGGCGATTTCTTCCCTTCTTAAGGCAGCCTCACGTTCTTGTTCTTCCCTTCGTATGGCAGCTGCTTCTCTTTGCTGCTCACGTTCAATCTTGGCCAGCTCTAGTTTGAGTTTCATCGTTTCCAAATCAGTTTTATCTGCAATATAGTAAGTTTCATGAGTTTCAGAGTCTATCTTACCTTGCTCTAAATAGTAATCCAGCAACAGGTTGTGTAAGTCATTTTTGTTGGCTTGGTAGGGAACTTCTAGTTGATACTCATGTGCAAGAGTTTGTAATTCAGTCCTCTTGGCACGACTTAAAGTCCCTATTTCACCTGCTGGATTTGCACGGAAAACTTGGAGACGAAACATGGTGAAATTAGCAAATAAAGGTACAACGAATATTCAGTTATAGTGAATGTCAGAAACAGGACAACGTGGCAACTGATACCTATCCTGTGGGATCTTTAACAATTAAATTTAAGTACAAGATGTTAAATGATTAATTTAAATCAAAGGCGCAGGAAATCTTGTACCCGGTACTCATGTAAGAGGATAAGGGCAAGAAAATCCTACTAACAAATGAAACGGAGTTTCGAAAACAAATGAAACAGTAAATTGCCTCAAAAGTAAAATTGGTAGTCCAATGATGTAGGCATACCTTGCCGAGTCTCTATAGGACATAAAGCAAGTTTTTCCTACTGAATTTAATATGATACTTACAGAATTAGCGAACTTTTGTGCTCTGAAAAAGCAAGCTAATTCCCTACCGTTGTATGTATCATCATCTCTGACTGACGTGTAGGGGTGCGAGGTGTCAACTGGTGACGAGAACTGCTGCTGAGGTCCCAATTCAGCAACTAAAGTTCGAGCTAGAGGAACTATGGCCCTCTTTGTCCTCCTACAGTCAGATTGCAGAAGATTGGGTGCTCTTGACCCGGGGCAGACCACAGTACCAGGGTACCAATATGATGATCTGTCAAAAATGAGAAATATCCAAGGGACAAAGATGGTAAACACGAGTAATAACACGGAGGGAGAGATGACCAATTAAGAGTATGACTGAGGCCTACAGTCACCACGTAATCCAAAGTTGTCTCACCTTCACCATATGTTACTCTCGTAATGCACAATACACCGCACCATATAAAAAATGAAATTGAATATGAAAAATAGTAAAAGCTACGTTAACAAAGTTAAATACGCTTACCATTAATTACCACTTGGCACCAGTACCTGAGTGAAGCTCCTAGGACAGGCCCCCATATAATATGTGACGGTAACGCGTTGGTGTTCGGCTGTTCAAAGCTAGGGGTATGGCCTCGTCACATAGAATAAAAAAAAATAGAAAATCTGGAACTTCGTCTGTGGTAAGGTAAGGAGAAGACACACAAAACACAAGTAAATTTTAACAATGAAATTTTAATTACGTTAAATAAACAAAACATGAAAAAAATGGACATACAAATTCGTATAATAAAATCAATCAATCAAAATAATAAGAATAATTAAATGGCAAAATGAAAAGTTACGTTAAGACAAGTGAGCAATAACAAGCTGTGCAATATACAATAAAATGAGAGGTGCAGGAATATTGGCTTTAAGCTATCACCTCTCTTAGTACACGTAAGCCAAAGCAAAGCCAAAGCTTAGTCTACCAGGAAGAAGTGTTAACCGTATGAAAGCACTGAATATTCTGAGGACTGAGGTCGTGGCGGCCCCAGACATCAAGTAGTATGGTGGGTGAGTGTAGTAGCAGCTGGACCGGCGGCCAATCAGCGAGGAGCCGGCAACAAGACAGGTAGTTTGGCGGTTTGCGGTGTAGCAGGTGTTCCTGGCTGCATACGTTTTGCGCTCTGGCAAACCTTGCTGGTGTTGTTGTCGTTGTTGGAC
>NC_091178.1:27251214-27272553 GCF_040958095.1 Procambarus clarkii | reverse complement strand
TTCCACACCCTCCACTACCCTCCACACCCTCCACTACCTTCCACACCCTCCACTACCCTTCCACACCCTCCACTACCTTACACACCCTCCACCTACCTTCCACACCCTCCACTACCCTCCACACCCTCCACTACCTTACACACCCTCCACTACCCTTCCACACCCTCCACCACCTTCCACACCCTCCACCACCTTCCTCAATAAACCATATGCACTAACCACTGTTTTCTTCCTTAAATACACACCACTTAATGAAGTTGTGTATTTATTTCTTACTTTCTGGAGTAAGAAAGCTTACTCAAATCCTGCACTAGAGAGGCACCCATCTTGAGTCCAGGTGGCAGCATGTATAAGCAAGTAGATGGGGTCGCCATGGGTTCTCCCCTAAATGTTCTGTTTGTAAACTTCTACATGGATACCAATAAAGCTGAGCGTCTTAGTTGACATGGACTTGCAACCCGCCATATTACGGCAGGTAAGTTGACGACGTTTTTACGCATATACCTGATGTCAGATGTCTGCAGCAGCTGAAGTATGCATACGAGCAGAATTCTTTAAGTTTCACTTACGAGATGGAGAATGATAGGAAGCCTTCGTTTCTAGATGTAATAGTCATGGAAAGGAGCGGAGGCTTCCACACTGCAGTCTAAACTAAAGAAACAAACTTAGGAATGGGCCTCAGTGCCAATAGTGACTGCCCAGACAGGTACAAGAGGAGTGTTGTCAATGCTAACATCGACCGTGCTCTCAGCCACAGCTCAGGATGGAAGCAAATCGATGAAGAGCTCTGTAGGCTAAGGCAGGTCTTAGTCAACCATGGCTTGTTGATGGTTATGTTGAAGCAATCATAAAAAGAAAGGTGAAACACCATGCAACCTCTAAAGAGTCAATTAGCACAACACTTGTACCCCCTATTAGACTGTTTTACAGGAACCTCTTTTCGACAGCTCATAAAATGGAGGAAAAGGTCTTGAAACATATTATTGATAGGAACGTTATCCCTACCCTACAGACAAAAATCAGAAAATACAAATGACAATTTACAACAAAAACCAAAAAACTGCCAACCTACTCATGAAAAACTCCCCAGACAACAAACACAACGCCATGAAGACAACCAACATCGTCTATGTCTTCACATGCCCACTTGGGCACAGTAAGCCCCGAAAAACTCAGTATACAGGCAAGAGAACAATGTCTCTTTCTAGGAAATTAACAATACACAAACAACAGGGCTCCATCAAGGAACATATAATCTCTTCTCACAACCAGACCCTCACCAGAAAAATCTTAACAAGCAACACAGAAATCATCGATAGATACAGCGATAATAGGAGACTCGACATCTTTGAGGCACTACACATTAAAAAAGTCAGCACAAGCAATCAACCGCCAATTAATGCACAACTATATTCTACCCACCTCAAGACCCCGAACTAACATAGAAGCAGCAAGAGAAAATATGAGCCAATAGGCCTTCTGTAGTTATTTTCATTCATATGTTTTCATCCCCAATTTATACCCACCTCACCCAAAACATTTGTGTCATATCACCTCACCCAAAATGCATATAAGCATGATATTTGCTATGTGTAAACCAGTCGTTGAGAATGTAAGAAACCCTAACGAAATGCTTTTAGGCGTCATACCAAAAATAGAAATGTAAAAAAAAAATGAATTTTGCAGAGTTTATTTTTCAATTACCCTCGACAGTGAAGAAAAATGTAGGAAATAATGAGAAGATTCGTGTTAGAATAATTAATCTTACCCTTTCGGTCATATTCAACAACATATGTTTACAAGAAAGACTGCTAACAAAATAAATAAATAAATGTATATATATATATATATATATATATATATATATATATATATATATATATATATATATATATATATATATATATTTTGTTCATGTATTCATGGGTAGGAATCAATACATATGCTGCTGTTTTGTCGGCTTTTCTTATTGTTACGTCTTTCAGATTTTTTTTTTAGTTGTTTCGCTGCTTCTTTGAGTCGTGGGGTTAAGATTGTAGATGAATATGTTCCTCGTTTTTTCCCTGCTTCTGCAAGTAGTTCAGCTTGAAGTGTGTCAGTGGTGATGACTTTTTTGTTGTCTTCTAGCTTATGGATATCGTCCAGAAGCATTTCGATTTCCAGGCGTTTATATATATATATATATATATATATATATATATATATATATATATATATATATATATATATATATATATATATATATATATATATATATATATATATATATATATATGTATATATATATTTATATATATATATTTATATATATATATTTATATATATATATATATATATATATATATATATATATATATATATATTTATATATATATTTATATATATATATAAATATATATGGAAGGGAGTACCACCTCTAGCTGGAAGAAGGGGGACCCATAGCCTCGGAGGAAACCACACATAACGCATTAGAGGGAATGTTTAGATCCCCTCCAATACAGTTTCTGTGTGCTTTTCTCCTACCACCCCCTTCCTTGAATATTTTTTTTTTAAATATATATAAATATATATATATATTTATATATATATATTTATATATATATAAATATATATATATGTATATATATATATATATATATATATATATATATATATACATATATATATATATATATATATATATATATATATATATATATATATATATATATATGTATATATATATATATATATATATATATATATATATATATATATATATATATATATATATATAGCAGTACCTGCCTCAGGAATGCTTGTGCATTGCTGAGCCACAGCAACCTTTCCCCTGTCTCCCGGTCCTTCCCGCAATTTCTTTCCTTCCCGATCCCAATGTCCTCCCCACCATCCCCCACTCCACCTTCCCCTCGTCTTCTCCACAATCTCCCACTCCACCTGTCCCCTTGTCCTCCCTATTATTTCCCCCTCCCGTGTTCCCTCTTCCTCTGCACCATCCCTCACTCTCCTGTCCCCTTGTCCTTCCCAACATTCTCCATTCCCCAGTCTCCTCGTCCCAACCATCCCCAACTCCCCCGTCCCCTCGTACTCCACATAATTTCCCCCCTCCCCTGTCCTGCAGTCCTCAGTACTATCCCGCACTCCTGTCCCCTCATCCTGCCCACCATTCCCAATTCCCTCGTCCGATGCATTCCCAAATGATCTGATGTTCCAATCAGAAAATTGGGAATATCAAATGATCTGATGTTTCCATCACTGAAATATAAGAAAAACAATTAAAAAACGAAATGAGAAACAATTAAAAAATTAAAAAAATAGCTACACTCATGAAATGAACGGTATGGTAAACAGCAAAGCTCAGTTCCATCGCAATATCACACAAAATAATTAAATCAAAATTAAAATAAATTTAAATCTATGAAAATTTAATTTATCAATGCAATCGGAAACATTGAAATGGAATTCATAACATATTTAGTATATCGTGTGTGTTTCTAATATGTGCAACAGATGGCACTGTTTTTTAAAAAATGCATGTTTTTACCTGTCACAGGTGTGGCATCTATATAGTAGGTATATAAAAATAGGCGCATATTTGAATGGAACGTTGTGTCATAATTTCAAAGCATTTGGTGAAGAACTTTGGGAGCTTACAGCATGTGTTGCTCTTGTGTCCAACAGATGGCGATATTTTTCCAAAAAAGCATGTTTTTTCCTGTCACAGGTGAGGCATGTATATAGTTGGTTTATGAAAACACGCGACTATTTAAATGCAACGTTGAGTCAAAATTTCAAAGCAATCGGTAAAGAGGTTTTTCAAAAAACCTCTTTACAAATTAAAAAAAAATCTTTACAAAAAGAAAAAAGTTTTTCAAAAAAAGCAAGTTTTTCCCGTCACAGACGTGATATCAATACAATATGTATATAAAAACTTGCTCGGATGCAAATGGAACATTGTGTGAAAATTTTAAAACAATTGGTGCAGAACTTTCAGAGATTAGCGATTTTGAGCACACAAACATATACATCTTTATGTATATACAAGAAAGCTCAATTCCAATGCAATTCACACAAAATAATTAAATCAAAATGATAATAAATCAAAATCTATTAATTTAAAGTTAAATTTATCAATGCAATCAGTAACATTGAAATGGAATTGTAACATATTTAGTATGGCATGTGAGTTGCTCTTACATGCAACAAATGGTGCTGTTTTTCAAGAACAGCATTGTTTTACTTGTTACAGGTGTGGCATCTATACTTATACTTACGAAATGAACGGTATGATAAACAGCACAGCTTAATTCCAACACTGTCACTCAAAATAATTCAATAAAAAATAAAATAAATCGAAATCTATGAAAATAAAATATATCAATGCAATTGGAAACATTGATTCGTGACATATTTAGTATAGTGTGCATGTTGCTATTTTGTGCAACAGATGGCGCTGTTCTTCAAAAACGCATGTTTTTACCTGTCTCAGAGGTGGCATATATATAGTAGGTATATAAAAAGATGCGCCTATTCGAATGCAACGTTGAGCCAAAAATTTCAAAACAATCCGTGAAGAACTTTAGGAGATTACAGGGTGTGTTGCTTTTAAGTTCAACAGATGGCACTGTTTTAAAAAAAAAAACATGTTTTCTCCTGTCCAGGTAAGGCATATATATAGTAGATATACAAAAAGATGCGCCAATTCGATTGCAACGTTTTGTCAAAATTTCAAAGCAATCGGTAAAGTGGTTTCGAAGATTTCCCTCACGTGAAAAATACATGAAAACTCAGTTTTTCAGAAGAAACATGTTTTTTTTTTTTTTACCGTCACAGACGTGACATCTATATATCCGGCCAGGTTTTTATATACATACTATATATGTATATAAAAACTTGGCCGGATGCGAATGGAACATTGTGTGAAAATTTTAAAGCAATCGGTGAAGAACTTTCGGAGATTAGCGATTTTGAACAAACGAACATTTCCATTTTTATTTATATAGATATATATATTTAAAGGTTACAAGATATACATTGGTTGATACAATGATTTCTTAAAAGTTATGGATCTCTTGGAGCTTGGAGCTTCGTATATATCAACCCGTTCTCGCAAATTCGTAAAGTCAATATTGACTTATTAACTACGTGCATAGGTGATATACTAAACATAATAGATACCCTTAAAAAGATTCATAGAAAACACCGACCTTACCTAACCTTGTTAGTATCTTAAGATAAGCATCTTATTGCTTCGTAATTACAATTATTACTTAACCTATACCTATTATAGGTTAGGTAATAATTGTAATTACGAAGCAATAAGATGCTTATCTTAAGATACTAACAAGGTTAGGTAAGGTCGGTGTTTTCTATGAATCTTTTTATGGGTATCTATTATGTTAAGTATGTCACCTATGCACATATTTAATAAGCCAATATTGACTTATTAAATTTGCGAGAACGGGTTGTATATATATATATGAATTTCACCGTTTTCAAAGCTAATGTTAAAGTCCATGGACTTATCACTAAACATTTCACATCCACTGTTTTCGGGAAAGAGAGGCATTAATGCCATAACGCTCGGCCGACCATGATCACCTTATGACACTCACAGTTAGAACCAACACTCACCCTGCAAAGTTTAGTGAGGCTAGCCCCAAGTGTCTGGTGGTCAGTCTCAGAGAGACGAACTTTACAGACGAGAGATGAGATACAGACATCCTCTCTTACAGATATATTGGGTACCCGGCAGAGACTGGGTCTCTCTCTGACTCCCTCCCTACTATTCTCTCACGCAATTCTCCTTCCCTCCAGTTCTTCCACTCCTCCCTTCTATTCTCCATACTTCACTTCTATTCTTCATTCATTCCTCCTATTCTCCTTTCCACCCTACCATTATTCTCTCTCCCTCTTGCAGACATAATTTACCTCTCTCCAATTCTCCCTCCCTCCCTATTCCTTCCATTCTACTTACATTTCACACACTTTCCCTTCTATTATCATTTTCACCATCCCTTTCTCTATTTCTTTCAAGTCATATTGCGGAGAGATATACTACTGGAGGCCTTACCAGTGAACACACGCCTCGCTCTACCAGCACCCCAAAATAATAGAGACGTGATGTGTGGACCCAAAAATAAGCCATCTGCTGCCGTATAAATTTGGCATAATTAATTGTCTTTTATGTAAATTAGACTCTCGCTGGGTGAAAAAATCAAGAATGGTCCAAAATATAATTAATCAACCGCTGTAATGACCACAGGGGAAAAATACCCCCCCTCCCTAAGATCGTGCAAATTGTATTTTAATTATTATTATATGTTATTATTACACGGAGAGTAGTCACACTAACGTGACGGCGTCAATGAGAACATCCGTAGGAACCATTATGACGATTCGAACCTATGCAGATGATGTTCGCTTGCACTACAGGACCATGTCGTGGTATAATCGGTAGAAGCGTATGCGGGAGAACAGCCACCACATATGTTCGAACCCTCATCACGGCTCCTACGGATTTTCTCATTTTTATTAATTTTATTACTAATTTTTAAATTTGTATTACTTTCATTATTTGTATTATTAGTATTATCACCTTGCTATTATCAAGTTCTATTATTGTCGTTTTTTATAGATTATTATGCATTCTTATTATATTTTTGTATTTAATTTACAATATTGAGGGAATATCGCAATAAAATCACAACAAAATTGTAGATCAATGAAAATAGTTTTGAAGCAATGGAGTGACTCGAACCTGCGTTCTGGTGCACCCCAGACACTTCGCCATGATAGGACGAAATTGACCAACCCGAAACTCGATTGAATTTACTACAGAGTTCTAGGATTGAGTCTATTGCCTCACAATTATTTTTCATTGACATATCACGCAATTGTGATATAGGCCAGAGTGTATATATATATATATATATATATATATATATATATATATATAATTTTTTTAAAAACCTAGAAGGGGTACCACCTCTGGTGCAAGTGTAGGGACCCATAGCCTCGGAGAAGAAAATAAAGAGTACTCAGAGAAGACCTTGTGGATTCTCACTGAACACTTTGATATTTTCTTCCCCTACCACCACTATTCTTTCAGTGTGTGTGTGTATATATATATATATATATATATATATATATATATATATATATATATATGCGAACAAGCCTGAATGGTCCCCAGGAAAATATGTATGTATATATATATATATATATATATATATATATATATATATATATATATATATATATATATATATATATATATATATATATATATATATATATATGTATATATATATATATATATAATATATAAATAAATATATATATATATATATATATATATATATATATACATATATATATATATATATATATATATATATATATATATATATATATATATATATATATATATATATATATTATATATATATACTAACAGTTCCCGCACTGCTGTAGCTCAGCAACACATGTGGATTCCTGAGCCACAGCAACCTTCCTGGTTGCTGTTCTAAATAGGACTACGACCTGTGAGAAGCCCCCCGGGGAGTTATGTCGGAAAATCCGACACCATTTAATAATATCAATGCAATTGCAGATAATATTGCTGCATTGTATGCACAAGTTACCTATAGAAAATGTATCTTGTAGTGGAACTTTCAGTCAATAGAAAACGGGATATTATTGCCACACAATTATAAATAAACCAGCTAGTCTTCTGGGAATTGTTCTTAAATACATTAGTCTTTGGACTTTACCATCATAAAAACATCTCATTTGAATTAACTTAATTATCAATATTAAAATAGAGTAAATGTGACCCTTCTAACTTACTGACATCTCTACAAAGTGAAGGAGGCGTCAGTAGTAGTGAGGGAGTGGTCCGCCATTGTTGTTAGACCTGAGGCAGGGAGCAAATTCGACTTCTGTTAATTTCTCTTGGACGAAGTGTTATTGAAACGAAAGGTCTACCATCATCAACACGCTGTCAACAATAATCAAGGGAAGTGTTCTGCCGAAACCCATTTATCTAATCATTTTTGGCCATTAATGTCAGTAGATAGGGCGTACCGGTTAGAATGCGTACAGCCTCTTAAAAAAGGTAATTAAAGCTTGGTCCTTATCTGATTCATTGTACAGTGTTTTCTCTGATATAGCTGTCATATATTAGGATTCTGGCTTTACAGCTAGTGCCTTTGACAGGTCAAGAAGAGGAAGCAAACTTTGTGTATCAGTTACTGGGTGATGGAAGCTGTCTCACACGAGGAAATTTGGTGTCTACATCCTAGTTATATCTGGTGAACTAAGCCTGCTGTATAATAAGATAAGGAACCTCTTTAATGTATTACTAATATGTGTAGTTAATACTGTAGTTTGATTGGCTGCATATATATAAATTCAATATAAACCCCTCCCCTAATGTGTAGTGGATCGATTTGTGAGATTATTGCAGAAATACAGTCCACTTAACATCATACAAATTGCTATCAAATTATATAAATTCATATAAATTAAATAAATATAAATTTCACAGGTCGGTTTCCACATTATTTGCTCCTGTGAACCGGATTATATGGTCATTCGAACCTAGATTATATGATCATTCGAACCTAGATGGTCTAGAGAGCTAGATTGTCATCAAATTTAATACACTAGTGTAATAAATTAGTGAACAACAAAACCAGTCAAAGATGGCGGCGTTGCTTCGAGCGAGCTCATGAGCCCCCCTCAGTTCAGTTCAGCCTCATCAGCAGTTTCAAGGTCACCCACAGATTTGGTGGGTTCTTATTCCATGACAGCGCTTATATTGAAGCCAGCCAAATTATTGGCTGTGTCCTTGCGAGATTGTTCACGGATTTCGTTGCTGTAATTTCGCGAGAGATCATCCACGAATTTTGTGGAGTTTGTTTCGTGAGGTCACTAATAATATTTAATACTTCTTGATAATATTTAGAAGTTTCATAGAGGCAGTTAAGAAGCTATTATCAATAATTGTGTATATTATTTCTCCAAAATAGAGAATTATTTAATATATATTGTACTAGTGTTCTCAATATAATATTTACCAATTGCCAACCCACAACAGGGTAGGGTATACATTGACTAGTGTTATAGATAACCTAGTCCCCTATTACCATTGACTAGTTGAACTATTTATTGCTCATCCTAGTCCCATTATTACCATAGTCTAGTTGTACTATATTGAACAACCTAGCACCATTAATGAATGGTGCAGACCCTATTTTGGGTGTAATTTTTATCAACTCGAGTTGAGTTGTATATATAATAATTTACTTATGATCATTACACCTTTGAGTGATTAATTAGTGTCTATACCATCCTAGGGTGATATAGAAGAGCTAACCTAAAGGTACTTCCAGTGACACTGGTTTATCACTTAAATCATTATTGTGTATGATTGTATATATATAATGTGTATTAATTTTAAGTGCTAACCTCTAGTAGAGGTAAGATTATAGCCTAGTGAGTGCAGAATTTTACCCTAGACTACCATCAGTACTTGTTCAGCATTATGAGCAGCCCAAGTACAAGCCCCACAAGGCTTAACCAACTAGCCAATATGGATAATGCTGGCAATGAGAAAACTGTCATACATCTAGTACTACAATTGCTGGACTTACCTCAACCTGATCAGACTGCTGACTCATTACAATCCTTCAGCATGGAGTTTGAGTCACTACTAAGAACATTCAGTCTTAAGGTTGATATAACTACTAGTGAATGGATGACCAAAGTAGTCCTTCAACGAAAATTGTCCAGCGATATACTAGATGAATTATATGCACATCAACATAACACCATCCTGACAGTACAGGACATCGCTGAAGGTTTACATTCCATCATAAACAAACGACGAGCAAATGAGGAAGTTAAAGCCTCATGCAAGCCTTCAGAAATAGAAAATAATTTTCAATTAAAGGGTAAAATAACTACCCCAAATAAACATCAACCAATTACTCTAACATCATGTTGCAGAAAATCTGACAATGCAGCAGAATCCTCCAAGCCTACTGTTACTAGTTCACCCAAACCGGTAACTTCCAAACGTGCAGTAGGCTGGGGGACATGTATGTTCTGCAAAAAGAAACATTCAACATACTGTTGTGCTAATTATCACACCAGAGAGACTCGCATTAAGCAACTCCAGAAGTTAGGGAGATGTGCAAGGTGTCTCAAGTCACACAATATAGACTATTGTGATACCCAATTCAACACCTGCAACAGGTGTAGAAGAGGTAGGCACCATGCAGCACTGTGCAAACATACGAAATTAACGTATTCAAGACCCAAGGAGGAAGATAGCATTCCCACCACAGTACAGTACTGCAAGGTGCAACAAACGAAGAGTGTCCAATCGGCAAAGTCTAAAGGTAATACAATTTTGCCTACTGCCCAAATTACCATCCTGAATAAGAGGGCCAAGGTCCATACCCATGGGTTGTGTGACCAAGGGTCCCAGAGAACATATGTGACTAAAAAGTTGGCAGATGAACTACAATTAAGGCCTGTAGCCCAGACGTCATTCAACATCTCAGGGTTTGTAACAGATGCAGGACCTCAAGTCTACCAGGTAGTACAACCATCAGTACGTTTAGGCAGGTACGTCTGTCGAGCACAAGCCATTGTGGTGGACAAAATACCAGTAGACCTACAAGTTCAAGGTCTGAGAGCAACAGCCAAATTCCTGAGAAATAGAGGAATAAAATTGGCAGATAATATTAAGTCTGATCACCTCACCGTTTTCGGTCTCCTTGTTGGGACAGACTATTGCCATCGATTCATCGGTAGCCCTACTAAATATCAGGGCATAACCATGTTAAATTCTGCAGGAGGTAAATTACTCTCAGGCCCAGTATTAAGCCTGAGGAGACCTATGCCTACAGATAAACAATACCAGTAGAAATCTAAATTTGTCAGCTGATTATATTTCTCCAGTAGCATTATACTAAGGAGATTAAAGCTGATTATAGTAACAGAGGTTGAAGTTAATATCATCATTTAAAGCTGAAGATGAGTTCATGAGGCTTCAGTGGCAAATCAGTGAAGAGTAGCCTAAACAGCTACAAGTTACTGCGACCAATGTCACTGAACCCACTGCAGTCTCAGAACCATTCTTTACTTTAATGATGGGCTATTCAATCCTCTGAATCAATTAACTAAATTAAACCCCAATAAATCTGACGACTGATTTGATACATTTATTATTTAATCAAGATGAATTCCATGGGCCTCAGTGTTTATATATCAGGGACCAGTTATCTAAACAAACTTCAAGTTATATCTAATGTCACTGATCTCACTGCTGTCCCTGAATCATACTTAACTGTAGTACTTGATCACATTCAGTCTCCTGGGTTAAATAATATGTAATTCGGCTTGAATTTTAGCCTCTCAATAGTTAACAGGGAAATGAAATCACATTAGACTTCTAACCCTGCAACTCTAGTATGGGACATCCATCCTGTACGAACAGACGCGCAAATGTGTGATTACTAACTACTAACATCAAATTAATCTAATAATTCGAAGGAGGAGTATTGGTGTTCGTCTGTTCTAAATAGGACTTCGACCCGCGAGCAGCGCCCCGGGGAATTATGTCGGAAAATCTGACACCATTTAATAATATAAATGCAATTGCAGATAATATTGCTGCATTGTATGCACAAGTTACCTATAGAAAATGTATCTTGTAGTGGAACTTTCTGTCAATAGAAAACGGGATATTATTGCCACACAATTATAAATAAACCAGCTAGTCTTCTGGGAATTGTTCTTAAATACATTAGTCTTTGGACTTTACCATCATAAAAACATCTCATTTGAATTAACTTAATTATCAATATTAAAATAGAGTAAATGTGACCCTTCTAACTTACTGACATCTCTACAAAGTGAAGGAGGCGTCAGTAGTAGTGAGGGAGTGGTCAGCCATTGTTGTTAGACCTGAGGCAGGGAGCAAATTCGACTTCTGTTAATTTCTCTTGGACGAAGTGTTATTGAAACCAAAGGTCTACCATCATCAACACGCTGTCAACAATAATCAAGGGAAGTGTTCTGCCGAAACCCATTTATCTAATCATTTTTGGCCATTAATGTCAGTAGATAGGGCGAACCGGTTAGAATGCGAACAGCCTCTTAAAAAAAGGTAATTAAAGCTTGGTCCTTATCTGATTCATTGTACAGTGTTTTCTCTGATATAGCTGTCATATATTAGGATTCTGGCTTTACAGCTAGTGCCTTTGACAGGTCAAGAAGAGGAAGCAAACTTTGTGTATCAGTTACTGGGTGATGGAAGCTGTCTCACACGAGGAAATTTGGTGTCTACATCCTAGTTATATCTGGTGAACTAAGCATGCTGTATAATAAGATAAGGAACCTCTTTAATGTATACTAATATGTGTAGTTAATACTTTAGTTTGATTAGCTGCATATATATAAATTCAATATGAACCCCCCTAATGTGTAGTGGATAGATTTGTGAGATTATTGCAGAAATACAGTCCACTTAACAACATACAAATTGCAATCGAAGTAAATAAATTAATGTAAATATAAATTCTATATAAATTCATATAAATTAAATAACTATAAATCTCACAGGTCAGTTCCCACACTTCCCCAGTACCCCTGGATTCATTTTAAATCGAAATGAAAACAAATCAAAATCTATGAAAATTCCAATTTATCAATGCAATCAGAAACATTGAAATGGAATTGTAACATATTTAGTGTAACATGTGTGTTGCTCCTACATGCAAAATATGGTGCTGTTTTTCAGGAAAAGCGTAGTTTTACCAATCACATGGTGTGGCATCTATACCTATACTTACGAAATGAACGGTATGGTAAACAACACAACTCATTTTAATTACAATGCCACAAAAACTAATTCAATAAAAAATAAAATAAATTGAAATCTATAAAAATAAAATATATCAATGCAATCAGAAACACTGAAATGGAATTCATGATATATTTAGTATCGCGTGCATGTTGCTTATATGTGCAACAGATGGCGCTGGTTTTTCAGAAACGAATGTTTTTACCTGTCACAGGGGTAGCATCTATATAATAGGTATATAAAAAGGCACGCCTAATCTAATGCAACGTTGTGTCAAAATTTCAAAGCAATCGGTGAGGAATTTTTGGAGATTTCAGCGTGTGTTGCTCTTGCTTCCAACAGATGGCACTGTACAAAAAAATGTTATTCCTGTCACAGGTGAGGCATGTATATAGTTGAAATATATAAAGACGCGCCTATTTGAATGCAACGTTGTGTCAAAATTTCAAAGCCATCGATAAAGAGGTTTCAAAGATTTCCCTCACATGAAAAACACAGTTTTTCAGAAAAAAGCATGTTTTTTTTTACCGTCACAGATGTGACATCAATATAGTGTGTATATAAAAACCGTGCTCGGATGCGAGACGAACGTTGTTTGATAATTTCAAAGAAACCGGTGAAGAAATTTCGGAGATTAGCGGTGCACAAACGAACATTTCCATTTTTATTTATATAGATGTGTGTGTGTGTGACTATATATATGTGACTATATTAAGGAACGTGTGGTCTGTGTATAAATATTTGTGTAAGAATGTGTATTGAGTGCATAACTTGAGTGTAACTATGAGTGTGTGGTAAATCTATATAAATAAAAATGGATATGTTCGTTTGTTCAAAATCGCTAATCTCTGAACGTTCTTCACCGATTGCTTTGAAAATTTGACACAACGTTCCATTCGAATACTCATATGTTTTTATATGCCTACAATATAGATGCCACACTTGTGACATGTAAATACATGTTTGTTTGGAAAAAAAGCGCCTTCAGTTGCACGTATAAACAACACTCATTATACTAAATATGTTATGATTCCATATCAATGTTTTCGATTGCACTGATAAATAGAATTTTCATAGATTTCAGTTTATTTTTGTTTTGATTTAATTATTTTGAGTGATATTGGCTTGGAATTGAGCTGTGTTGTTTACCAAGCCGTTCATTTCGTGGGTATTGTTTATTTTTTTTTATCTTTTCATTGTTTTTCATTTAAATTTCTTAACTGTTATTCTTATTTTTCAGTGATGGAAACATCAGATCATTTGATGTTCCCAATCTTCTGATGGGAATATCAGATCATTTGGGAATGCATCGGATGAGGGAGTGGGGGAATAGTGGGGAGGACGAGGGGGTAATTTTGGGGAGGACGAGGGGGTAATTTTGGGGAAGACGAGGGGATGTGGGAGTTGGGGATGGTGGGGGGACGAGGGAGTTTGGGAGAATGGAGAATGGTGGGGAGGACAAGTGGAAAATAAAGCTGGGGATGGTGGGGAGGAAGAGGGTACAGGGGAGGGGGAATGGAAGGAAGGACGAGGGGACGGAGATGTGGGAGATAGTGGTGAGGATGAGGGGATGGTGGAGTGGGGAATGGTGTGGAAGGACTAGGTGATGGGGAAATGGTGGGGAGGACGAGGCAATGGGGGAGTGGGGAATGGTTGGAAGGACGAGGGGACGGGGAAGGGGAGAATGGTGGGGAGGACTGGGGAACAGGAGAAGGCAGCTGTGGTTCTGCAACGCATGTGTGTGATACCACAGCAACGCGTGGCCGGGTACAGCTAGTGTATAAATAAATGTATAAGTGTGTGATATGAGTGCATAATTCAGTTTATTTAAGATTATGTTCCATTGTCATAAATGAATGTGCTGTTAGAGTATTTTTGATTGCATTGGGAGTGATTCTTAGTCATTCATAGATTCTTATTGGGAGTGATTCTTAAATTAGTGTTTTTGTGTATAAAGGAGTATGTTATTCGTACGAGTAGGTGTAAGTGCATTAATGTGAATGGAGTATATAAATAAATTATTGTTCCTGTTTATTTCTGTAAATATATATCATGAATAATATAACTAAACAGTCCTCATGAAGACGGAAGCACACCTACAGTGCAGCCACAACTCTGCACTTGTCACAACGTTAAAAAAGTGATGCGTTACATTCCGCTCCTTTAGCAGTTCTCATTAAACGTTTTACGCTTCGTCACCATCAGTAACTAACCCGTCACAGACAGGGTTATTGTGGTCCTTGGAGACATACGTAAGCATATGCAGTATTTTCCCACACAAATAAAATTATTTGGCCGAGACAATTTCTATTTTTACTCAGGAGGCGTATATTCGATTCTTTTTTTTTTTGTGAATGAGGGGGGTGAGGGGGTTGTAGGGGGAGTCTGGAACGAGTGAAGTGCCATGACAGTCCCACAAGATACCGGTTTACCGGTATCTTGTGGGACTGTCATTGAAGTGATTGTGATTGTGCTGTTGATTGAAGGGACTGTGTGATTGAAGACATAACCGGATATCTCCGGTTATGTCTTCAATCGTGTATGTGTCTGCGGCCTCGAGGTCACTAGACACAGAAGTGGACTTCAAAGTTAAAACATATATGTATTGTATATAACCTGTGTCAGATAAGATTTCCTCATACGGGCCTGACCACTAAGTGGCTCAGACGATATAAGTGTTTCATTACGACACCCTAAATACGTCAGATACGCTGAGTTTGGATATGATTTATTTTGGGAGAGATGGGGAGGGTGAGTGTGGGGTAAGATGGGTAGGGTGTGTGTATGGGATGAGATGGGAAGGGTGTGTGGGTGTGTGGGAAGATGGGGAGGGTGTTGGGGAGAGATGGTGAGGGTATGTGTGGGGAGAGATGGGGAGAGTGTACTCACCTAGTTGTGTGTGCGGGAGTTAAGCTTTGGCTCTTTGGTTCCGCCTCTCAACCGTCAATCACCTGATGTACAGATTCCTGAGCCTACTGGGCTCTGTCATATCTACATATGAAACTGTGTATGGAGTCAGCCTCAACCACATCACTTCCTAGTGCATTCCATTTACTAACTAGTCTGTCACTGATAAAGTTCTTTCTAATGTCTCTGTGGCTCATTTGGGTACACAGCTTCCACCTGTGTCCCCTTGCTCGCGTCTCGCCAGTGTTGAATAGTTCATCCTTGTTTACCCGGTCGATTCCCCTGAAGATTTTGTAGGTTGTGATCATGTCCCCCCTTACTCTTCTGTCTTCCAGTGTCGTAAGGTGCATTTCCCGCAGCCTTTCCTCATAACTCATGCCTCTTAGTTCTGGAACTAGTCTAGTAGCACACCTTTGGACTTTTTCCAGCTTCGTCTTGTGCTTGACAAGGTACGAGCTCCATGCTAGGGCCGCATAATCCAGAATTGGCCTTACATATGTGGTGTACAAGATTCTGAATGATTCCTTACACAGATTCCTGAATGCTGTTCTGATGTTAGCCAGCCTCGCATATGCCGCAGACGTTATTCTCTTTATGTGGGCTTCAGGAGACAGGTTTGGTGTGATATCACTCCTAGATCTTTCTCTCTGTCTGTTTCATTAAGTACTTCATCTCCTACTCTGTATCCTGTGTCTGGCCTCCTGTTTCCACTGCCTAGTTTCATTACTTTGCATTTACTCGGGTTGAACTTCAACATCCATTTGTTGGACCATTCACTCAGTCTGTCTAGGTCATCTTGTAGCCTCCTAATATCATCCTCTGTTTCAATCCTCCTCTTAATTTTTGCATCGTCGGTAAACATTGAGAGGAACGAATCTATACCCTCTGGGAGATCATTTACATATACCAGAAACAGTATAGGTCGAAGGACTGACCTCTACGGGACTCCACTTGTAACGTCTCGCCAATCTGAGACCTCACCCCTCACACAGACTCGTTGTCTCCTATTGCTTAGGTACTCCTTTATCCAATGGAGTACCTTTCCTTTCACTCCAGCCTGCATCTCCAGCTTTCTGACTAGCCTCTTGTGTGGTACTGTATCAAAGGCTTTCTGACAATCCAAAAATTTTAAGTCTGCCCACCCTTCTCTTTCTTGCCTTATTTTTGTTGCCTGGTCGTAGAATTCAAGTAACCCTGTGAGGCAGGACCTGCCATCCCTGAACCCATGTTGATGCTGTGTTACAAAGTTCCTTCGCTCCAAATACTACACAAGCTTTTTTCACACAATCTTCTCCATCAGCTTGCAGGGTATGCAGGTTAGGGACACTGGCCTGTAGTTCAGTGCCTCCTGTCTATCCCCTTTCTTGTATATCGGGACTACGTTACCTGCTTTCCAAATATCTGGCAGTTCCCCTGTTGCCAGTGATTTGTTATACACTATGGAGAGTGGTAGGCACAGTTCTCCTGCTCCTTCCTTTAGAACCCAAGGGGATATTCCATCTGGGCCTATAGCCTTTGTCACATCCAACTCTAGTAAACACTTCCTTACTTCCCCACAGGTAATCTCAAACTCTTCCAGTGGTTCCTGGTTAGCTATTCCCTCACTTATCTCTGGAATTTCTCCTTGCTCTAAGGTGAAGACCTCTTGGAATTTCTTATTCAGTTCCTCACACACTTCCTTTTCATTTGTAGTGAATCCTTCCACCCCTATCCTTAATTTCATAACCTGTTCCTTTACTGTTGTTTTTCTCCTGATGTGGCTATGAAACAATTTAGGCTGAGTCTTTGCCTTTCTTACGATGTCATTTTCGCATTGTCTTTCTGCCTCTCTTTTCATCCTGACATATTCATTCCTGGCATTCTGGTATCTTTCTCTGCTCTCCAGTGTCCTGTTATTCCTATAGTTTCTCCATGCCTTTTTACTTTGCTGTTTAGCTAGCCTACATCTCTGATTAAACCATGGGTTTCTCATCTTCATTTCTCTGTTTTTCTTTTGGACTGCGACAAACTTGTTTGTTGCGTCCTTGCACTTCTGCGTGATGTAATCCATCATATCTTGGGCCGTCTTTCCCCTGAGCTCTGTTTCCCATGCTATATCTGTTAGGAATTTTCTTATCCCCTCATAGTTTCCATTTTGGTATGCTAACCTTTTGGTTTCGGTATCCCTCCTCGAGTTCAATAACCCTTCTTCAATCAGGTACTCAAACACCAGTACACTGTGGTCGCTCATTCCTACTGGGTCCTCAAAACTGATTTCTCTTACGTCGGAGTCGTTCAGAGAGAAGACTTGGTCGAGTCTCGCTGGTTCGTCATTGCCTCTCATCCTTGTGGGTTCTCTGACATGCTATCTTGAGGTTATCTTGAGATGATTTCGGGGCTTTAGTGTCCCCGCGGCTCGGTCCTCGACCAGACCTCCACCCCCAGGAAGCAGCCCATGACAGCTGACTAACACCCATTATTATAGTCTGTGGGTTGGTTGGTGTTGTCGTCGTTGATCCTTCTCTACGGACAACCCAACCCACAACTCGGTAGAGTGCTTATACCTCTCTAGGAGATCACACTAGGTGCTTCTGGCCCTTGGAGAGGGGCTCAACGTCACACATTTAGGGGATGCGGCTCCAACACTTAGCTTCGTTGTCACATGCACACACCTACTTGAGCCACTGTGACTCCCCACTCTCTCCTTAGGTGATATGATCTCCTCAATCCCCCTTTGACTTATTAGTATTACCTTCTACCCTGTCCACAGCAGTGGTTCTTGGTTCTTTCTCTCTCTCTCTCTCTCTCTTCTTCTGTACTATTTCCTGGGAAGCCTCACTAGGACAAGGGCAAACACCAGCAAATTGGAATACATTTACTGGACAAAGCACATACACAATACATACACACATATAATAATAATGAATCCTATACTCTATATTATTACAATCAGGTTGCACTCCAACACCATCAGAACTCTATCATCAGCTTATCAAGTGGTATCCTATCTCCTGGTTCACCACCTGATACTATCAACCTCCTCAAGTTGATCAAGTCTACATACACTGTTGCACCATCAACAAGAGAATATATATATATATATGTATCTATAAATGTGTACAAATAAAATCAGCATGTGAATGCAATAACATATATCAGTATAAATGTTCTTTGATACACAATGATGATCAATCGATCACTCTATCAGTCCTAGAACACATACGTCTGTAGGTAATCCAGCCTACGACTGTAACTCTAAACTTCAGTATAAAACACTCCTAGACATAAGAATGCCAACAATCACTCACCTCTCACTGCGTCTTGCACGCTAATGACAACCAAACACTATCAACTCCCTACAAGTAATCCACCAGAACTTCCCTTCCACTTCTGGAAGTTCACTACCCTGATATCTTCAGGTTCTTCTGGGCTTAACTACCAGGATCCTTTGCAGCTCCTCCAGGCTGCTACCATGAAGTTTTCCTTGAGCAACTATGGTGCTCCACTACTTCTGCTAGGTTCCTCCACAGCTCTCTTGGCTGCTACACCATGAAGTTTCCTCGAGCAACTATGGTGCTTCACCACCTCTACAGAAGCACGTGACACTCCTCTTCACTGCTTCTCCTCACAGCTCGAGATCCTCTCCTCCACTACCTTGGAGTCTCATCAACTACTTCATCTGTGCTGGCTTCGAAGTTCTCAGCAACTTCTTCCCCAAAGACAAACCTGCCACCCATCGACGCTCCAATAAAAATGTTTCCCCGTTAACACATAAACAAAAATAATCACACAATATGTTTGCCTCAAACCTCTATCTGTCCTCTACATACAGTGAGAGTGGACTCCCCCGTTTTGGGCGGGTCCATACTCCACCTCGCCCGGTGGCGGTCCTCACTCACTCCGCCTCGCTCACTCCGGAGGGGCCTCCGCCGTCGGAGCTTTCAGTCACCTGCCAGCGCTCAGAGGGGACGGACGTCGCTCCGTGTTCCTCCGTCTCCACTCTCTTATTTTAGGCTTTCTGCCTCACCAAAACATGTCTAACTTATCAATAAACATTGCTACTGTCGCTGGGCCAACCCGTTCTCGCAAATTTAATAAGTCAATATTGACTTATTAGTTGCGTGCATAGGTGACATACTAAACATAATAGTTTCCCTTGAAAAGCTTCATAGAAAACACCGACCTTACCTAACCTACTTAGTATGTTAAAATAAGCATCATATAGCTTCGTAATTACAATTGTTACTTAACCTATTATAGGTATAGGTTAGGTAATAATTGTAATTACGAAGCAATAAGATGCTTATATTAACATACTAAGTAGGTTAGGTAAGGTCGGTGTTTTCTATGAAGCTTTTCCAGGGAAACTATTATGTTAAGTATGTCACCTATGCACATATTTAATAAGTCAATATTGACTTATTAAATTTGCGAGAACGTGTTGGCTGGGCACACGACCAACTACAAGCAATCACTATGAACTGGCTTATATCGTGCTTACCACAGATTGTCTAGTCGAGGGCGCTCCTCCCTCTGACGAAGCTTGGTCAGGGCGCTGCCACGGCCCACGATAATGCCTCTGGGCGGTTTAATAAACACTTCTCATCGCCCGGGACTTGAGACCACACGTCCCCAGCTCGATTCCACAGCTGGTACGTCTGAACACTTCTCTTCTCTTGGAGATATATCACTAGGGGTTCCCTTCTGACGGGAGCTCAACGGAGCGCGGCTTTCCCCTGCGATGTCTGGCACTCAAGTGAGGTCAAAGCCCCTCTAGAAGCGAGCCTCACGCCTCCAGCAAAATATCCACATCTCCTAGCCAGTCATTTATCTGTTTTCTTCTTCATTGCCCTTACTCTCAAATTGTTATACATATCCAAGCAACTATTTTACATATGTGTTATCACCTCAATATTTGCTAGACCTTCTAATCAGGTCAGGCTTGATGAATAACTCTCAAGGAGGGAGACTCGTTTCTCCTGCAGGCTGAGATCATAACACCATGTACTTATTTTACTGCTAGGTAACAGGTGCATAGAGTGAAAGAAACTTTGCCCATTGTTTCTCGCCGGCGCCTGGGATCGTACCCAGGACCACAGGATCACAAGTCCAGTGTGCTGTCCGCTCGGCCGACCGGCTCCCTTGGTTAGGCTCCCTTGCTGGGTTAAAATGTTTCTTGTCACCACCTCCAATAGTTTGGCTCTCCACATATTCTCGCCTCCATACGGTTCCTTGTTCTCCCAGTCAATCCTTCCGTGATTGAAGTCACTCATGATGAGCAGGTGGGATCTATTTCAACAGGCAGCAGAGGCTGCCCTCTCAATTATAGTGTTAACTGCCATGTTGTTGTGTTCATACTCTTGACTGGGTCTTCTGTCATTTGGTGTAGGGTTGTATATTACTGCTACTACTATTCTTGGTCCTCCCATTGTCATGGTGCCTGCTATGTAGTCTCTGAACCCTTCACAGCCCGGGATGGCCATCTCCTTAAAACTCCAGAGGGCTGAGGTGGGTGAGGAAGAAAGGAGGGTTTAGGGGGAGTGGTGGAGAGGGGAAGACTTATGTGGGGTGGG
>NC_091178.1:27185275-27250714 GCF_040958095.1 Procambarus clarkii | reverse complement strand
AAACGGGAATAAATCATGTTCACAGGGAAATGGGTGATAACTGTCTACTCTTTATGGAATGTGCTTCTAGCAAAAATGAGTGTCGACTGCGACCCTAGGTATAACTCTCACTGAGATTCAAGTAATGGTGGATAATTTCCCAATTGCCGTATGCAAAGGGCAATGAGGAGCTCGAAATGATGCTATGGAATAAATTGGTCAGTCACAGAACTCACATGTGCTGTAAACACCTGTACCAAAACTTGCGTGATGGAGAACTGGCACTCCGTGGGACGTCTTGCTCTGAGCTGAGGCAACAAGAACATTCACCAAGCTGAGGCAACAAGAACATTTACTAAGCTGAGGCAACAAGAACATTTACCAAGCTGAGGCAACAAGAACATTTACCAAGCTGAGGCAACAAGAACATTTACCAAGCTGAGGCAACAAGAACATTCACCAAGCTGAGGCAACAAGAACATTCACCAAGCTGAGGCAACAAGAACACTCACCAAGCTGAGGCAACAAGAACATTCACCAAGCTGAGGCAACAAGAACATTTACCAAGCTGAGGCAACAAGAACATTTACCAAGCTGAGGCAACAAGAACATTTACCAAGCTGAGGCAACTAGAACATTTACCAAGCTGAGGCAACAAGAACATTTACCAAGCTGAGGCAACAAGAACATTCACCAAGCTGAGGTAACAAGAACATTCACCAAGCTGAGGCAACAAGAACACTCACCAAGCTGAGGCAACAAGAACATTTACCAAGCTGAGGCAACAAGAACATTTACCAAGCTGAGGCAACAAGAACATTTACCAAGCTGAGGCAACAAGAACATTTACCAAGCTGAGGCAACAAGAACATTTACCACGCTGAGGCAACAAGAACATTCACCAAGCAGTGGTAACAAGAACATTCACCAAGCTGAGGCAACCAGAACACTCACCAGACTGAGGGAAGAACACTCACCAAGCTCCCGGGGCGTCACCCAGCATCGATAACATGTGAGGTATGGGCGCACGCTAACATTAAGAGTGCTTCCCTCACAGCCACACCGCACGTTCCTACCCACATCTCAGTCGTCAGTGAATAGGGAGTCGTCTCTACCTCCATGGGGTCGTCTCTACCTCCAGGGAGTCGTCTCTACCTTCAGGGGGTCGTCTCTACCTCCAGGGGGTCGTCTCTATCTCCAGGGGGTCGTCTCTACCTCCAGGGGGTCGTCTCTATCTCCAGGGGGTCGTCTCTACCTTCAGGGCGTCGTCTCTATCTCCAGGGGGTCGTCTCTATCTCCAGGGGGTCGTCTCTACCTCCAGGGGGTCGTCTCTATCTCCAGGGGGTCGTCTCTACCTTCAGGGCGTCGTCTCTACCCCCAGGGAGTCGTCTCTACCTTCAGGGAGTCGTCTCTACCTCCAGGGGGTCGTCTCTACCTCCAGGGGGTCGTCTCTACCTCCAGGGGGTCGTCTCTACCTCCAGGGCGTCGTCTCTACCCCCAGGGAGTCGTCTCTACCTTCAGGGAGTCGTCTCTACCTCCAGGGGGTCGTCTCTACCCCCAGGGAGTCGTCTCTACGTTCAGGGAGTCGTCTCTACCCCCAGGGAGTCGTCTCTACCCCCAGGGAGTCGTCTCTACCTTCAGGGAGTCGTCTCTACCTCCAGGGAGTCGTCTCTACCTCCAGGGAGGCTTCTCTACCTTCAGGGAGTCGTCTCTACCTCCAGGGAGTCGTCTCTACCTCCAGGGGGTCGTCTCTACCTCCAGGGGGTCGTCTCTACCTCCAGGGGGTCGTCTCTACCTCCAGGGCGTCGTCTCTACCCCCAGGGAGTCGTCTCTACCTTCAGGGAGTCGTCTCTACCTCCAGGGGGTCGTCTCTACCTCCAGGGCGTCGTCTCTACCCCCAGGGAGTCGTCTCTACCTTCAGGGAGTGGTCTCTACCTTCAGGGAGTGGTCTCTACCTACAGGGAGTGGTCTCCACCTACAGGGAGTGGTCTCTACCTTCAGGGAGTCGTCTCTACCTTCAGGGAGTGGTCTCTACCTACAGGAAGTCGTCTCTACCTTCAGGGAGTGGTCTCTACCTACAGGGAGTCGTCTCTACCTTCAGGGAGTGGTCTCCACCTACAGGGAGTCGTCTCTACCTTCAGGGAGTGGTCTCCACCTACAGGGAGTGGTCTCTACCTTCAGGGAGTGGTCTCTACCTACAGGGAGTCGTCTCTACCTTCAGGGAGTGGTCTCTACCTACAAGGAGTAGTCTCTACCTTCAGGGAGTGGTCTCTACCTACAAGGAGTCGTCTCTACCTTCAGGGAGTGGTCTCCACCTACAGGGAGTGGTCTCTACCTACAAGGAGTCGTCTCTACCTTCAGGGAGTGGTCTCCACCTTCAGGGAGTGGTCTTTACCTCCAGGGAGTCGTCTCTACCTACAAGGAGTGGTCTCTACCTACAGGGAGTGGTCTCTACCTTCAGGGAGTGGTCTCCACCTACAGGGAGTCGTCTCCACCTACAGGGAGTGGTCTCTACCTTCAGGGAGTGGTCTCTACCTACAGGGAGTGGTCTCTACCTTCAGGGAGTGGTCTCTACCTACAGGGAGTGGTCTCTACCTTCAGGGAGGGGTCTCTACCTACAGGGAGTCGACTCTACCTTCAGGGAGTGGTCTCTACCTACAGGGAGTCGTCTCCACCTACAGGGAGTGGTCTCTACCTTCAGGGAGTGGTCTCTACCTACAGGGAGTCGTCTCCACCTACAGGGAGTGGTCTCTACCTTCAGGGAGTGGTCTCTACCTACAGGGAGTGGTCTCTACCTTCAGGGAGTGGTCTCTACCTACAGGGAGTGGTCTCTACCTACAGGGAGTGGTCTCTACCTACAGGGAGTGGTCTCTACCTTCAGGGAGTGGTCTCTACCTACAGGGAGTGGTCTCTACCTTCAGGGAGTGGTCTCTACCTACAGGGAGTGGTCTCTACCTACAGGGAGTGGTCTCTACCTTCAGGGAGTCGTCTCCACCTACAGGGAGTGGTCTCTACCTTCAGGGAGTGGTCTCTACCTACAGGGAGTGGTCTCTACCTTCAGGGAGTGGTCTCCACCTACAGGGAGTCGTCTCCACCTACAGGGAGTGGTCTCTACCTTCAGGGAGTGGTCTCTACCTACAGGGAGTCGTCTCCACCTACAGGGAGTGGTCTGTACCTTCAGGGAGTGGTCTCTACCTACAGGGAGTGGTCTCTACCTTCAGGGAGTGGTCTCTACCTACAGGGAGTGGTCTCTACCTTCAGGGAGTGGTCTCCACCTACAGGGAGTGGTCTCTACCTTCAGGGAGTGGTCTCCACCTACAGGGAGTGGTCTCTACCTTCAGGGAGTGGTCTCCACCTACAGGGAGTCGTCTCCACCTACAGGGAGTGGTCTCTACCTTCAGGGAGTGGTCTCTACCTTCAGGGAGTGGTCTCTACCTTCAGGGAGTGGTCTCTACCTACAGGGAGTGGTCTCTACCTTCAGGGAGTGGTCTCCACCTACAGGGAGTCGTCTCCACCTACAGGGAGTGGTCTCTACCTTCAGGGAGTGGTCTCTACCTACAGGGAGTCGTCTCCACCTACAGGGAGTGGTCTCTACCTTCAGGGAGTGGTCTCTACCTTCAGGGAGTGGTCTCTACCTTCAGGGAGTGGTCTCTACCTACAGGGAGTGGTCTCTACCTTCAGGGAGTGGACTCCACCTACAGGGAGTCGTCTCCACCTACAGGGAGTGGTCTCTACCTTCAGGGAGTGGTCTCTACCTACAGGGAGTCGTCTCCACCTACGGGGAGTGGTCTCTACCTTCAGGGAGTGGTCTCTACCTACAGGGAGTGGTCTCTACCTTCAGGGAGTGGTCTCCACCTACAGGGAGTCGTCTCCACCTACAGGGAGTGGTCTCTACCTTCAGGGAGTGGTCTCTACCTACAGGGAGTGGTCTCTACCTTCAGGGAGTGGTCTCTACCTACAGGGAGTCGTCTCCACCTACAGGGAGTGGTCTCTACCTTCAGGGAGTGGTCTCTACCTACAGGGAGTCGTCTCCACCTACACAGAGTCGTCTCTACACAAATGTTAGAAGCCAAGGCCGAGTGCGTCGGGGCCAGTTGTGGTTGGTTAGATGTTGTTTCGCAAAGGAGGAGCAAGATGTGGCTGAGGCGGATGGTGTGACAGAGCTTGGCTGAACCATAGAGTGGGCTAGAGTGTGGCAATGCCAGATGATGGCTGAGTATGGTTTGGCTAGAGTGTGGCTGAGGAAGGTGGAGGCAGAGTATGGCTGGGCTACAGTGTGGCTGAGGTAGGTGGAGGCTAAGTATTGCTGGGCTAGTGTGTGGCAGAGGTAGGTAGAGGCTGCGTATGGCTGGGCTAGAGTGACGCTGAGGTAGGTGGAGGCTGAGTTTCGTTGGGCTAGAGTGTGGCTGAGGTAGGTGGAGGCTGAGTTTGGTTGGGCTAGAGTGTGGCTGAGGTAGGTGGAGGCTGAGTATTGATGGGCTAGAGTGTTGCTGAGGTAGGTGGTGACTGAGTATTGTTGGGCTAGAGTGTGACTGACGTAGGTGGAGGCTGAGTATGGCTGGGCTACAGTGTGGCTGAGGTAGGTGTGGCTGAGTATGGCTGGGCTACAGTGTGGCTGAGTATGGCTGGGCTACAGTGTGGCTGAGTATGGCTGGGCTACAGTGTGGCTGAGTATGGCTGGGCTACAGTGTGGCTGAGGTAGGTGGAGGCTGAGTATGGCTGGGCTAGAGTGTGGCTGAGGAAGGTGGAAACTGAGTATTGCTTGGCTAGAGTGTGGCTGAGGTATATGGAGGCTGAGTATGGCTGGGCTACAGTGTGGCTGAGGTAGGTGTGGCTGAGTATGGCTGGGCTACAGTGTGGCTGAGGTAGGTGGAGGCTGAGTATTGATGGGCTAGAGTGTTGCTGAGGTAGGTGGTGACTGAGTATTGTTGGGCTAGAGTGTGACTGACGTAGGTGGACTGAGTATGGCTGGGCTACAGTGTGGCTGAGGTAGATGGTGACTGAGTGAGGCTGGGCTAGGGTTTGGCTGAGGTAGGTGGTGGCTGAGTCTGGTTCTGCTAGAGTGTGGCTGAGATAGGTGGTGGCTGAGTATGGCTGGGCTAGGGTGTGGCTGAAGTTTGTGGGGCTGAGTATGGCTGGACTACAGTGTGGCTGAAGTAGGTGGTGGCTGAGTATTGCTGAGCTAGGGTGTGGCTGAGGTAGGTGGTGACTGAGTATGGCTGGGCTAGGGTGTGACTGAGGTAGGTGGTGGCTGAGTCTGGTTGGGCTACGGTGTGGCTAAGGTAAGTGTTGGCTGAGTATTGTTGGGGCTAGAATGTGGCTGAGGTAGGTGGTGTCTGTGTATGGCTGGGCTAGAGTTTGGCTGAGGTAGGTGTTTGGCTAATTCTGGCAGGGCTACAGTGAGGCTGAGGAAGGTGGTGGCTGAGTATATCTGGGCTAGAGTGTGGCTGAGATAAGTGTTGGCTGAGTATTGTTGGGGCTAGAGTGTGGGTGAGGTAGGTCGTGTCTGAGTATGGCTGGGCTAGAGTTCGGCTGAAGTAGGTGTTTGGCTAATTCGGGCTGGGCTAGAGTGTGGCTGATATATGTGGTGGCTGAGTATGGCTGGGCTAGGGTGTGACTGAGGTAGGTGGTGGCTGAGTATGGCTTTGCTAGGGTGTGGCTCAGGTAGGTGTTTGGCTAAGTCTGGGTGGGCTAAAGTGTAGCTGAGGTAGATTTTGGCTGAGTATAGCTGGGCGAGAGTGTGGCTGAGGTTGGTGGTCTCTGAGTATGGTTTTGCTAGGGTGTGGCTGAGGTAGATGTTGGCTGAGTATGGCTGAGCAAGAGTTTGGCTGAGGTAGGGGTTTGGTTGTGTCTGGCTGGGCTAGAGTGTGGCTGAGGAAGGTGGTGGTTGAGTATGGCTGGGCTAGGATGTGGCTGAGGTAGGTGGGAGTGAGTATTGCTGCGCTAGTATGTGGCTGAGGTAGGCGGAGGCTGAGTATGGCTGGGCTAGGGTGTCGCTGAGATAGGTGGTGACTGAGTATGGCTGAGCTAGTGTGTGGCTGAGGTAGGTTGTGGCTGAATATGGCTGGGCAAGAGTGTGGCTGAGGTAGGTGGTGGCTGAGTATGGCTGGGCTAGGGTGTGGCTGAGGTAGGTGGTGGCTGAGTATTGCTGGGCTAGAGTGTGGTTGAGGTAGGTGGTGGCAGAGTATGGCTGGGTTAGGGTGTAGCTGAGGTAGGTGTGGGATGAGTATGAATGGGCTACAGTGTGGCTGAGGTAGGTGGTGGCTGAGTATTGCTGAGCTAGTGTGTGGCTGAGGTAGGAAGAGGCTGAATATTGATGGGCTAGAGTGTTGCTGAGGTAGGTGTGCCTGAGTATGGCTGGGCTACAGTGTGGCTGAGGTAGGTGGAGGCTGAGTATTGATGGGCTAGAATTTTGCTGAGGTAGATGGTGACTGAGTATTGCTGGGATAGTGTGTGTGGCTGAGGTAGGTGGAGGCTCAATATGGCTGGGCTACAGTGTGGCTGAGGTAGGTGTGGCTGAGTATGGCTGGGCAACAGTGTGGCTGAGGTAGGTGGAAGCTGAGTATTGTTGGGCTAGAGTGTGACTGAGGTAGCTGGTAGCTGAGTATGGCTGGGCTAGGGTGTCGCTGAAGTAAAAGATGGCTGAGTATGGCTGGGCTAGTGTGTGGCTGAGGAAGGTAGTGGCTGAGTCTTGTTGGGCAAGGGTGCTGCTGAGGTAGGTGATTGGCTAAGTCTGGGTGGGCTAGAGTGTGGCTGAGGTAGGTGTTGGCTGAGTATGGCTGGGGCTAGAGTGTGGCTGAGACAAGTGGTGTCTGAGTATGGCTTTGCTAGGGTGGGGCTGAGGTAGATGTTGGCTGAGTATGGCTGAGCTAGAGTTTGGATGAGGCAGGTGTTTGGCTAATTCTGTCTGGGTTAGAATGTGACTGAGAAAGGTGGTGACTGAGTATGGCTGGGCTAGAGTGTGGCTAAGGTACGTGGTGGATGAGTATTGCTGGGCTAAGGTGTGGCTGAGGTAGGTGGTGGCTGATTATGGCTGGGTTAGGGTGTGGCTGAGGTAGGTGGTGGCTGAGTATGGCTGGACTACGGTGAGGCTGAGGTAGGTGGGGCTGAGTATGACTGGGTTAAAATATGGCTAAGGTAGGCGGAGGCTGAGTATGGCTGGGCTAAATTGTGGCTGAGGTAGGCGGAGGCTGAGTTTTGCTGGGCTAGTGTGTGGCTGAGGCAGGTGGGGCTAAGTATGGCAGGGCTAATATGTGGCTGGGGTTGGTGGAGGCTGAGTATGGTTGGGCTGGGGTGTTGCTGAGGTAGATGATGACTGAGTATGCCTGGGCTAGTGTGTGGCTTCGATAGGTGGTGGCTGAGTATTGCTGGGCTAGTGTGTGGCTGAGGTAGGTGGAGGCTGAGTATGGCTGGGCTACAGTGTGGCTGAGGTAGGTGGGACTGAGTATGGCTGATCTAGAGTGTTGCTGAGGTAGTGGGTGACTGAGTATTGCTGGGCTATAGTGTTTCTGAGGTAGGTGATGGCTGAGTATGGCTGGGCTAGGGTGTGACTGAGGTAGGTGGTGGCTGAGTCTGGTTGGGCTAGGGAGTAGCTGAGGTAGATGGTGTCTGAGTATGGCTGGGCTAGGGTGTGACTGAGGTAGGTGGTGGCAGAGTATGGCTTTGCTAGGGTGTGGCTGAGGTAGGTGTTTGGCTATGAATGGCTGGGCTAGAGTGCAGCTGAGGTAGGTTTTGGCTGAGTATGGCTGGGCTAGAGTGTGCCTGAGGTAGGTGGTGTCTGAGTATTGCTGGGCTAGGGTGTTGCTGAGGTAGGTGGTGGCTGATTATGGCTGGGCAAGGGTGTAGCTCAGGTAGGTGGGGCTGAGTATTGTTGGGCTAGTATGGGGCTGAGGTAGGCGGAGGCTGAGTATTGCTGGTCTAGTGTGTGGCTGAGGTAGGTGGGGCTAAGTATTACTGGGCTAGTATGTGGCTGAGGTAAGTGGAGGCTGAGTATGGCTGGGCTAGGGTGTGGCTGAGGTAGGTGGTGCCTGAGTATGGCTGGGGTGAGAGTGTGGTTGAGGTAGGTGGTGGCTGAGTATGGCTGGGCTAGGTGTGGCTGAGGTAGGTGTTGGATGAGTATGGCTGGGCTACAATGTGACTGAAGTAGGTGGTGGCTGAGTATGGTTGGGCTAGGGTGTGGCTGAGGTATGTGTTACCTGAGTATACCTGGGCTAGGGTGATGCTGACGTAGGTGGTGGCTGAGTATGGCTGGGCTAGAGTGTGGCTGAGGTAGGTAATGGCTGAGTATGACTGGGCTAGGGTGTGGCTGAGCTAGGTGGAGGTTGAGTATGGCTGGGCTAGAGTGTGGCTGAGGTATGTAATGGCTGAATATGGCTGTGCTAGGATGTGACAGAGGTGGTGGCTGAGTATGGCTGGGCGAGTGTGTGGCTGAGGTACGTGCGGGATGAGTATAACTGGGCTAGTGTGTGGCTGAGGTAGGTGGTGACTGAGTATGGTTGGGCTAGGGTGTGGCTGGGGTAAGTGGAGGCTGAGTATGGTTAGGCTAGAGAGCGTCTGAAGAAGGTGGAGGCTGAGTATTGCTGGGCTTGAGTGTGGCAGAGGTGGGTGGAGGCTGAGTATTGCTGGGCTAGAGTGTGGCTGAGGTAGGTGGTGACTGAGTATGGCTGGGCTAGTGTGTGTGGCTGAGGTAGGTGGACGCTGAGTATGGCTGGGCTAGAGTGTGGCTGATGTAGGTGGAGGCTGAGTATTTCAGAGCTACCAACCTTTCCTCTTAAAAAGAACGTCGCTTTTGGCCGTTTGTCCGTATGGTCGAATATGGACGAAATTTGAAAATGAAAAAAAAAATGAAAATAAATTTGGGATTTTTTTTCAACAACTGTAAGTTAAGGGTCCTCTGATAGGTTAGGTGGGCAGGAAATTAATTTAAAGTTTCAAAACGGTATGAAAAACGTTAATGCAAAGTTGCCTCTTCCAAGCTTGCCGAGTCGGCCGGACGACTCAAACGGAAAACGGAACAGTACGTCACTTTTGTGAGTAGATTTCATTTCAAATTACGTCCAAATTTGGCCATAGCGCGCATACGAGGGAAAATTTACGTTAGTTTTTAGGGTACGGCTTGGGGCTACAGTGTGGCTGAGGCAGGTGGAGGCTGAGAATAGCTGGGCTAGGGTGTAGCTGAGGTAGGTGGTGGCTGAGTCTGGTTGGGCTAGGGTGTGGCTAAGGTAGGTGGTGGCTGACTAAGGCTGGGGTAGGGTGTTGCTGAGGTAGATGTTGGCTGAGTATGGCTGGGCTAGAGTTTGGCTGAGGTAGGTGTTTGGCTAAGTCTGGCTGGGCTAGAGTGTGGCTGAGGTAGGTGGTGGCTGAGTATGGCTGGGCTAGAGTGTGGCTGACGTAGGTGGTGACTGAGTATTGCTGGGCTAAAGTGTGGCTGAGTTAAGTTGAGGCTGAGTATGACAGGTCTAGAGTTTGGCTGAGGTAGGTGGGGCTGAGTATGGCTGGGTTACAGTTTGGCTGAGGTAGGTGGTGGCTGAGTCTCGTTGGGCTAGGGTGTGGCTGAGGTTGGTGGTAACTGACTAAGGCTGGGGTAGGGTGTTGCTGAGGTAGATGTTGACTGAGTATGGCTGGGCTAGAGTTTGGTTGAGGTAGGGGTTTGGCTAAGTCTGCCTGGGCTCGAGTGTGGCTGAGATAGGTGGTGGCTGAGTATGGCTGGGCTAGAGTGTGGCTGAGGTAGGTGGTGGCTGATTATGGTTGGCTAGAGTGTGGCTGAGGTAGGTGGTGGCTGAGTATGGCTGGGCTACAGTGTAGCTGAGGTAGGTGGTGGCTGATTATGGTTGGCTAGAGTGTGGCTGAGGTAGGTGGTGGCTGAGTATGGCAGGGCTAGGGTGCGGCTGAGGTAGGTGGGGCTGAGTATAGCTGGACTAGGGTGTGACTGTGGTAGGCGGAGGCTGAGTATTGCTGGGCTAGTGTGTGGCTAAGGCAGGTGGGGCAGAGTATGGCTGGGCTAGGGTGTAGCTGAGGTAGATCGTGGCTGAGTATGGCTGGGCTAGGGTGTGGCTGAGGATGGTGGTGACTGAGTATGGCTGGGTTAGTGTGTGGCTGAGGTAGGTGGTGGCTGAGTATGGCTGGGCTAGAGTGTGGCTGAGGTAGGTGGTGCCTGAGTATTGCTGGGCTAGGGTGTGGCAGAGGTACGTGGTGGCTGAGTATTGTTGGGCTAGAGTGTGGCTGAGGTAGGTAGTGGCTGAGTATGGCTGGGCTAGGGTGTGGCTGAGGTAGGTGGTGGCTGAGAGTGGCTGGGCTACAATGTGTCTGAGGTATGTGGTGTCTAAGTATGGCTGGGCTAGGGTGTTGCTGAGGTAGCTGTTGGCTGAGTATGTCTGGGCTAGGGTGTTGCTGAGGTAGGCGGTGGCTGAGTAAGGCTGGGCTAGAGTGTGGCTTAGGTAGGTGATGGCTGAGTATGGGTGGGCTAGTGTGTGGAGGAGGTAGGTGTAGACTGAGTATGGCTGGGCTAGTGTGTGGCTGAGGTAGGTAGACGCTGAGTATGGCTGGCACGGGTGTTGCTGAGGTAGGTGGTGGCTGATTATGGCTGGGCTAGAGTGTGGCTGAGGTAGGTGGTGGCTGAGTATAGCTGGGCTAGGGTGTGGCAGAGGTAGGTGGAGGTTGAGTATATCTGGGCTAGAGTGTAGCTGAGGTTTGTAATGGCTGAGTATGGCTGTGCTAGGATGTGACTGATGTAGGTGGTGGCTGAGTATGGCTGAGGTAGGTAGTGGCTGAATATGGCTGGGCTAGTGTGTGTGGCTGAGGTAGGTGAAGGCTAAGTATAGCTGGGCTAGAGTGTGGCTGAGGTAGGTGGAGGCTGAGTATTGCAAGGGTAGAGTGTGGCTGAGGTAGGTGGAGGCTGAGTATGGCTGAGCTACCAACCTGTCCTCTAAAAAAGAACGTCGCCTTTGACAGTTTGTCCGTATGGCCGAATATGGACGTAATTTGAAAATTAAAAAAAAAAAATTAAATAAATTTGGGATTTTTTTTTCAACAACTGTAAGTTAAGGGTCCTCTGATAGGTTAGGTGGGCAGGAAATTCTTATAAAGTTACAAAACGGTATGAAAAACGTTAATGCAAAGTTGCCTCTTCTAAGCTTGCCAAGTCAGCCAGACGACTCAAACAGAAAACGGAGCATTACGTCAATTCTGTGAGTCGATTTCATTTCAAATTACGTCCAAATTTGGCCATAGTGCACATACGAGAGAAAAGTGACGTTATTTTTAAGTTGATGAGTTGGGGCTACAGTGTGGCTGAGGTAGGTGGAGGCTGAGTATTGATGGGCTAGTGAATTGCTGAGGTAGGTGTGGCTGAGGTAGGTGGAGGCTGAGTATTGATGGGCTAGCGAATTGCTGAGGTAGGTGGTGACTGAGTATTGCTGGCTAGAGTGTGGCTGAGTTAAGTTGAGACTGAGTATGACAGGTCTAGAGTATGGCTGAGGTAGGTGGGGCTGAGTATGGCTGGGCTACAGTTTGGCTGAGGTAGGTATTGGCTGAGTATGGCTGGGCTAGGGTGTGGCTGAGGTAGGTGATGGCTGAGTATTGCTGGGCCAGGGTGTTGCTGAGGTAGATGGTGGTTTAATCTGGTTGGGCTAGGGTGTGGCTGAGGTAGGTGGTGGCTGACTAAGGCTGGGGTAGGGGTGTGGCTGAAGTAGATGTTGGCTGAGTATGGCTGGGCTAGAGTTTGGCTGATGTAGGTGTTTGGCTAAGTCTGGCTGGGCTAGAGTGTGGCTGAGTTAGGTGGTGGCTGAGTATGGCTGGGCTAGGGTGTGGCTGAGGTAGGTGTAGGCTGTGTATGGCTGGGCTAGAGTGTAGTTGAGGTAGGTGGTGGCTGAGTATTGCTGGGCTAGAGTGTGGCTAAGGCAGGTGGGACTGAGTATGGGTGGGCTAGTATGTAGCTGAGGTAGGTGGTGGCTGAGTATTGCTGGGCTAGGGTGTGGCTGAGGTAGGTGGTGGCTGATTATGGCTGGGCTAGAGTGTGGCTGAGGTAGGTGGTGGCTGAGTATAGCTGGGCTAGGGTGTGGCAGAGGTAGGTGGAGGTTGAGTATATCTGGGCTAGAGTGTAGCTGAGGTTTGTAATGGCTGAGTATGGCTGTGCTAGGATGTGACTGATGTAGGTGGTGGCTGAGTATGGCTGAGGTAGGTAGTGGCTGAATATGGCTGGGCTAGTGTGTGTGGCTGAGGTAGGTGAAGGCTAAGTATAGCTGGGCTAGAGTGTGGCTGAGGTAGGTGGAGGCTGAGTATTGCAGGGGTAGAGTGTGGCTGAGGTAGGTGGAGGCTGAGTATGGCTGGGCTACCAACCTGTCCTCTAAAAAAGAACGTCGCCTTTGACCGTTTGTCCGTATGGCCGAATATGGACGTAATTTGAAAATTAAAAAAAAAAAAATTAAATAAATTTGGGATTTTTTTTTCAACAACTGTAAGTTAAGGGTCCTCTGATAGGTTAGGTGGGCAGGAAATTCTTATAAAGTTACAAAACGGTATGAAAAACGTTAATGCAAAGTTGCCTCTTCTAAGCTTGCCAAGTCAGCCAGACGACTCAAACAGAAAACGGAACATTACGTCAATTCTGTGAGTCGATTTCATTTCAAATTACGTCCAAATTTGGCCATAGTGCACATACGAGAGAAAAGTGACGTTATTTTTAAGTTGATGAGTTGGGGCTACAGTGTGGCTGAGGTAGGTGGAGGCTGAGTATTGATGGGCTAGCGAATTGCTGAGGTAGGTGTGGCTGAGGTAGGTGGAGGCTGAGTATTGATGGGCTAGCGAATTGCTGAGGTAGGTGGTGACTGAGTATTGCTGGCTAGAGTGTGGCTGAGTTAAGTTGAGACTGAGTATGACAGGTCTAGAGTATGGCTGAGGTAGGTGGGGCTGAGTATGGCTGGGCTACAGTTTGGCTGAGGTAGGTATTGGCTGAGTATGGCTGGGCTAGGGTGTGGCTGAGGTAGGTGATGGCTGAGTATTGCTGGGCCAGGGTGTTGCTGAGGTAGATGGTGGTTTAATCTGGTTGGGCTAGGGTGTGGCTGAGGTAGGTGGTGGCTGACTAAGGCTGGGGTAGGGGTGTGGCTGAAGTAGATGTTGGCTGAGTATGGCTGGGCTAGAGTTTGGCTGATGTAGGTGTTTGGCTAAGTCTGGCTGGGCTAGAGTGTGGCTGAGTTAGGTGGTGGCTGAGTATGGCTGGGCTAGGGTGTGGCTGAGGTAGGTGTAGGCTGTGTATGGCTGGGCTAGAGTGTAGTTGAGGTAGGTGGTGGCTGAGTATTGCTGGGCTAGAGTGTGGCTAAGGCATTTGGGACTGAGTATGGGTGGGCTAGTATGTAGCTGAGGTAGGTGGTGGCTGAGTATTGCTGGGCTAGGGTGTGGCTGAGGTAGGTGGTGGCTGATTATGGCTGGGCTAGAGTGTGGCTGAGGTAGGTGGTGGCTGAGTATAGCTGGGCTAGGGTGTGGCAGAGGTAGGTGGAGGTTGAGTATATCTGGGCTAGAGTGTAGCTGAGGTTTGTAATGGCTGAGTATGGCTGTGCTAGGATGTGACTGATGTAGGTGGTGGCTGAGTATGGCTGAGGTAGGTAGTGGCTGAATATGGCTGGGCTAGTGTGTGTGGCTGAGGTAGGTGAAGGCTAAGTATAGCTGGGCTAGAGTGTGGCTGAGGTAGGTGGAGGCTGAGTATTGCAGGGGTAGAGTGTGGCTGAGGTAGGTGGAGGCTGAGTATGGCTGGGCTACCAACCTGTCCTCTAAAAAAGAACGTCGCCTTTGACCGTTTGTCCGTATGGCCGAATATGGACGTAATTTGAAAATTAAAAAAAAAAAAAAATTAAATAAATTTGGGATTTTTTTTTCAACAACTGTAAGTTAAGGGTCCTCTGATAGGTTAGGTGGGCAGGAAATTCTTATAAAGTTACAAAACGGTATGAAAAACGTTAATGCAAAGTTGCCTCTTCTAAGCTTGCCAAGTCAGCCAGACGACTCAAACAGAAAACGGAACATTACGTCAATTCTGTGAGTCGATTTCATTTCAAATTACGTCCAAATTTGGCCATAGTGCACATACGAGAGAAAAGTGACGTTATTTTTAAGTTGATGAGTTGGGGCTACAGTGTGGCTGAGGTAGGTGGAGGCTGAGTATTGATGGGCTAGCGAATTGCTGAGGTAGGTGTGGCTGAGGTAGGTGGAGGCTGAGTATTGATGGGCTAGCGAATTGCTGAGGTAGGTGGTGACTGAGTATTGCTGGCTAGAGTGTGGCTAAGGCAGGTGGGACTGAGTATGGGTGGGCTAGTATGTAGCTGAGGTAGGTGGTGGCTGAGTATTGCTGGGCTAGGGTGTGGCTGAGGTAGGTGTAGGCTGAGTATAGTTGGGCTAGAGTGTGGCTGAGGTAGGTAGTGACTGAGTATGGCTGGGCTAGGGTGTGGCTGAGGTAGGTGGTGTCTGAGCATGGCTGGGCTACAGTGTGGCTGAGGTATGTGGTGGCTGAGGTACGTGGTGGCTGAGTATGGTTGGACTAGAGTGTGGCTGTGGTAGGTAGTGGCTGAGTACGGCTGGGCAAGGGTGTGGCTGATGAAGGTGGTGGCTGAGAATGGCTGGGCTACAGTGTGGCTGAGGTATGTGGTGGCTGAGTATGACTGGGCTAGGGTGTTGCTGAGATAGGTGTTGGCTGAGTATGGCTGGGCTAGGGTGTTACTGAGGTAGGTGGTGGCTGAGTATGGCTGGGCTAGAGTGTTGCTGAGGTAGGTGGTGGCTGAGTATGACTGGGCTAGGGTGTTGCTGAGGTAGGTGTAGGCTGAGTATGGCTGGGCTAGTGTGTGGCTGAGGTAGGTGGACGCTGAGTATGGCTGGGCTAAGGTGTTGCTGAGGTAGGTGGTTGATTATGGCTGGGCTAGGGTGTGGCTGAGATAGGTATTGGCTGAGTATGGCAATGCTATTAAGATGTGACTAAGGTAAGTGGTGGCTGAGTATGTTTGGGCTAGTGTGTGGCTGAGTATGTTTGGGCTAGTGTGTGGCTGAGGGACGGGGGGGGGTGAGTATGGCTGGGCTAGGGTGTGGCTGAGGTAGGTGGTGGCTGAGTATAGCTGGGCTAGGGTGTGGCTGAGGTAGGTGGAGGTTGAGCATGGCTGGGCTTGTGTGTGGCTGAGGTAGGTGGAGGCTGAGTATGGCTGGGCTAGTGTGTGGCTGAGTTAGGTGGTGGCTGAGAATGGCTGGGCTAGTGTTTGGCTGAGGTGGGTGGGGCTGAGTATGTATGGGCTAGTGTGTGGCTGAGGTAGGTGGTGGCTGAGTATGGCTGGGCTAGTGAATGGGTGAGGTGGGTGGGGCTGAGTATGGATGGGCTAGTGTGTGGCTGAGGTCGGTGGTGGCTGAGTATTACTTTGCTAGTGTGTGGCTGAGGTAGGTGGTGGCTGAGAATGGTTGGGCTAGTGTGTGGCTGAGGTGGGTGGGGCTGAGTATGGCTGGGGCTAGTAATTGGCTGAGGTGGGTGGGGCTGAGTATGGATGGGCTAGTGTGTGGCTGAGGTCGGTGGTGGCTGAGTATTACTTTGCTAGTGTGTGGCTGAGGTAGGTTTTGGCTGCGAATGGTTGGGCTAGTGTGTGGCTGAGGTGGGTGGGGCTGAGTATGGCTGGGCTAGGGTGTGGCTGAGGTAGGTGGTGTCTGAGCATGGCTGGGCTACAGTGTGGCTGAGGTATGTGGTGGCTGAGGTACGTGGTGGCTGAGTATGGTTGGACTTGAGTGTGGCTGTGGTAGGTAGTGGCTGAGTATGGCTGGGCTAGGGTGTGGCTGATGAAGGTGGTGGCTGAGAATGGCTGGGCTACAGTGTGGCTGAGGTATGTGGTGGCTGAGTATGACTGGGCTAGGGTGTTGCTGAGATAGGTGTTGGCTGAGTATGGCTGGGCTAGGGTGTTACTGAGGTAGGTGGTGGCTGAGTATGGCTGGGCTAGAGTGTTGCTGAGGTAGGTGGTGGCTGAGTATGACTAGGCTTGGGTGTTGCTGAGGTAGGTGTAGGCTGAGTATGGCTGGGCTAGTGTGTGGCTGAGGTAGGTGGACGCTGAGTATGGCTGGGCTAAGGTGTTGCTGAGGTAGGTGGTTAATTATGGCTGGGCTAGGGTGTGGCTGAGATAGGTATTGGCTGAGTATGGCTGGGCTAGTGTGCTGCTGAGGTAGGTGGAGGTTGAGTCTGGCTGGGCTAGAATGTAGCTGAGGTTTGTAATGGCTGAGTATGGCAATGCTAGGATGTGACTGAGGTAGGTGGTGGGTGATTATGTTTGGGCTAGTGTGTGGCTGAGGAACTGGGGGCTGAGTATGGCTGGGCTAGGGTACTGCTGAGGTAGGTGGAGGTTGAGTCTGGCTGGGCTAGGGTGTGGCTGAGGTAGGTGGTGGCTGGGTATTGCTGGGCTAGGGTGTGGCTGAGGTAGGTGGAGGTTGAGTATGACTGGGCTTGTGTGTGGCTGAGGTAGGTAGAGGCTGAGTATGGCTGGGCTAGTGTTTGGCTGAGGTGGGTGGGGCTGAGTATGGATGGGCTACTGTGTGGCTGAGGTAGGTGGTGGCTGAGTATGACTGGGCTAGTGTTTGGCTGAGGTGGGTGGGGCTGAGTATGGATGGGATAGTGTGTGGCTGAGGTAGGTGGTGGCTGAGTATGGCTGGGCTAGTGTTTGGCTGAAGTGGGTGGGGCTGAGTATGGATGGGCTAGTGTGTGGCTGAGGTAGGTGGTGGCTGAGTATGGCTGGGCTAGTGTTTGGCTGAAGTAGGTGGTGGCTGAGTATGGCTGGACTAGAGTGTTGCTGAGGTATGTGGTGGCTGAGTATGGCTGGACTAGAGTGTTGCTGAGGTATGTGGTGGCTGAGTGTGACTGGGCTAGGGTGTTGCTGAGGTAGGTGTAGGCTGAGTATGGCTGGGCTTGTGTGTGGCTGAGGTAGGTGGACGCTGAGCATGGCTGGGCTAAGGTGTTGCTGAGGTAGGTGGTTGATTATGGGTGGGCTAGGGTGTGGCTGAGATAGGTATTGGCTGAGTATGGCAATGCTATTAGGATGTGACTGAGGTAGGTGGTGGCTGAGTATGTTTGGGCTAGTGTGTGGCTGAGGGATGGGGGGGGGGCTGAGTATGGCTGGGCTAGGGTGTGGCTGAGGTAGGTGGTGGCTGAGAATGGCTGGGCTAGTGTTTGGCTGAGGTGGGTGGGGCTGAGTATGGATGGGCTAGTGTGTGGCTGAGGTAGGTGGAGGCTGACTATGACAGGGCTAGTGATTGGCTGAAGTGGGTGGGGCTGAGTATGGATGGGCTAGTGTGTGGCTGAGGTCGGTGGTGGCTGAGTGTTATTTTGATAGTGTGTGGCTGAGGTAGGTGGTGGCTGAGAATGGTTGGGCTAGTGTGTGGCTGAGGTGGGTGGGGCTGAGTATGGCTGGGCTAGTGTGTGGCTGAGGTGGGTGGGGCTGAGTATGGATGGGCTAGTGTGTGGCTGAGGTGGGTGGGGCTGAGTATGGCTGGGCTAGGGTGTGGCTGAGGTGGGTGGGGCTGAGTATGGCTGGGCTAGGGTGTGGCTGAGGTAGGTGATGGCTGAGTATTGCTGGGCCAGGGTGTTGCTGAGGTAGATGGTGGTTTAATCTGGTTGGGCTAGAGTGTTGCTGTGGTAGGTGGTGGCTGACTAAGGCTGGGGTAGGGGTGTGGCTGAAGTAGATGTTGGCTGAGTATGGCTGGGCTAGAGTTTGGCTGATGTAGGTGTTTGGCTAAGTCTGGCTGGGCTAGAGTGTGGCTGAGTTAGGTGGTGGCTGAATATGGCTGGGCTAGGGTGTGGCTGAGGTAGGTGTAGGCTGTGTATGGCTGGGCTAGAGTGTAGTTGAGGTAGGTGGTGGCTGAGTATTGCTGGGCTAGAGTGTGGCTAAGGCAGGTGGGACTGAGTATGGGTGGGCTACAGTTTGGCTGAGGTAGGTATTGGCTGAGTATGGCTGGGCTAGGGTGTGGCTGAGGTAGGTGATGGCTGAGTATTGCTGGGCCAGGGTGTTGCTGAGGTAGATGGTGGTTTAATCTGGTTGGGCTAGGGTGTGGCTGAGGTAGGTGGTGGCTGACTAAGGCTGGGGTAGGGGTGTGGCTGAAGTAGATGTTGGCTGAGTATGGCTGGGCTAGAGTTTGGCTGATGTAGGTGTTTGGGTAAGTCTGGCTGGGCTAGAGTGTGGCTGAGTTAGGTGGTGGCTGAGTATGGCTGGGCTAGGGTGTGGCTGAGGTACGTGTAGGCTGTGTATGGCTGGGCTAGAGTGTAGTTGAGGTAGGTGGTGGCTGAGTATTGCTGGGCTAGAGTGTGGCTAAGGCAGGTGGGACTGAGTATGGGTGGGCTAGTATGTAGCTGAGGTAGGTGGTGGCTGAGTATTGCTGGGCTAGGGTGTGGCTGAGGTAGGTGGTGGCTGATTATGGCTGGGCTAGAGTGTGGCTGAGGTAGGTGGTGGCTGAGTATAGCTGGGCTAGGGTGTGGCAGAGGTAGGTGGAGGTTGAGTATATCTGGGCTAGAGTGTAGCTGAGGTTTGTAATGGCTGAGTATGGCTGTGCTAGGATGTGACTGATGTAGGTGGTGGCTGAGTATGGCTGAGGTAGGTAGTGGCTGAATATGGCTGGGCTAGTGTGTGTGGCTGAGGTAGGTGAAGGCTAAGTATAGCTGGGCTAGAGTGTGGCTGAGGTAGGTGGAGGCTGAGTATTGCAGGGGTAGAGTGTGGCTGAGGTAGGTGGAGGCTGAGTATGGCTGGGCTACCAACCTGTCCTCTAAAAAAGAACGTCGCCTTTGACCGTTTGTCCGTATGGCCGCATATGGACGTAATTTGAAAATTAAAAAAAAAAAAATTAAATAAATTTGGGATTTTTTTTTTCAACAACTGTAAGTTAAGGGTCCTCTGATAGGTTAGGTGGGCAGGAAATTCTTATAAAGTTACAAAACGGTATGAAAAACGTTAATGCAAAGTTGCCTCTTCTAAGCTTGCCAAGTCAGCCAGACGACTCAAACAGAAAACGGAACATTACGTCAATTCTGTGAGTCGATTTCATTTCAAATTACGTCCAAATTTGGCCATAGTGCACATACGAGAGAAAAGTGACGTTATTTTTAAGTTGATGAGTTGGGGCTACAGTGTGGCTGAGGTAGGTGGAGGCTGAGTATTGATGGGCTAGCGAATTGCTGAGGTAGGTGTGGCTGAGGTAGGTGGAGGCTGAGTATTGATGGGCTAGCGAATTGCTGAGGTAGGTGGTGACTGAGTATTGCTGGCTAGAGTGTGGCTGAGTTAAGTTGAGACTGAGTATGACAGGTCTAGAGTATGGCTGAGGTAGGTGGGGCTGAGTATGGCTGGGCTACAGTTTGGCTGAGGTAGGTATTGGCTGAGTATGGCTGGGCTAGGGTGTGGCTGAGGTAGGTGATGGCTGAGTATTGCTGGGCCAGGGTGTTGCTGAGGTAGATGGTGGTTTAATCTGGTTGGGCTAGGGTGTGGCTGAGGTAGGTGGTGGCTGACTAAGGCTGGGGTAGGGGTGTGGCTGAAGTAGATGTTGGCTGAGTATGGCTGGGCTAGAGTTTGGCTGATGTAGGTGTTTGGCTAAGTCTGGCTGGGCTAGAGTGTGGCTGAGTTAGGTGGTGGCTGAGTATGGCTGGGCTAGGGTGTGGCTGAGGTAGGTGTAGGCTGTGTATGGCTGGGCTAGAGTGTAGTTGAGGTAGGTGGTGGCTGAGTATTGCTGGGCTAGAGTGTGGCTAAGGCAGGTGGGACTGAGTATGGGTGGGCTACAGTTTGGCTGAGGTAGGTATTGGCTGAGTATGGCTGGGCTAGGGTGTGGCTGAGGTAGGTGATGGCTGAGTATTGCTGGGCCAGGGTGTTGCTGAGGTAGATGGTGGTTTAATCTGGTTGGGCTAGGGTGTGGCTGAGGTAGGTGGTGGCTGACTAAGGCTGGGGTAGGGGTGTGGCTGAAGTAGATGTTGGCTGAGTATGGCTGGGCTAGAGTTTGGCTGATGTAGGTGTTTGGCTAAGTCTGGCTGGGCTAGAGTGTGGCTGAGTTAGGTGGTGGCTGAGTATGGCTGGGCTAGGGTGTGGCTGAGGTAGGTGTAGGCTTTGTATGGCTGGGCTAGAGTGTAGTTGAGGTAGGTGGTGGCTGAGTATTGCTGGGCTAGAGTGTGGCTAAGGCAGGTGGGACTGAGTATGGGTGGGCTAGTATGTAGCTGAGGTAGGTGGTGGCTGAGTATTGCTGGGCTAGGGTGTGGCTGAGGTAGGTGGTGGCTGATTATGGCTGGGCTAGAGTGTGGCTGAGGTAGGTGGTGGCTGAGTATAGCTGGGCTAGGGTGTGGCAGAGGTAGGTGGAGGTTGAGTATATCTGGGCTAGAGTGTAGCTGAGGTTTGTAATGGCTGAGTATGGCTGTGCTAGGATGTGACTGATGTAGGTGGTGGCTGAGTATGGCTGAGGTAGGTAGTGGCTGAATATGGCTGGGCTAGTGTGTGTGGCTGAGGTAGGTGAAGGCTAAGTATAGCTGGGCTAGAGTGTGGCTGAGGTAGGTGGAGGCTGAGTATTGCAGGGGTAGAGTGTGGCTGAGGTAGGTGGAGGCTGAGTATGGCTGGGCTACCAACCTGTCCTCTCAAAAAGAACGTCGCCTTTGACCGTTTGTCCGTATGGCCGAATATGGACGTAATTTGAAAATTAAAAAAAAAAAAAATTAAATAAATTTGGGATTTTTTTTTCAACAACTGTAAGTTAAGGGTCCTCTGATAGGTTAGGTGGGCAGGAAATTGTTATAAAGTTACAAAACGGTATGAAAAACGTTAATGCAAAGTTGCCTCTTCTAAGCTTGCCAAGTCAGCCAGACGACTCAAACAGAAAACGGAACATTACGTCAATTCTGTGAGTCGATTTCATTTCAAATTACGTCCAAATTTGGCCATAGTGCACATACGAGAGAAAAGTGACGTTATTTTTAAGTTGATGAGTTGGGGCTACAGTGTGGCTGAGGTAGGTGGAGGCTGAGTATTGATGGGCTAGCGAATTGCTGAGGTAGGTGTGGCTGAGGTAGGTGGAGGCTGAGTATTGATGGGCTAGCGAATTGCTGAGGTAGGTGGTGACTGAGTATTGCTGGCTAGAGTGTGGCTAAGGCAGGTGGGACTGAGTATGGGTGGGCTAGTATGTAGCTGAGGTAGGTGGTGGCTGAGTATTGCTGGGCTCGGGTGTGGCTGAGGTAGGTGTAGGCTGAGTATAGTTGGGCTAGAGTGTGGCTGAGGTAGGTAGTGACTGAGTATGGCTGGGCTAGGGTGTGGCTGAGGTAGGTGGTGTCTGAGCATGGCTGGGCTACAGTGTGGCTGAGGTATGTGGTGGCTGAGGTACGTGGTGGCTGAGTATGGTTGGACTAGAGTGTGGCTGTGGTAGGTAGTGGCTGAGTACGGCTGGGCAAGGGTGTGGCTGATGAAGGTGGTGGCTGAGAATGGCTGGGCTCCAGTGTGGCTGAGGTATGTGGTGGCTGAGTATGACTGGGCTAGGGTGTTGCTGAGATAGGTGTTGGCTGAGTATGGCTGGGCTAGGGTGTTACTGAGGTAGGTGGTGGCTGAGTATGGCTGGGCTAGAGTGTTGCTGAGGTAGGTGGTGGCTGAGTATGACTGGGCTAGGGTGTTGCTGAGGTAGGTGTAGGCTGAGTATGGCTGGGCTAGTGTGTGGCTGAGATAGGTATTGGCTGAGTATGGCAATGCTATTAAGATGTGACTAAGGTAAGTGGTGGCTGAGTATGTTTGGGCTAGTGTGTGGCTGAGTATGTTTGGGCTAGCGTGTGGCTGAGGGACGGGGGGGGGTGAGTATGGCTGGGCTAGGGTGTGGCTGAGGTAGGTGGTGGCTGAGTATAGCTGGGCTAGGGTGTGGCTGAGGTAGGTGGAGGTTGAGCATGGCTGGGCTTGTGTGTGGCTGAGGTAGGTGGAGGCTGAGTATGGCTGGGCTAGTGTGTGGCTGAGTTAGGTGGTGGCTGAGAATGGCTGGGCTAGTGTTTGGCTGAGGTGGGTGGGGCTGAGTATGTATGGGCTAGTGTGTGGCTGAGGTAGGTGGTGGCTGAGTATGGCTGGGCTAGTGATTGGGTGAGGTGGGTGGGGCTGAGTATGGATGGGCTAGTGTGTGGCTGAGGTCGGTGGTGGCTGAGTATTACTTTGCTAGTGTGTGGCTGAGGTAGGTGGTGGCTGAGAATGGTTGGGCTAGTGTGTGGCTGAGGTGGGTGGGGCTGAGTATGGCTGGGGCTAGTAATTGGCTGAGGTTGGTGGGGCTGAGTATGGATGGGCTAGTGTGTGGCTGAGGTCGGTGGTGGCTGAGTATTACTTTGCTAGTGTGTGGCTGAGGTAGGTTTTGGCTGCGAATGGTTGGGCTAGTGTGTGGCTGAGGTGGGTGGGGCTGAGTATGGCTGGGCTAGGGTGTGGCTGAGGTAGGTGGTGTCTGAGCATGGCTGGGCTACAGTGTGGCTGAGGTATGTGGTGGCTGAGGTACGTGGTGGCTGAGTATGGTTGGACTTGAGTGTGGCTGTGGTAGGTAGTGGCTGAGTATGGCTGGGCTAGGGTGTGGCTGATGAAGGTGGTGGCTGAGAATGGCTGGGCTACAGTGTGGCTGAGGTATGTGGTGGCTGAGTATGACTGGGCTAGGGTGTTGCTGAGGTAGGTGGTGGCTGAGTATGGCTGGGCTAGAGTGTTGCTGAGGTAGGTGGTGGCTGAGTATGACTAGGCTAGGGTGTTGCTGAGGTAGGTGTAGGCTGAGTATGGCTGGGCTAGTGTGTGGCTGAGGTAGGTGGACGCTGAGTATGGCTGGGCTAAGGTGTTGCTGAGGTAGGTGGTTAATTATGGCTGGGCTAGGGTGTGGCTGAGATAGGTATTGGCTGAGTATGGCTGGGCTAGTGTGCTGCTGAGGTAGGTGGAGGTTGAGTCTGGCTGGGCTAGAATGTAGCTGAGGTTTGTAATGGCTGAGTATGGCAATGCTAGGATGTGACTGAGGTAGGTGGTGGGTGATTATGTTTGGGCTAGTGTGTGGCTGAGGAACTGGGGGCTGAGTATGGCTGGGCTAGGGTCCTGCTGAGGTAGGTGGAGGTTGAGTCTGGCTGGGCTAGAATATTGCTGAGGTTTGTAATGGCTGAGTATGGCAATGCTAGGATGTGGCTGAGGTAGGTGGTGGCTGAGTATTGCTGGGCTAGGGTGTGGCTGAGGTAGGTGGAGGTTGAGTATGACTGGGCTTGTGTGTGGCTGAGGTAGGTAGAGGCTGAGTATGGCTGGGCTAGTGTTTGGCTGAGGTGGGTGGGGCTGAGTATGGATGGGCTACTGTGTGGCTGAGGTAGGTGGTGGCTGAGTATGACTGGGCTAGTGTTTGGCTGAGGTGGGTGGGGCTGAGTATGGATGGGATAGTGTGTGGCTGAGGTAGGTGGTGGCTGAGTATGGCTGGGCTAGTGTTTGGCTGAAGTGGGTGGGGCTGAGTATGGATGGGCTAGTGTGTGGCTGAGGTAGGTGGTGGCTGAGTATGGCTGGGCTAGTGTTTGGCTGAAGTAGGTGGTGGCTGAGTATGGCTGGACTAGAGTGTTGCTGAGGTATGTGGTGGCTGAGTATGGCTGGACTAGAGTGTTGCTGAGGGATGTGGTGGCTGAGTATGACTGGGCTAGGGTGTTGCTGAGGTAGGTGTAGGCTGAGTATGGCTGGGCTTGTGTGTGGCTGAGGTAGGTGGACGCTGAGCATGGCTGGGCTAAGGTGTTGCTGAGGTAGGTGGTTGATTATGGGTGGGCTAGGGTGTGGCTGAGATAGGTATTGGCTGAGTATGGCAATGCTATTAAGATGTGACTGAGGTAGGTGGTGGCTGAGTATGTTTGGGCTAGTGTGTGGCTGAGGGATGGGGGGGGGGTTCTGAGTATGGCTGGGCTAGGGTGTGGCTGAGGTAGGTGGTGGCTGAGAATGGCTGGGCTAGTGTTTGGCTGAGGTGGGTGGGGCTGAGTATGGATGGGCTAGTGTGTGGCTGAGGTAGGTGGAGGCTGAGTATGACTGGGCTAGTGATTGGCTGAAGTGGGTGGGGCTGAGTATGGATGGGCTAGTGTGTGGCTGAGGTCGGTGGTGGCTGAGTGTTATTTTGCTAGTGTGTGGCTGAGGTAGGTGGTGGCTGAGAATGGTTGGGCTAGTGTGTGGCTGAGGTGGGTGGGGCTGAGTATGGCTGGGCTAGTGTGTGGCTGAGGTGGGTGGGGCTGAGTATGGATGGGCTAGTGTGTGGCTGAGGTGGGTGGGGCTGAGTATGGCTGGGCTAGGGTGTGGCTGAGGTGGGTGGGGCTGAGTATGGCTGGGCTAGGGTGTGGCTGAGGTAGGTGATGGCTGAGTATTGCTGGGCCAGGGTGTTGCTGAGGTAGATGGTGGTTTAATCTGGTTGGGCTAGGGTGTGGCTGAGGTAGGTGGTGGCTGACTAAGGCTGGGGTAGGGGTGTGGCTGAAGTAGATGTTGGCTGAGTATGGCTAGGCTAGAGTTTGGCTGATGTAGGTGTTTGGCTAAGTCTGGCTGGGCTAGAGTGTGGCTGAGTTAGGTGGTGGCTGAGTATGGCTGGGCTAGGGTGTGGCTGAGGTAGGTGTAGGCTGTGTATGGCTGGGCTAGAGTGTAGTTGAGGTAGGTGGTGGCTGAGTATTGCTGGGCTAGAGTGTGACTAAGGCAGGTGGGACTGAGTATGGGTGGGCTAGTATGTAGCTGAGGTAGGTGGTGGCTGAGTATTGCTGGGCTAGGGTGTGGCTGAGGTAGGTGTAGGCTGAGTATAGTTGGGCTAGAGTGTGGCTGAGGTAGGTAGTGACTGAGTATGGCTGGGCTAGGGTGTGGCTGAGGTAGGTGGTGTCTGAGCATGGCTGGGCTACAGTGTGGCTGAGGTATGTGGTGGCTGAGGTACGTGGTGGCTGAGTATGGTTGGACTAGAGTGTGGCTGTGGTAGGTAGTGGCTGAGTACGGCTGGGCAAGGGTGTGGCTGATGAAGATGGTGGCTGAGAATGGCTGGGCTACAGTGTGGCTGAGGTATGTGGTGGCTGAGTATGACTGGGCTAGGGTGTTGCTGAGATAGGTGTTGGGTGAGTATGGCTGGGCTAGGGTGTTACTGAGGTAGGTGGTGGCTGAGTATGGCTGGGCTAGAGTGTTGCTGAGGTAGATGGTGGCTGAGTATGACTGGGCTAGGGTGTTGCTGAGGTAGGTGTAGGCTGAGTATGGCTGGGCTAGTGTGTGGCTGAGGTAGGTGGACGCTGAGTATGGCTGGGCTAAGGTGTTGCTGAGGTAGGTGGTTGATTATGGCTGGGCTAGGGTGTGGCTGAGATAGGTATTGGCTGAGTATGGCAATGCTATTAAGATGTGACTGAGGTAGGTGGTGGCTGAGTATGTTTGGGCTAGTGTGTGGCTGAGTATGTTTGGGCTAGTGTGTGGCTGAGGGACGGGGGGGGGGGTGAGTATGGCTGAGCTAGGGTGTGGCTGAGGTAGGTGGTGGCTGAGTATAGCTGGGCTAGGGTGTGGCTGAGGTAGGTGGAGGTTGAGCATGGCTGGGCTTGTGTGTGGCTGAGGTAGGTGGAGGCTGAGTATGGCTGGGCTAGTGTGTGGCTGAGTTAGGTGGTGGCTGAGAATGGCTGGGCTAGTGTTTGGCTGAGGTGGGTGGGGCTGAGTATGTATGGGCTAGTGTGAGGCTGAGGTAGGTGGTGGCTGAGTATGGCTGGGCTAGTGATTGGGTGAGGTGGGTGGGGCTGAGTATGGATGGGCTAGTGTGTGGCTGAGGTCGGTGGAGGCTGAGTATTACTTTGCTAGTGTGTGGCTGAGGTAGGTGGTGGCTGAGGTAGGTGGTGGCTGAGAATGGTTGGGCTAGTGTGTGGCTGAGGTGGGTGGGGCTGAGTATGGCTGGGGCTAGTAATTGGCTGAGGTGGGTGGGGCTGAGTATGGATGGGCTAGTGTGTGGCTGAGGTCGGTGGTGGCTGAGTATTACTTTGCTAGTGTGTGGCTGAGGTAGGTTTTGGCTGCGAATGGTTGGGCTAGTGTGTGGCTGAGGTGGGTGGGGCTGAGTATGGCTGGGCTAGGGTGTGGCTGAGGTAGGTGGTGTCTGAGCATGGCTGGGCTACAGTGTGGCTGAGGTATGTGGTGGCTGAGGTACGTGGTGGCTGAGTATGGTTGGACTTGAGTGTGGCTGTGGTAGGTAGTGGCTGAGTATGGCTGGGCTAGGGTGTGGCTGATGAAGGTGGTGGCTGAGAATGGCTGGGCTACAGTGTGGCTGAGGTATGTGGTGGCTGAGTATGACTGGGCTAGGGTGTTGCTGAGATAGGTGTTGGCTGAGTATGGCTGGGCTAGGGTGTTACTGAGGTAGGTGGTGGCTGAGTATGGCTGGGCTAGAGTGTTGCTGAGGTAGGTGGTGGCTGAGTATGACTGGGCTAGGGTGTTGCTGAGGTAGGTGTAGGCTGAGTATGGCTGGGCTAGTGTGTGGCTGAGGTAGGTGGACGCTGAGTATGGCTGGGCTAAGGTGTTGCTGAGGTAGGTGGTTAATTATTTCTGGGCTAGGGTGTGGCTGAGATAGGTATTGGCTGAGTATGGCTGGGCTAGTGTGCTGCTGAGGTAGGTGGAGGTTGAGTCTGGCTGGGCTAGAATGTAGCTGAGGTTTGTAATGGCTGAGTATGGCAATGCTAGGATGTGACTGAGGTAGGTGGTGGGTGATTATGTTTGGGCTAGTGTGTGGCTGAGGAACTGGGGGCTGAGTATGGCTGGGCTAGGGTCCTGCTGAGGTAGGTGGAGGTTGAGTCTGGCTGGGCTAGAATATTGCTGAGGTTTGTAATGGCTGAGTATGGCAATGCTAGGATGTGGCTGAGGTAGGTGGTGGCTGAGTATTGCTGGGCTAGGGTGTGGCTGAGGTAGGTGGAGGTTGAGTATGACTGGGCTTGTGTGTGGCTGAGGTAGGTAGAGGCTGAGTATGGCTGGGCTAGTGTTTGGCTGAGGTGGGTGGGGCTGAGTATGGATGGGCTACTGTGTGGCTGAGGTAGGTGGTGGCTGAGTATGGCTGGGCTAGTGTTTGGCTGAAGTGGGTGGGGCTGAGTATGGATGGGCTAGTGTGTGGCTGAGGTAGGTGGTGGCTGAGTATTGCTGGGCTAGGGTGTTACTGAAGTAGGTGGTGGCTGAGTATGGCTGGACTAGAGTGTTGCTGAGGTATGTGGTAGCTGAGTATGGCTGGACTAGAGTGTTGCTGAGGTATGTGGTGGCTGAGTATGACTGGGCTAGGGTGTTGCTGAGGTAGGTGTAGGCTGAGTATGGCTGGGCTTGTGTGTGGCTGAGGTAGGTGGACGCTGAGCATGGCTGGGCTAAGGTGTTGCTGAGGTAGGTGGTTGATTATGGGTGGGCTAGGGTGTGGCTGAGATAGGTATTGGCTGAGTATGGCAATGCTATTAAGATGTGACTGAGGTAGGTGGTGGCTGAGTATGTTTGGGCTAGTGTGTGGCTGAGGGACGGGGGGGGGGCTGAGTATGGCTGGGCTAGGGTGTGGCTGAGGTAGGTGGTGGCTGAGAATGGCTGGGCTAGTGTTTGGCTGAGGTGGGTGGGGCTGAGTATGGATGGGCTAGTGTGTGGCTGAGGTAGGTGGAGCTGAGTATGACTGGGCTAGTGATTGGCTGAAGTGTGTGGGGCTGAGTATGGATGGGCTAGTGTGTGGCTGAGGTCGGTGGTGGCTGAGTGTTACTTTGCTAGTGTGTGGCTGAGGTAGGTGGTGGCTGAGAATGGTTGGGCTAGTGTGTGGCTGAGGTGGGTGGGGCTGAGTATGGCTGGGCTAGTGTGTGGCTGAGGTGGGTGGGGCTGAGTATGGATGGGCTAGGGTGTGGCTGAGGTGGGTGGGGCTGAGTATGGCTGGGCTAGGGTGTGGCTGAGGTGGGTGGGGCTGAGTATGGCTGGACTAGTGTGAGGCTGAGGTGGGTGGGGCTGAGTATGGTCGCCGTTACGTGTTTGTGTTTAGATTAGCGGCCACGCTACTGTCTCCCTGACGGTAATTATTCCATCACCTGGGCCGTAATACCTGGGTGACCGGTAGGGGACCAACCCCACCATATTTCCTCATGCCTCTCACCTTTTAATTACTGTGAGGGCGTCGTCTACACCTATGGTGGCATTTTACCCTCACTCTCTACTTGTTTATACTCAAAGTCAATATTTTGTCGCATTAAATCCTGTATGTGTGCTTTGTGTGTGTGTGTGTGTGTGTGTGTGTGTGTGTGTGTGTGTGTGTGTGTGTGTGTGTGTGTGTGTGTGTGTGTGTGTGTGTGTGTGTGTGTGTGTGTGTGTGTGTGTGTGTATGTGTGTGTACTCACCTAATTCTACTTACCTAATTGTGCTTGCGGGGGTTTAGCTCTGGCTCTTTGGTCCCGCCTCTCAACCGTCAATCAACTGGTGTACAGATTCCTGAGCCTACTGGGCTCTATCATATCTACATTTGAAACTGTGTATGGAGTCAGCCTCCACCACAGTCCTTCCTAGTGCATTCCATTTACTAACTACTCTGTCACTGAGAAAAGTTCTTTCTAATGTCTCTGTGGCTCATTTGGGTACTCAGCTTCCACCTGTGTCCCCTTGTTCGCGTCCCTCCAGTGTTGAATAGTTCATCCTTGTTTACCCGGTCGATTCCCCTGAGGATTTTGTAGGTTGTGATCATGTCCCCCCCCTACTCTTCTGTCTTCCAGTGTCGTAAGGTGCATTTCCCGCAGCCTTTCCTCATAACTCATGCCTCTTAGTTCCGGGACAAGTCTAGTAGCATACCTTTGGACTTTTTTCAGCTTCGTCTTGTGCTTGACAAGGTACGGGCTCCATGCTGGGGCCGCATACTCCAGGATTGGTGTTACATATGTGGTATTCAAGGATCTGAATGATTCCTTACACAGGTTCCTGAAGGCAGTTCTGATGTTAGCCAGCCTCGCATATGCCGCAGACGTTATTCTCTTTATGTGGACTTCAGGAGACAGGTTTGGTGTGATATCAACTCCTAGATCTTTCTCTCTGTCTGTTTCATTAAGTACTTCATCTCCTATTCTGTATCCTGTGTCTGGCCTCCTGTTTCCACGGCCTAGTTTCATTACTTTGAATTTACTCGGGTTGAACTTCAACAGCCATTTGTTGGACCATTCACTCAGTCTATCTAGGTCATCTTGTTGCCTCCTACTATCATCCTCTGTTTCAATCCTCCTCATAATTTTTGCATCGTCGGCAAACATTGAGAGGAACGAATCTATACCCTCTGGGAGATCATTTACATATACCAGAAACAGTATAGGTCCAAGGACTGACCCCTGCGGGACTCCATTTGTAACGTCTCGCCAATCTGAGACCTCACCCCTCACACAGACTCGTTGTCTCCTGTTGCTTAGGTACTCCTCTATCCACCGGAGTACCTTCCCTTTCACTCCAGCCTGCATCTCTAACTTTCGCACTAGCTTCTAGTGTGGCACTGTATCAAAGGCTTTCTGACAATCCAAAAATATGCAGTCTGCCCACCCTTCTCTTTCCTGCCTTATTTTTGTTGCCTGGTCGTAGAATTCAAATAACCCTGTGAGGCAGGACCTGCCATCCCTGAAACCATGTTGATGCTGTGTTACAAAGTTCCTTCGCACCAGATGCTCCACTAGTTTTTTTCGCACAATCTTCTCCATCAGCTTGCATGGTATGCAGGTTAGGGACACTGGTCAGTAGTTCAGTGCCTCCTGTCTATCCCCTTTCTTGTATATCGGGACTACGTTAGCGCTTTCCAAATATCTGGCAGTTCCCCTGTTGCCAGTGATTTGTTATACACTATGGAGAGTGGTAGGCACAGTTCTCTTGCTCCTTCCTTTAGAACCCAAGGGGAGATTCCATCTGGGCCTATAGCCTTTGTCACATCCAACTCTAGTAAACACTTCCTTACTTCCCCACTGGTAATCTCAAACTCTTCCAATGGTTCCTGGTTAGCTATTCCCTCACTTACCTCTGGAATTTCTCCTTGCTCTAAGGTGAAGACCTCCTGGAATTCCTTATTCAATTCCTCACACACTTCCTTGTCATTTGTAGTGAATCCTTCTGCCCCTATCCATAATTTCATAACCTGTTCCTTTTCTGTTGTTTTTCTCCTGATGTGGCTATGCAACAATTTAGGCTGAGTCTTTAACTTGCTTGCGATGTCATTTTCGTATAGACTTTCTGCCTCTCTTCTCATCCTGACATATTCATTCCTGGCATTCTGGTATCTTTCTCTGCTCTCCAGTGTCCTGTTATTCCTATAGTTCCTCCATGCCCTTTTACTTTGCTGCTTAGCTTGCCTACATCTCTGATTAAACCATGGGTTTCTCATTTTCATTTCTCTGTTTTCCTTTTGGACTGGGACAAACTTGTTTGCTGCGTCCTTGCACTTCTGCGTGATGTAATCCATCATATCTTGGGCCGTCTTTCCCCTGAGCTATGTTTCCCATGCTATATCTGTTAGGAATTTTCTTATCCCCTCATAGTTTCCCTTTCGGTATGCTAACCTTTTGGTTTCGGTATCCCTCCTCGAGTTCAATAACCATTCTTCAGTCAAGTACTCAAACACCAGTACACTGTGGTCGCTCATACCTACTGGGTCCTCAAAACCGATTTCCATTATGTCGGAGTCGTTCAGAGTGAAGACTAGGTCGAGTCTCGCTGGTTCGTCATTGCCTCTCATCCTTGTGGGTTCTCTGACATGCTGGGTTAAAAAATTTCTTGTCACCACCTCCAGTAGTTTGGCTCTCCACGTATCCTCGCCTCCATGCAGTTCCTTGTTCTCCCAGTCAATCCTTCCGTGATTGAAGTCGCCAATAATGAGCAGGTGGGATCTATTTCTACAGGCAGCAGAGGCTGCCCTCTCAATTATAATGTTAACTGCCATGTTGTTGCTTTCATACTCTTGACTAGGTCTTCTGTCATTTGGTGAGGGTTGTATATTACTGCTACTACTATTCTTGGTCCTCCCATTGTTATGGTGCCTGCTATGTAGTCTCTGAACTCCTCACAGCCCGGGATGGCCATCTCCTTAATTAAAACTCCATTCCTTTCTCATGAGTAGGCCACTCCGCCTCCTCCCCTACCTTCCCTCTCTTTCCTTATTACTGTGTACTCCTGGGGAAACACGGCATTCGTTATGATTCCAGAGAGTTTTGTTTCAGTGAGTTCGATTACATCTGGGTTCACTTCTTGTACTCTTTCCCTTAGTTCAATTGTCATGCTTGTGATCCCATCTATGTTCGAGTACATCACCCTGAAACTGACTCTCTTCTCCTTCTCCTCTGGGGGGGATCTTTGTGTGTGTGTGTGTGTGTGTGTGTGTGTGTGTGTGTGTGTGTGTGTGTGTACTCACCTAGTTGTACTCACCTAGTTGGGTTTGCGGGGGTTGAGCTCTGGCTCTTTGGTCCAGCCTCTCAACCGTCAATCAACAGGTGTACAGATTCCTGAGCCTATCGGGCTCTGTCATATCTACACTTGAAACTGTGTATGGAGTCAGCCTCCACCACATCACCCCCTAATGCATTCCATTTGTCAACCACTCTGACACTAAAAAAGTTCTTTCTAATATCTCTGTGGCTCATTTGGGCACTCAGTTTCCACCTGTGTCCCCTTGTGCGTGTTCCCCTTGTGTTAAATAGACTGTCTTTATCTACCCTATCAATCCCCTTCAAAATCTTGAATGTGGTGATCATGTCCCCCCTAACTCTTCTGTCTTCCAGCGAAGTGAGGTTTAATTCCCGTAGTCTCTCCTCGTAGCTCATACCTCTCAGCTCGGGTACTAGTCTGGTGGCAAACCTTTGAACCATTTCCAGTTTAGTCTTATCCTTGACTAGATATGGACTCCATGCTGGGGCTGCATACTCCAGGATTGGCCTGACATATGTGGTATACAAAGTTCTGAATGATTCTTTACACAAGTTTCTGAATGCCGTTCGTATGTTGGCCAGCCTGGCATATGCCGCTGATGTTATCCGCTTGATATGTGCTGCAGGAGACAGGTCTTTCGTGATATCAACCCCCAAGTCTTTTTCCTTCTCTGACTCCTGAAGAATTTCCTCGCCCAGATGATACCTTGTATCTGGCCTCCTGCTCCCTACACCTATCTTCATTACATTACATTTGGTTGGGTTAAACTCTAACAACCATTTGTTCGACCATTCCTTCAGCTTCTCTAGGTCTTCTTGCAGCCTCAAACAGTCCTCTTCGGTTTTAATCCTTCTCATAATTTTAGCATCGTCTGCAAACATTGAGAGAAATGAATCGATACCCTCTGGGAGATCATTTACATATATCAGAAACAAGATAGGACCGAGTACAGAGCCCTTTGGGACTCCACTGGTGACTTCACGCCAATCTGAGGTCTCACCCCTCACCGTAACTCTCTGCTTACTATTGCTTAGATACTCCCTTATCCACTGGAGCACCTTACCAGCTACACCTGCCTGTCTCTCCAGCTTATGTACCAGTCTCTTATGCGGTACTGTATCAAAGGCTTTCTGACAATCCAAGAAAATGCAGTCCGCCCAGCCCTCTCTTTCTTGCTTAATCTTTGTCACCTGATCGTAGAATTCTATCAAGCCTGTAAGGCAAGATTTACCCTCCCTGAACCCATGTTGGCGATTTGTCACGAAGTCCCTTCTCTCAAGATGTGTTACCAGGTTTTTTCTCACGATCTTCTCCATCACTTGCATGGTATACAAGTCAAGGACACTGGCCTGTAGTTCAGGGCCTCTTGCCTGTCGCCTTTTTTGTATATTGGGACCACATTCGCCGTCTTCAATATTTCTGGTAGGTCTCCCGTCTCCAGTGACTTACTATACACTATGGAGAGTGGCAAGCAAAGTGCCTCTGCACACTCTTTCAGTATCCATGGTGAGATCCCATCTGGACCAACAGCCTTTCTAACATCCAGATCCAGCAGGTGTCTCTTGACCTCCTCTCTCGTAATTTCGAACTCTTCTAAGGCCGCCTGGTTTACCTCCCTTTCTCCTATCACAGTTACCTCACCTTGTTCTATTGTGAAGACCTCCTGGAACCTCTTGTTGAGTTCTTCACACACCTCTCTGTCATTCTCTGTATACCTGTCCTCGCCTGTTCGAAGTTTCCATACCTGTTCTTTCACTGTTGTTTTCCTTCTGATGTGACTGTGGAGTAGCTTTGGTTCGGTCTTGGCTTTGTTTGCTATATCATTTTCAAAACTTTTCTCTGCTTCTCTTCTCACCCTGACGTACTCATTCCTGGTTCTCTGGTATCTCTCTCTGCTTTCTGGTGTTCTGTTATTCCGGAAGTTCCTCCACGCCCTTTTGTTCAAATTCTTCGCTTCCATACATGCCCTATTATACCATGGATTCTTCTGTTGCTTCTCGGATTTTTCCCTTTTTGCCGGGATGAACCTATTTACTGCCTCCTGACACTTTTGGGTAACATAGTCCATCATACCCTGTACAGACTTATCTCTGAGGTCTGTGTCCCAAGGTATTCCACTTAGGAAACTTCTCATCTGTTCATAATTTCCCTTTCGGTATGCCAGCCGTTTGATTCCTAGTTCTTTTTTGGGGGAGATAAGTCCTAGCTCTACCAGGTACTCAAAGTTCAATACACTGTGGTCACTCATTCCCAAGGGCACTTCCATCTTAACTTCTCTTATATCCCACTCATTTAGGGTAAATATCAAATCAAGCATTGCTGGTTCATCTTCTCCTCTCATTCTTGTTGGTTCTTTGATGTGCTGGCTTAGAAAGTTTCTTGTTGCCACGTCCAGCAGCTTAGCCCTCCATGTTTCTGGTCCTCCATGCGGGTCTCTGTTCTTCCAAACTATCTTCCCATGGTTGAAGTCTCCCATAATTAGTAGTCCAGATCCATTCCTGCTAGCAACAGAAGCTGCTCTTTCTATTATGTTAATGGTGGCCATGTTGTTTCTATCATATTCCTGTCTAGGTCTTCTGTCATTTGGTGGTGGATTATATATGACTACGACTATAATTTTTTTCCCTCCATTTGTTACGGTACCTGCTATGTAGTCACTGAAACCTTCACAGCCCTGAATATCCATCTCCTCAAAATCCCAGCCTTTTCTTACCAGTAGAGCTACACCACCCCCACCTCTTCCTTCCCTCTCTTTCCTCATAGCATAATAGTCCTGTGGGAACACTGCGTTTGTTATCGTTTTCGTGATCTTTGTTTCTGTGAGGGCTATTATGTCTGGGTTTTCCTCTAGTACCCGTTCTCCAAGCTCATTTGCTTTATTTGTAATTCCATCTATGTTAGTGTACATCGCTTTGAGGCTCACTTTCTTCTGTCCCTTCTCAAATCGCCTCCTTGGTGAGTGTTCTGCTGGTGGGGGAGGCTGTTCCTTGGGTGTGAGGACCTGTGAGGTGGATAACAGGGTCTCAGAGGATACTGGGATGAGGGGCGGGGGATCCACTGAAGGGGGAGGGACAGGGAGGGTATGGGGTGAAAGGGGAGGGAGGACGGGAAGGAAAGGGGAAGAGGGAGGACTTGGGAGGAGGGGAGGGGTAGAAGGGTGGGGATTGGGTGTGAGGGGAGGGAGATTTGGCTGAACATTTGAGTGGGGGCAGGGACGGGTTTGGGGTAGGGGTTTTCTATGCAGAGGGAGGCTTCAGAGTACTCCCTGTTTATGCGAGTACTCTGGTGTGTGTGTTGTGAATGTGGGTGTGTCTGGGAGTACCCTGTTTTTTTTTGTGTGTGTGGGTACTCTGGTGTGTGTTTATGAGTGTGTTTGTGTCTGTGAGTATTCTGGTGTGTGTTTGTGAGTATGTGTGTGTGTCTGTGAGTATTCTGGTTTGTGTTTGTGAGTGTGTGTGGGTGTGTGATCTTATGATCTCAGCCTGCAGGAGAAACGAGTCTCCCTCCTTGAGAGTTATTCATCAAGCCTGACCTGATTACAAGGTCTAGCAAATATAGAGGTGATAACACATATGTAAAATGGTTGCTTGGATATGTATAACAATTTGAGATTATGGGCAATGAAGAAGAAAACAGATAAATGACTGGCTAGGAGATGTGGATATATTGCTGGAGGCGTGAAGCTCGCTTCTGGAGGGGCTTTGACCTCACTTGAGTACCAGACATCGCAGGGGAAAGCCGCGCTCAGTTGAGCTCCTGTCAGAAGGGAACCCCTAGTGATATATCTCGAAGAGAAGAGAAGTGTGCAGACGTACCAGCTGTGGAATCGAGCTGGGGACGTGTGGTCTCAAGTCCCAGGCGATGAGAAGTGTTTATTAAATCGCCCAGAGGCATTATCGTGGGCCGTGGCAGCGCCCTGACCAACTTCGTCAGAGGAAGGAGCGCCCTCGACTAGACAATCTGTGGTAAGCACGATGTAAGCCAGTTTATAGTGCTTGCTTGTAGTTGGTCGTGCGCCCAGCGACAGTAGCAATGTTTATTGATAAGTTAGACATGTTTTAATAAGGCAGAAAGCCTGAAATAAGAGAGTAGAGAGGGAGGAACACGGGGCGGCGTCCGTCCCCTCTGAGCGCTGGCAGGCAACTGAGGGAGCCCGGCTCCTGACAGCGAAGGTCCATTCCAGCGTGAATGAGGACCACCGCCGGGCGAGGTGGAGTATGGACCCGCCCAAAACGGGGGAGTCCACTCTCACTGTATGTAGAGGACAGATAGAGGTATGAGGCAAGCATATTGTGTGGTTATTTTTGTTTATGTGTTAAAGGGGAAACATTTTTATTGGAGTGTCGATGGGTTGCAGGTTTGTCTTTGGGGAAGAATTTGCTGAGAACTTTGAAGCCAGCCCAGATGAAGTAATTGATGAGACTCCAAGGTAGTGGAGCAGAGGACCTCGAGCTGTGAGGAGAAGTAGTGAAGAAGAGTGTCACGTGCTTCTGTAGAGGTGGTGAAGCACCATAGTTGCTCGAGGAGACTTCATGGTGTAGCAGCCAGGAGAGCTGTGGAGGACCCTAGCAGAAGGGTGAAGCACAGTAGTTGCTCAAAGAAACTTCATGGTAGCAGCCTGGAGGAGCTGCAGTGGATCCTGGTAGTGAAGCCCGGAAGAACCTGAAGATATCAGGGTAGTGAACTTCCAGAGGTGGAAGGGAAGTTCTGGTGGATTACTTGTAGGGAGTTGATAGTGTTTGGTTGTCATTAGCGTGCAAGACGCAGTGAGAGGTGAGTGACTGTTTGCATTCTTATGTCAAGGAGTGTTTTATACTGAAGTTTAGAGTTACAGACGTAGGCTGGATTACCTACAGATGTATGTGTTCTAGGACTGATAGGGTGATCGATTGATCATTGTTGTGTGTCAATGAACATTTATACTGATATATGTTATTGCATTCAAATGCTGATTTTCTTTGTACACATTTATAGATACATATATATATTCTCTTGCTGATGGTGCAACAGTGTATGTAGACTTGATCAACTTGAGGAGGATGATAGTATCAGGTGGTGAACCAGGAGATAGGATACCACTTGATAAGCTGATGATAGAGTTCTAATGATGTTGGAGTGCAACCTGATTGTAAGTTGACCAGACCACACACTAGAAATTGAGGGACGACGACGTTTCGGTCCGTCCTGGACCATTCTCAAGTCGATTCTCAAGTGGTCCAGGACGGACCGAAACGTCGTCGTCCCTTCAATTTCTAGTGTGTGGTCTGGTCAACATACTTCAGCCACAGTTATTGTGACTCATCGCCTGCACCTGATTGTAATATTATAGAGTATAGGATTCATTATTATTATATGTGTGTATGTATCGTGTATGTGCTTTGTCCAGTAAATGTATCCCAATTTGCTGGTATTTGACCTTGTCCTAGTGAGGCTTCCCATGAAATAGTACAGAAGGAGAGAGAGAGAGAGAAAGAACCAAGAACCACTGCTGTGGACAAGGTAGAAGGTAATACTAATAAGTCAAAGGGGGATTGTGGAGATCATATTACCTAAGGAGAGAGTGGGGAGTCACAGCGGCTCGAGTGGGTGTGTGCACGTGACAACGAAGCTAAGTGTTGGAGCCGCATCCCCTAAATGTGTGACGTTGAGCCCCTCTCCAAGAGCCAGAAGCGCCAAGGGTGATCTCCTAGTGAGGTATAAACACTCTACCGAGTTGTGGGTTGGGTTGTCCATAGAGAAGGATCAACGACGACAACACCACCAACCCACAATCTATAATAAATTGGGGGCCTGTGTCCGGGAGAGTGAACTGACACACCCACACCCTGTCCAAGAGTGGATTTGTACACCCTTGCTGAGATAAACTGTGTGACCGCAGGTGTATACTCTCTCTCTTGGGAAGACTCACAGGACAAGATGGATAAGGTGCAAGCGTTTGTGGAGTCAGGCAAGCCTGACGACTTGGAAGGTTGCACGAGGGATCAATTGAAGCAAATAGCAGAAAAATGTGGCATTAGGTTGAAAGCATCTAAGATGGCTGGGATGACGGATGAGATCCTTAGACAGTTGAGAGCCAGGAGTGAAGAGGCAGAGCAAGGAGCCCAAAAAAGAGCTGAAAGTGGAAAGGAGGATGATGGGCAGGATGAAGTGAGATCCCAGGGATCGAGTAGGAGCAGCAAGAGTAGCCGCAGTAGTAGGAGAAGCCGAAATAGGAGCTTGGAGAGATTCCAGTTAGAGCTCCAGATGCAGCAACAACAAGAGGACAAGGAGAGACAGTTCCAGCTGGAAAAGATGAAATTGGAACTCCAGATGAAAAATGAAGCCGAGAAGGAAAAAGAGAAAACCAGACTGGAAATAGAAAAAGAGAAAACCAGACTGGAAATAGAAAAAGAGAAAACCAGAGTAAGAGAACTGGAGTTGGAACAGGGTTAAGAAAAAGAAAAAGCCCAGGTCGAAAAAGAAAGAACCCAGGTCGAAAAAGAAAAAGAGAGAACAAAACAAATGCAGATAGAAGCGAATAGAACCTTGGCTGAGCAAAGGATTGAACATGGGTTGCCAGAGAGCACCACCCAGGTATTGCACTCACCAGATGTTAGAGTTAGGGAGAAGGACATTCCCTTGTTTGTTCCCGAAGAGGCGGAGAGCTTCTTCGAGAATTTTGAAAAAGTTGCCAGCATCAAGGAGTGGCCACAGGAGGAATGGGCCCAGCTGGTCCAGTTAAGATTGACCGGTGCAGCCAGGGAGGCGTACACCCAATTGTCACTGGAAGAGTGCTAGGATTATGCCACGGTAAAGAGCAGCATATTGCGCTCGTTTCAGTTAACCCCAGAAGCTTATAGAAATCGCTTCAGAGAGATGATCAAAGTTGGAGCGTGTACGTTTGCTGAGACAGCAAGAGATCTGGAAAGACGATTCCAGAAGTGGATTGAGGCTGCTGGAGTTGGATCTTACGCTGACCTGAAGCAACTGATGGTCATGGAGAAGTTCTTGGAGATGATGCATCCCGAAACAAAGCTCAAGATCCAAGAAGCAGGGATAAAGGAGGTGAAAGATGCCGCAGATAGAGCGGATATGATTACTGAAGCATACAAGAGCTTGAGGGAGAACAGAGTGAAGAATGAGGTGAGACGCAGCAATGGCAGATCCAGTGGAGTCTGGGGAGGAAGATATTATGAAAGACCCAGAGGAGTCTGGGGTGAGAAGAATTTTGATAAATGGGCAGATAAAAGTAAGTACCCTAAAACTCAGAAGAGTAGGTCGCGCACTTCGTCTGAAAGTGAGGATGGAGGAGCCAAACGAGAAACTAATCGTTAACCATGGAATCAAGAGTCCAGTAAAACCCCACAGAGTGCAGGTAGTGTGCCTGGCTCGAGGAACTCTCATGCGAGTGGACAAAGTCAGAGCTACTCTGGTACATATAGAAGAGAGTTCTCCCAGGTGAGGTGTTACAATTGTAACGGATTGGGTCACGTGATGCGAGATTGTAGGCAGGGCAAGAGAGTTGTGACCCTGGCCATGTGTGACCCCCAAAGTAAATATACTAATGTGTTCCAAGACAAACCACAGAAGGTGAACTTAGTGAACGAGAGGTATAGGCCGTTCATGAGCAAAGGTTGGATCAGTATAAGAGGCCAACCTGAGGTAGAAGTTGGTATCTTAAGGGATACCGGAGCTAATCAGAGCTTGAGTACGAGAAGCCTGATTGGGAATGATCGACGGTTAGCTGGCAGGAGGAAGATGAAAGTATATGGGTTATTGTCTGAGAGTGACATGCCCGTTTGTACTGCCCAGCTAAGGTCGGAGTATGTGTCGGCGGAGGTGATGTTGGGAGTATGCCCCGACATACCTGTTCCAGGAGTCCAAGTGATCCTGGGGAGTGACTTGTGCGGAACAAAGGTGTTGCCAAGAGTCATGGCAAAGACTGTGCCAAAGGAGTGCCCAGAAGGCCACGGCACGGGTGGGACACCTGAGAGTGTGAACCTGACTGACATCCGAGGAGATGAGTCAGGAGACCGCCAAGCCATTGGAAACCCTGTCTCGGTAGTGACGAAGGCAGAGGTGGCCGACGAGGAAGACACTGGAGAAGGTGACACAGTGTCGATTCAGCCGGTGGAAGATATCGACGTAGATATAGCGTGGCTGTTTGATGAAGGTCCAGCCCAGGAAGATGAAGTCTCGGTGAGGTCAAAAGTGAAGATGGCCCAGCCGAAGAAGAATCATGTGAAGAGAGCGGACCTGAGTAGAGCCCAGACTGCTGAAACTAAGAGTCGGAAGGTGAATGCAACTGTGCTGAGTAGAAATGAAGAAGGATGTGGACATAATGAGGACGAGAGTAGAACGTCAAGTGGTCCACGAGCACAGAGGCATATGGATAGTGGAGTTAAGTTGTTTGAGATGTCAAGAGTTGACATGTTCCACAGGAAACGTGAAGAAAAGATAGTGAAGAAGAGTGATAGCCGAGAAAATGAAAGGAGAAGAGACAGTATGTGTGCAGAGATGCTTACGAGCACTCTAGGAGAGGTAGAGCGACATGTACGGTCGAGTGCTGTTGGATGTAGTACAGCGCTCGAAGAAACTTTTAGGGAACGAAGAAGAGTTGAAGGAGAAGAAATGGAGTCGTATAGAAGTGAGAAATGTGGGAAGAGGAAGATGATACAAGCATGGTGGAATAGAAGAAAGCCGAGGATTCGATGGAAGTCAAACAGGATGAGGTCTCGGATAAATGAGGAGACGAAAGGGAGGATCGTCGGTGAAGACGAGAGAGTGAAATATGATGACAGGAGACGGAAGTATAATGGCAGTAGATGGAAATGTGAAGACGACAGATAGTAGATGTCTGACTCTGGACGTGAAGAGAGGAAGACGAAGAAACGGAGGGTGGAAACAATAAGTAGAGTGGACCGATGGAGTACAGGCGTCCAAGGAGGACAGCCTAGCCAAGAGGTGCCAGAGAAGTCAGATCGTTTATGAGAAGATCATGTTTCTGGCGAGTTGTGAGCAAGATGTTGCAAGGTGCAACGAACTAATTGTAGACTCTTAAGGGAGTACATAAGCAGATCAACCGGTCGAACCAGTCGGTTGAAGAACGAGACAGTGTGGGGGCGGATGTATTATCCCGAGCTTTGCCACTGGAATAACTCTCAAAAAATAAGGGGAGGGGAGTGTTATGATCTCAGCCTGCAGGAGAAACGAGTCTCCCTCCTTAAGAGTTATTCATCAAGCCTGACCTGATTAGAAGGTCTAGCAAATATAGAGGTGATAACACATATGTAAAACGGTTGCTTGGATATGTATAACAATTTGAGATTATGGGCAATGAAAAAGAAAACAGATAAATGACTGGCTAGGAGATGTGGATATATTGCTGGAGGCGTGAGGCTCGCTTCTGGAGGGGCTTTGACCTCACTTGAGTACCAGACATCGCAGGGGAAAGCCGCGCTCCGTTGAGCTCCCGTCAGAAGGGAACCCCTAGTGATATATCTCGAAGAGAAGAGAAGTGTGCAGACGTACCAGCTGTGGAATCGAGCTGGGGACGTGTGGTCTCAAGTCCCAGGCGATGAGAAGTGTTTATTAAATCGCCCAGAGGCATTATCGTGGGCCGTGGCAGCGCCCTGACCAACTTCGTCAGAGGAAGGAGCGCCCTCGACTAGACAATCTGTGGTAAGCACGATATAAGCCAGTTCATAGTGCTTGCTTGTAGTTGGTCGTGCGCCCAGCGACAGTAGCAATGTTTATTGATAAGTTAGACATGTTTTAATAAGGCAGAAAGCCTGAAATAAGAGAGTAGAGAGGGAGGAACACGGGGCGGCGTCCGTCCCCTCTGAGCGCTGGCAGGCAACTGAGGGAGCCCGGCTCCTGACAGCGAAGGACCCTCCCAGCGTGAGTGAGGACCGCCGCCGGGCGAGGTGGAGTATGGACCCGCCCAAAACGGGGGAGTCCACTCTCACTGTATGAAGAGGACAGATAGAGGTTTGAGGCAAGCATATTGTGTGGTTATTTTTGTTTATGTGTTAAAGGGGAAACATTTTTATTGTAGTGTCGATGGGTTGCAGGTTTGTCTTTGGGGAAGAAGTTGCTGAGAACTTCGAAGCCAGCCCAGATGAAGTAATTGATGAGGCTCCAAGGTAGTGGAGCAGAGGACCTCGAGCTGTGAGGAGAATTAGTGAAGAGGAGTGTCACGTGCTTCTGTAGAGGTGGTGAAGCACCATAGTTGCTCGAGGGAACTTCATGGTGTAGCAGCCAAGAGAGCTGTGGAGGACCCTAGCAGAAGGGTGAAGCACAGTAGTTTGGCAGTCTCCGTGGTGTAGTGGTAAGACACTCGCCTGGCATTCCGCGAGCGCTATGTCATGGGTTCGTATCCTGGCCGGGGAGGATTTACTGGGCGCAATTCCTTAACTGTAGCCTCTGTTTAACGCAACAGTAAAATGTGTACTTGGATGAAAAAACGATTCTTCGCGGCAGGGAATCGTATTCCAGGGACCATAGGATTAAGGACTTGCCCGAAACGCTACGCGTACTAGTGGCTGTACAAGAATGTAACAACTCTTGTATATATCTCAAAAAAAAAAAAAAAAAAAAAGTAGTTGCTCAAAGAAACTTCATGGTAGCAGCCTGGAGGAGCGGCAGTGGATCCTGGTAGTGAAGCCCGGAAGAACCTGAAGATATCAGGGTAGTGAACTTCCAGAGGTGGAAGGGAAGTTCTGGTGGATTACTTGTAGGGAGTTGATAGTGTTTGGTTGTCATTAGCGTGCAAGACGCAGTGAGAGGTGAGTGGTTGTTGGCATTCTTATGTCAAGGAGTGTTTTATACTGAAGTTTAGAGTTACAATCGTAGGCTGGATTACCTACAGATGTATGTGTTCTAGGACTGATAGGGTGATCGATTGATCATTGTTGTGTGTCAATGAACATTTATACTGACATATGTTATTGCATTCAAATGCTGATTTTATTTGTACACATTTATAGATTCATATATATATTCTCTTGCTGATGGTGCAACAGTGTATGTAGACTTGATCAACTTAAGGAGGTTGATAGTATCAGGTGGTGAACCAGGAGATAGGATACCACTTGATAAGCTGATGATAGAGTTCTAATGATGTTGGAGTGCAACCTGATTGTAATACTATAGAGTATAGGATTCATTTTTATTATATGTGTGTATGTATCGTGTATGTGCTTTGTCCAGTAAATGTATCCCAATTTGCTGGTATTTGACCTTGTCCTAGTGAGGCTTCCCATGAAATAGTACAGAAAGAGAGAGAGAGAGAGAAAGAACCAAGAACCACTGCTGTGGACAAGGTAGAAGGTAATACTAATAAGTCAAAGGGGGATTGAGGAGATCATATTACCTAAGGAGAGAGTGGGGAGTCACAGCGGCTCGAGTGGGTGTGTGCACGTGACAACGAGGCTAAGTGTGGGAGCCGCATCCCCTAAACGTGTAACGTTGAGCCCCTCTCCAAGAGCCAGAAGCGCCAAGGGTGATCTCCTAGTGAGGTATAAACACTCTACCGAGTTGTGGGTTGGGTTGTCCGTAGAGAAGGATCAACGACGACAACACCACCAACCCACAAGACTATAATAGTGACTACTCTGGTTTGTGTTTGAGAGTGTGTCTGTGTGTCTGTGAGTACTCTGGTGTGTGTTTGGTAATGTGTGTTTATCTGTGAGTACTCTGGCGTGTTTACAAACATTGAGCTCAAGCTCTAGAGGCCCGCCTTTTACCATTATTATTATTTCTTCTCTGCTAACTCGCTACCCAATTTGATTTTTGATAATCTATTCGAATCATCTGGATGTTATGTAACCACTTGTCTCCACATTTTACAAACAGTTATCTGTCAACATTTTATAAGGCACGAGATATCCTGTATTTCGTATGCATGTCTCCTTGTTAACTTATTTGACTCTAGCAGTATAAGAGCATAGTCGACGCAGTAGTAGAACTGCCAATGCCAGCTATATTACCTGGAGCATACCTGGAGAGGGTTTCGGGAGTTCTACTCCACAAGCCCGGCCCGGGGCCCAGGCTCGACGTATGATAACTTTGTCCAACAGCCTGTTGCTTGAAGCGGCCCGAACACACACATACCCACTACAGCCTGGTTGGTTTGCACTTCTTTCACTGTCCAAATGCATGTTGCATTCATCCACCTTCGTTCCGGCAATATTTATTATGCATGCTGGGAGGGTGTTGAACAGCTGTGTGTGGACCTTTGATGTTCAGACAGTGTTCCCTGATTGTTCCTAAACACCTCTACCTCACTTGTTCTATTCTGTATTTCCTTCCTTACCTCTCGCTATAGCATGTTGTTATTCTACTATGAAAATTTGGAACCTGGCTCTCCAGTATCTTCCATGTGTATATTATTTGATACCTTTATCGTCTCCTTTCAAAGTGTATATTTTGAGAGCTTTGAGACGGTCCCAATAATTCAGATGATTTATCGTTTTTATGCGTGCTGTATATGTTTTCTGTATTCCTTCTATTTCAGAAATCTCTCCTGCTCTGAAAGGGAAAGTGAATACCGAGAAATACTCAAGACGGAACAGCACCAGTGATTAAAATAGAGTTAGCATTGCTGTGGGGTCTTTGGATTTGAACGTTCTCATAATCCATACTATCCTTTTCCTGACTGCCGCTTTATTTGCTCGGTTGTGTTCACTAAACGTCAGTTCGTCAGACATCATAATTCCCAGGTCCTTTACATGCTACTTTCCTTCCATGAGTAGGTCTGATTGTGTCCTTTACTCTGTGTTTATTTTAAGTTCCTTGTTTCCACCTTACCTCTGTACCTGGAACTTAGTTTAGTTTAGTTCATTTATTATGCACCCCATACCATCTTTTGGGCGGTAGTGGAAAGGGTTACAGAGGCACATAATGGGCTCAGGGACTGAACCCCACAGTTCATTTAGCTAAGCAAGTTACAATCTTGATGAGCTAGTTACAAAATTCAATATAAGCCGTCACATCAACAATGGGTTCGAGATCGACCACAAGTACAATTTCTAAATTAAGCAACTGACATATATGGAGAGCTAGTGTCACAATTTATATGTTTGTCCTGCACACGGCCCCCCCATCCAGTGGGCAGATTACAATCACTTAATTACTACCTACAGTTTGCAAACTGGGAATATTTGGCTAAAATTTCTGGTAGCAGATAATTTTGAATGAAATAATTACACATCGCTGGAACATTGGTTATAGAATTGTCTCTAAATTCACGTATCTTTTCGCACTCCATCACATCGTGACGGAGGGTGTGCGAATAATCACCATTAAATATCATGTTATTTTTATTTGCCTAATCGAATACGTTATTTATATTTGCCTGTAGTTTTTGAGGGTCTTCTTCAGTGGCATCTTTCATGCTGATTTTTGTATCATATGCAAAGGATGACACGAAGCTGAGAATAGTGGTTTTTGTCTATATCAGAGATAAGAGTGATAAATAGCAGTAGTTCAAGGTCTGTGTCCTAGGGTACAGAGCTTTTCACTGCACTTGGGCTTGATCTTACTTGATTAACACTCAATCAACATTCTTTTTGACAGATAGTTGACAATCCAACGCCCCACTTTACCAGTTATTCCTATTGAACTCGTTTATGCGCTATCACTCCAAGGTCACGTTTGTCGAATGCTTTTGCAAAATCTGTGTATAAAAAATTTGCAATTTGCTTTTCCTCTAAGGCTTCTGTGGCCTTAGAGGAAAAGCAGGCCACAGGTCATAGGCCTGTGGCCACAGAATATAGGCCACAGGCTTCTGTGGCCTATATTCTGTCATAGTGGTTGAGTAACCGTGACTGACAGGATCTTCCCGCTCTAAATCCTTGTTGTCCTGGGTTGTGAAGTTCATTATTTTTCATAAAACTGGAAATTTGATTCCTAATCACTCTTTCAAAAACTTATATTATGTGTGATGTCAGTGCCACTGGTCTATAATTTTTTCCCAAAGCATTACTAACCCTCTCCCCCTTGCGCAGAAGAGCTATATCTGCTGATTTAAGTGCAACTTGTATCTCCCCAATATTCAGCCTATTTTTCTATATTACACTGAGTGCTCGTGCTATTGGTACTTGACATGTACATAATTAAAAATGTAAACGTTCGTTTGTTCAAAATCGTTAATCTCCGAAAGTTTTTCACCGATTGCTTTGAAATTTTCACACAACGTTCCATTCGCATCCAAGCGGGTTTTTATACACAGACTATATAGATGGCACGTGTGTGACGGGAAAAACATGTTTTTCAAAAACTATATTTTCCTTGTGAGGGAAATCTTCGAAACAACTTTACCGATTACGTTGAAATTTTGACACAACGTTTCATTCGAATAGGCGCGTGTTTTTATATAGGTACTATATACATGTCTCCTCCTGTGACAGGAAAAAACATGTTTTTTTTGAAAGACAGCGCCATCTGTTGGATGTAAGAGCAACACACGCTGTAATATCTGGAAGTTCTTTACCGATTAGTTTGAAATGTTGTCATAACATTCCATTTGAATTCGCGCGTGTTTTTGTAAACCAACTGTATGGATGCCACACCTGTGATAAGTAAAAATATGTTTTTTATATAAACAGCGCCATCTGTTGCACATAATAGCAACACTCGGTATACTAAATATGTTATGATTCCATTTCAATATATCTGACTGCATTGATAAATTGAATTTTCACTGATTTCGGTTTATTTTCATTTAATTATTTTGTATGAACTTGCATTGGAATTGAGCTGTGTTGTTTACCATACCGTTCATTCCGTAAGTATATGTATAGATGCCACACATGTAAGAGGTAAAAACTTTTTGTTAGGATATATCGTTGCACGTGCGAACAACACTCACAATAGAAAATATGTTATCATGCCATTTCAATGTTTCTGATTTCAGTGATAAATTTAATTTTCATAGATTTCGATTAATTTTCCTTTTTATTTAATTATTTTGTGTGACATTGCATTGGAATTGAGCTGTGTTGTTTACCATACCGTTCATTTTGTGAGTATAGTTTATCATTTATTTATTAATTGTTTTTCATTTCGTTTTTTAACTGTTTTTCTTATATTTCTATGATGGGAACATCAGAACATTTCTTGTTCTCAATTTTCTAATGGGAACATCACATCATTTGAGAATGCATCGGCTGAGTGGGGAGGACGAAAGGCAGGAGTGAGGGATGATGGGGAAGACGAGGGGCACGAGTGAGGGATGATAGGGAGGACAAGGGGCAGGAGTGAGGGATGACGGGGAGGAAGAGGGGCAGGAGTGAGGGATGATGGGGAGGACGAGGGGCAGGAGTGAGGGATGATGGGGAGGACGAGGGGCAGGAGTGAGGGATGATGGGGAGGACGAGGGGCAGGAGTGAGGGATGATGGGGAGGACGAGGGGCAGGAGTGAGGGATGATGGGGAGGACGAGGGGCAGGAGTGAGGGATGATAGGGAGGACGAGGGGCAGGAGTGAGGGATGATGGGGAGGACGAGGGGCAGGAGTGAGGGATGATGGGGAGGACGAGGGGCAGGAGTGAGGGATGATGGGGAGGACGAGGGGCAGGAGTGAGGGATGATGGGGAGGACGAGGGGCAGGAGTGAGGGATGATGGGGAGGACAAGGGGCAGGGGTGAGGGATGATGGGGAGGACAAGGGGCAGGAGTGAGGAATGATGGGGAGGGCGAGGGGCAGGAGTGAGGGATGATGGGGAGAACGAGGGGCAGGAGTGAGGGATGATGGGGAGGACGAGGGGCAGGAGTGAGGGATGATGGGGAGGACGAGGGGCAGGAGTGAGGGATGATGGGGAGGACGAGGGGCAGGGGGGAGGGATGATGGGGAGGACAAGGGGCAGGAGTGAGGAATGATGGGGAGGGCGAGGGGCAGGAGTGAGGGATGATGGGGAGGACGAGGGGCAGGAGTGAGGGATGATGGGGAGGACGAGGGGCAGGAGTGAGGGATGATGGGGAGGACAAGGGGCAGGAGTGAGGGATGATGGGGAGGACGAGGGGCAGGAGTGAGGGATGATGGGGAGGACGAGGGGCAGGAGTGAGGGATGATGGGGAGGACAAGGGGCAGGAGTGAGGGATGATGGGGAGGACGAGGGAACAAGGGAGGGGGTAATGTTGGGGAGGACGAGGGATGAGGAAGTTGGGCATGATGGAGATGAAGGGACAGGTGAATGGAGAATGGTGGGGAGGACAAGAGGACAGGGGAGTGGGGAATGGTTGAGAGGACAATGGGACGGGGGAGTGAGGAATGGCTGGGACCACGAGGGGGAGGGGTGAATGATAGGGAGAACTGGGAGACAGGGGAAGGTTGCTGTTGCTCATTAATGCACATGTGGTGCAAAGACACAACAACGTGTGGCCAGGTTCAGCAAGTCTATATAAATAAAAATGTAAATGTTCGTTTGGGCATAACCGCTAATCTTCGAAAGTTCTTCATTGATTGCTTTGAAATTTTCACACAACGCTCCATTCGCATCCGAGCAGGTTTTTATATACATAATATATAAATGTCAGGTCTGGGACGGAAAAAAAACATGCTTTTTTTGAAAAATTGTTTTTTTTCATATGTTTTTCAGTTGAGAGAAATCATCGAAACCTCTTTATCGATTGCTTTGAAATTTTGACCCAACATTGCATTCAAATAAGCGCGTCTTTTTATATATCTACTATATAGATGCCACCCCTCTGACAGGAAAAAACATGCAATTTTGAAAAACAGCACCATCAGTTGCACATAACAGCAACATGCAGACTATACTAAATATGTCATGAATTCTATTTCAATGTTTCCAATTGCATTGATATATTTTATTTTCATAGATTTTGATTTATTTAGTTTTTATTGAATTATTTTATGTGACATTTTGTTGGAATTGAGCTGTGTTGTTTACCATACCGTTCATTTCGTAAGTATAAGTATAGATGCCACACCTGTGACAGGTAAAACTATGCTTTTCTTGAAAAACAGCGCCATCTGTTGCATGTAAGAGCAACACACATGCTATACTACCTATATTACGATTACATTTCAATGTTTTTAATTGCATTGTTAAATTGAATTTTCATTGATTTGGATTTATTTTCATTTTGATATAATTATTTTGAGTGAATTGCGTTGGAATTGAGTTATGCTGTTTAAAATACTGTTCATTTCGTAAGTATAGTTTATTTTATTTTTTTTCATATTATCATTTAATTTTTTAACTGTTTTTCTTATATTTCAGTGATGGGAACATCAGATCACTTGATGTTCCCAATTTTCTGATGGGAACATCAGACCATTTTGGAAGGCATCGGACGAGGGAGTGGGGAATGGTGGGGAGGACGAGGGGACGGAAGTGAGGGATGGTGGGGAGGACGAGGGGACAAGGGAGGGGGGTAACGGTGGGGAAGGACGAGGGGACGGGGGAGTTTGGGATGGTGGGGGAACGAGGGGATGAGGGAAAGAAGACTGGTGGGGAGGACAAAGGGACAGGGGGAGTGGGGCATGGTGGGAAGGACGAGTGGATGGTGGAGTGGGGAATGGTGGGGAGGACGAGGGGACTGTGGAGTGGGGAATGGTTAGGAGACCGAGGATACGGGTGAGGGGGAAATGGGATGGAGGACTGGGGGACAGGGAAGATTGCTGTGGCTCAGCGACGCACATGCATGGCTGAGCCACAGCGACACTTGGTCGGGTACTACTAGCTTCTATATATATATTATATATATATTAAATTCCATGGGTCAGGACCATGTTCAGTGTGCTTTTAAAAAAAAAAAACTGTTTTCTTTCAAACTTTGATCAATATATTTTTCCGTTTAGACTAACGCCCCGATCCTATAATGCCCCAATTTTATATCACCCCCGGGATAATGCCCCAATTTTAAATAGTAGAAAATACTCCTAGCATTAAATGATCTTCTATCTGTTAAATACATATTCTGATGCTATTGAAGCAATTGATTATATTTGATCTTAATATGGGTTCGAGCCATTTATCGGTCAAGCGCGTGAGCAGTTGTGTCGATGTAGTTATAAATGATCCCGTAGATTGGATATAACGCTATTAGGAGATGCTAAATTTGTGTACATATCTGGTAAATGGAAAGAGCTCTTTCCTGGGATATAAAGTTAATAAATCTTCTGATTATATCTGTTGTGTTTTAATAAAAATAAAATTAAGTTAAATGTCAAGTTTTGCAAAATAGTATAAAGTTTAATAGTTACAGACCGGATGTAGGTTATGATTCATGAAGCACTTATGTGTCTACTTACGAGATGTGTGCCTCGTAAGTTTGATCATGGTAGCTACCACATTCGCTTTAAAACACCTGAGGAGTTCGCAGGCGCTGCGAGGTTGACCATGAGAATGATATTCTTGGACGACCTCGTACCGCTTCGTAGCTCCTAAACTATTTAGTGAAAGCAGACTCCGTAGCCAGTGATCAAGGAGAGTGGAACACAACTCGTAACATAGATGTGTTCCAATCAAACAACTGAACGAGTGTTTGATTGTTGTGTCCTGGACTCTGACTGTTGAATTGGTCCAGGATGTATATAAGTTATATTCTTTATTTAGATATGTTTAGTGCAATGCGCATTATTTTGGTTGAGGAAATATACGCTATAGGACCTCCTAGCGATAGGTTTACCCTTGTGTATATACTAAAGGGTTTATATTATTAAATATGACCGAAAAAGTAAGATTAATAATTCTAACACGAATTTTCGCAATATTTCTTATGATTCTTTTCCCTGTTGATGGTAACTGAAAAATCAATTCTCCAAAATTCAGTTTTATTTCTAGTCTGACGTGACACTTGAACGCGTTTCGTAATAATTTATTACATTTTCAAAGACTTTTAGTTTACACACACAACTATAACCTGCAAACACTAAACAGAGTTCTTACTATGCTATGATTTAAACAGCTTTCATTTTATTTTATACCCGCATTTTGGGTGAGGTGATATGTTACAACAGTTTTGGATGAGGTGAACAAAACTTTCAACACAGGAGAGAACACAAAACAATGGGTATTAATTGGGTAAATTAGAAGGTAGGAATGGAAGTAACTGCAGAGGGCATATTATCCCATATTTCTTGATGCTTCTATATTAGAGCGGAGTCTTGAAGTGGGTAGAATATAGTTGTGCATTAATTGGCTGTTGATTGCTGGTGTTGACTTCTTGATGTGTAGTGCCTCGCAGATGTCAAGCCGCCTGCTATCGCTGTATCTATTGCTAAGATTTCTCTGGTGATGGTCTGGTTGTGGGAAGAGATTATGTGTTCCTTAATGGAGCCCTGTTGCTTATGCATCGTTAATCGCCTGGAAAGAGATGTTGTTGTCTTGCCTATATACTGAGTTCTTTGAGACTTACAGTCCCCAAGTGGGCATTTGAAGGCATAGACGACTTAGGTCTCTTTTAAAACGTTCTGCTTTGTGTCTGGAGAGTTTCTCATGAGTAGGCTAGCCGTTTTTTTGCTTTTATAGTAAATCGTCAGTTGTATCTTCTGATTTTTGTCTGTAGGGAACGTTTCTATTAACAATATCTTTCAGGACCCTTTCCTCCGTTTTATGAGCTGTGGAAAAGACGTTCCTGTAAAATAGTCTAATAGGGGGTACAGGTGTTGTGTTAGTTGTCTCTTCAGTGGTTGCATGGCATTCCACCTTCCTTCTTATGATGTCTTCAACGAAACCATTGGAGAAGCTGTTGTTGACTAGGACCTGCCTTACCCTACAGAGTTCTTCATCGACTTGCTTCCATCCTGAGCTGTGGCTGAGAGTACGGTCGACATAAGCGTTAACAACACTCCTCTTGTACCTTGTCTGGGCAGTCACTTCGCCATGTACAGACTGGCGAAGAGACTCAACGGCTTGCTGACTCCTTATGTCCCTTGCGCCTTCAGCCTGAAGTCTCCAAAGGAATTTGTTGACTTCTACATACTGCCGTTATGTGGATGACATATTCGTCATGGTAAAAGACTCGGACGATCTAATTGATCTAAAAAGCCATCTAGAGAGAGAGTCAGTACTCCGATTTTTCTTGGATGCATTCTTGGATGTACTAATAACAAAAACAGGAACCTTCTTTAAGCACCAGCGTATATACTAAGCCTACCAGCATAGGATTATGCCTGAACGGTAAAAGTGAGTGCCCCCAAAGATACAAAGCCAGCGTTCTCAATGCTTATATTCATCGAGCGCTTACCTACTGCTCCGAATGGAGCAACGTGAGTAGAGAGTTTGAAAGAATAACACAGGTATTGGTGAACAACGGATATAGGAACACGGAAATAAACGCTGCTATAAGAAGACGCTTGGACTAATGGTATAATCCTGAACCTAGAACAGAAACCACAATACCTCCAATAAAATTATGCTACAAATCAACCATGCACAGTGAACATAATAAAGAAGAAAGAATAATGAAAAAAATATTCCGTAAAGGATTAAAAAGCATTACTCCTAATCAAAACATAGACCTGATCATATTCTACAAAACCAAGAAGACTACAGACATCTTTATCAAAAACAGCCCGAAGCCAACGGAGAACCCTTTACAGCAGTCAAGCGTTGTATACATGTACACTTGCCCCCCCATGATGTATGTAACCTTCAATCTAAGTTGAGGTATAACGTCAACAAAGCTGACGAGGCGTTTGACCTGTCATTTTCAATCGGGTGCCCCCAGAAGTAGCATGAGACAATCCCATGACATCTTCCTAACAAAAGAAATGTTGAATATAAACACTTGTATAATAAACAAAACCTAAGATGAAAGATTACAAATTTTTGAAGCAATCCACATAAAAGTAGAACAACGTACCATAAATACTCAATTTACGGAACTATTCACTCTACCCACCATGTGAGTAAGAACACGACCAGAACGTCAATATGCCAACAGAGAAGACACTGCTCGACAAACAGCGCTACTACGCTTGATTGATCTTTGTATGTACCCTATTTAACCTTCTGCTCATTAGCTTCTTTTCTTTTTCATGTCGACCTAATGTATACCCTTTGTTTACACCGGATCCCATTGTTCGATCCATTTGTATTCTCCTGACCCACTATCAGTATTAAATATATTGTTCTGTATTGTAACATCACTTGAGAATTAACCATGTAGGTTCGAAATGTCGTGCGATTGTATTATTAGAATAATACATTCTTCAGTTATTCAATTCTTTTTCTTCACCTTGAAAACAACATGCCTCTTGGTAAACTCCTCTTCCAGCTGTGCCCTGATGCAAGAGCATTAGTAAATCACCTCATTCTTTGGGGCACACGTGAGGAACACAGGCACAGACTTGGGGCACAGGCACTTCTTTGGGGCACAGGCTTGTTCGCATTTGTGTTCCTCAAGTGTGCCCCAAAGAATGAGGTGATTTGGTGAAATGCTATGCCCAAGATTACCATCCGAGTTGCCGTCGGGGAAGTGGCTCAAATAGCCTTGGCTATCACTTCCTTTTGACGGCCGTGATGGTCAAGTGGATTAAGGCGCCCTGTAGTTACCAGTTGCGTTGCTCCTGGGAGTATGGGTTCGAGTCACTTCTGGGGTGTGAGTTTTCATTCGCATATAGTCCTGGGGACCATTCAGGCTTGTTCGCATTTGTGTTCCTCACGTGTGCCCCAAAGAATGAGGTGATTTGGTGAAATGCTATGCCCAAGATTACCATCCGAGTTGCCGTCGGGGAAGTGGCTCAAATAGCCTCGGCTATCACTTCCTTTTGACGGCCGTGATGGTCAAGTGGATTAAGGCGCCCTGTAGTTACCAGTTGCGTTGCTCCTGGGAGTATGGGTTCGAGTCACTTCTGGGGTGTGAGTTTTCATTCGCATATAGTCCTGGGGACTATTCAGGCTTGTTCGCATTTGTGTTCCTCACGTGTGCCCCAAAGAATGAGGTGATTTGGTGAAATGCTATGCCCAAGATTACCATCCGAGTTGCCGTCGGGGAAGTGGCTCAAATAGCCTCGGCTATCACTTCCTTTTGACGGCCGTGATGGTCAAGTGGATTAAGGCGCCCTGTAGTTACCAGTTGCGTTGCTCCTGGGAATATGGGTTCGAGTCACTTCTGGGGTGTGAGTTTTCATTTCATATATATATATATATATATATATATATATATATATATATATATATATATATATATATATATATATTAGTATATTTTGGTAGCAGTCTTTCCTGTAGACATATATTATTAAATATGACCGAAAAAGTAAGATTAATAATTCTAACACGAATTTTCTCAATCTTTCGTACATTACGCTTCACTGTTGGAGGTAAATAAAAAATCACTTCTCCAAAATTCATTTTTATTTCTAGTCTGACGCGACACAGGCGCGTTTCGTAAAACTTATTACATTTTCAAAGACTTCACAAATACACAACTGATTAGAACTTACGTATCTCTGCTATTATATCTACATTTGAGTGAGGTGGGAGGGATGATGTGGCATATAGTGATGTGGCATTAACACAAGACAGAACATGAGGGGATATTAATAGGGTATTAAAAGTATCAAGACAAGACAGAACAGAAACAATGGGTATTGAATAGAAGTGTTTGTAGAAAGCCTACTGGTCCATATTTCTTGATGCTTCTATATTGGAGCGGAGTCTTGAGGTGGGTAGAATATAGTTGTGCAATAATTGGCTGTTGATTGCTGGTGTTGACTTCTTGATGTGTAGTGCCTCGCAAACGTCAAGCCGCCTGCTATCGCTGTATCTATCGATGATTTCTGTGTTGTTTACTAGGATTTCTCTGGCGATGGTTTGGTTATGGGAAGAGATTATATGTTCCTTAATGGAGCCCTGTTGCTTATGCATCGTTAAACGCCTAGAAAGAGATGTTGTTGTCTTGCCTATATACTGGGTTTTTTGGAGCTTACAGTCCCCAAGTGGGCATTTGAAGGCATAGACGACGTTAGTCTCTTTTAAAGCGTTCTGTTTTGTGTCTGGAGAGTTTCTCATGAGTAGGCTGGCCGTTTTTCTGGTTTTATAGTAAATCGTCAGTTGTATCCTCTGATTTTTGTCTGTAGGGATAACGTTTCTATTAACAATATCTTTCAGGACCCTTTCCTCCGTTTTATGAGCTGTGGAAAAGAAGTTCCTGTAAAATAGTCTAATAGGGGGTATAGGTGTTGTGTTAGTTGTCTCTTCAGAGGTTGCATGGCTTTTCACTTTCCTTCTTATGATGTCTTCGATGAAACCATTGGAGAAGCCGTTATTGACTAGAACCTGCCTTACCCTACAGAGTTCTTCGTCGACTTGCTTCCATTCTGAGCTGTGGCTGAGAGCACGGTCGACGTATGCGTTAACAACACTCCTCTTGTACCTGTCAGGGCAGTCGCTGTTGGCATTTAGGAACATTCCTATGTTTGTTTCCTTAGTGTAGACTGCAGTGTGGAAACCTCCGCCCTTTTCCATGACTGTTACATCTAGAAAAGGCAGCTTCCCATCCTTTTCCGTCTCGTAAGTGAAACGCAGCACGGAACTCTGCTCAAATGCCTCCTTCAGCTCCTGCAGATGTCTGACATCAGGTACCTGTGTAAAAATGTCGTCAACATACCTGCAGTATATGGCCGGTTTCAAGTTCATGTCGACTAAGACTTTTTGCTCGATGGTACACATGTAGAAGTTTGCAAACAGGACACCTAGGGGAGAACCCATGGCGACCCCATCTACTTGCTTATACATGTGCCCATCCGGGCTCAAGAAGGGTGCCTCTTTAGTACAAGCTTGGAGTAGTTTCCTCAGAATACTTTCTGGCATGTCAAGAGGAGTACAGGCTGGATCACGATACACTCTGTCGGCTATCATTCCGATTGTCTCGTCCACAGGTACGTTGGTAAACAGCGATTCTACGTCCAACGAGGCTCTTATCCCTGTGGCCCGTGTGCCCCGCAGTAAGTCCACAAATTCCTTTGGAGACTTCAGGCTGAAGGCGCAAGGAACATAAGGAGTCAGCAGGCCGTTGAGTCGCTTCGCCAGTCTGTACGTGGGTGTGGGTATCTGGCTAATGATTGGCCGAAGTGGGTTTCCAGGCTTGTGCGTCTTGACATTTCCATACGCATATCCAGGTTTATATTCCCCAATGATCTTTGGCAGGTGGAGTCCGGATTTCTTGGCGTTCACAGTTTCGATCAGTTTGTTGACCTTTGCTTTTAATTCGGCTGTAGTGTCCTTCGTTACCCTTTGGAACTTAGTTTGGTCAGAGAGTATGATGTTCATTTTCGCCAGATATTCGTCTTTTTTAAGAATGACATATATTGGCGACTTGTCACCTCTCCTGACAACTATCTCCTTGTTCTCACGAAGGCTTTTAGCTGCCGCTTTAAGCTCGGGGGACAGTATGGTGCTTCTGTAGTTGCCTCGATTCTTTCCTCCTTCTGCAATAAGTTCTGCTTGTAAGGTATCTTTGGTAGTGACCTTCTTTTGTGTCTCGAGGTCGAATATGTCGTCCAACAGAATTTCCAACTCTACTCTCCGGGCCATTTCACTCGGTCTGGACATAACATGACAGTATATGCCCAGGTTTAGGAGAGTGACTTGGTCCTCAGTGAGGTTAATTCCTGCAAGGTTCAGGAAGCCATCTCTTGGTCGTGGAATTGCCATAGGTCCAAACCAAAGTTCCAAAGGGTAACGAAGGACACTACAGCCGAATTAAAAGCAAAGGTCAACAAACTGATCGAAACTGTGAACGCCAAGAAATCCGGACTCCACCTGCCAAAGATCATTGGGGAATATAAACCTGGATATGCGTATGGAAATGTCAAGACGCACAAGCCTGGAAACCCACTTCGGCCAATCATTAGCCAGATACCCACACCCACGTACAGACTGGCGAAGCGACTCAACGGCCTGCTGACTCCTTATGTTCCTTGCGCCTTCAGCCTAAAGTCTCCAAAGGAATTTGTGGACTTACTGCGGGGCACACGGGCCACAGGGATAAGAGCCTCGTTGGACGTAGAATCGCTGTTTACCAACGTACCTGTGGACGAGACAATCGGAATGATAGCCGACAGAGTGTATCGTGATCCAGCCTGTACTCCTCTTGACATGCCAGAAAGTATTCTGAGGAAACTACTCCAAGCTTGTACTAAAGAGGCACCCTTCTTGAGCCCGGATGGGCACATGTATAAGCAAGTAGATGGGGTCGCCATGGGTTCTCCCCTAGGTGTCCTGTTTGCAAACTTCTACATGGGTACCATCGAGCAAAAAGTCTTAGTCGACATGAACTTGAAACCGGCCATATACTGCAGGTATGTTGACGACATTTTTACACAGGTACCTGATGTCAGACATCTGCAGGAGCTGAAGGAGGCATTTGAGCAGAGTTCCGTGCTGCGTTTCACTTACGAGACGGAAAAGGATGGGAAGCTGCCTTTTCTAGATGTAACAGTCATGGAAAAGGGCGGAGGTTTCCACACTGCAGTCTACACTAAGGAAACAAACATAGGAATGTGCCTAAATGCCAACAGCGACTGCCCTGACAGGTACAAGAGGAGTGTTGTTAACGCATACGTCGACCGTGCTCTCAGCCACAGCTCAGAATGGAAGCAAGTCGACGAAGAACTCTGTAGGGTAAGGCAGGTTCTAGTCAATAACGGCTTCTCCAATGGTTTCATCGAAGACATCATAAGAAGGAAAGTGAAAAGCCATGCAACCTCTGAAGAGACAACTAACACAACACCTATACCCCCTATTAGACTATTTTACAGGAACTTCTTTTCCACAGCTCATAAAACGGAGGAAAGGGTCCTGAAAGATATTGTTAATAGAAACGTTATCCCTACAGACAAAAATCAGAGGATACAACTGACGATTTACTATAAAACCAGAAAAACGGCCAGCCTACTCATGAGAAACTCTCCAGACACAAAACAGAACGCTTTAAAAGAGACTAACGTCGTCTATGCCTTCAAATGCCCACTTGGGGACTGTAAGCTCCAAAAAACCCAGTATATAGGCAAGACAACAACATCTCTTTCTAGGCGTTTAACGATGCATAAGCAACAGGGCTCCATTAAGGAACATATAATCTCTTCCCATAACCAAACCATCGCCAGAGAAATCCTAGTAAACAACACAGAAATCATCGATAGATACAGCGATAGCAGGCGGCTTGACGTTTGCGAGGCACTACACATCAAGAAGTCAACACCAGCAATCAACAGCCAATTATTGCACAACTATATTCTACCCACCTCAAGACTCCGCTCCAATATAGAAGCATCAAGAAATATGGACCAGTAGGCTTTCTACAAACACTTCTATTCAATACCCATTGTTTCTGTTCTGTCTTGTCTTGATACTTTTAATACCCTATTAATATCCCCTCATGTTCTGTCTTGTGTTAATGCCACATCACTATATGCCACATCATCCCTCCCACCTCACTCAAATGTAGATATAATAGCAGAGATACGTAAGTTCTAATCAGTTGTGTATTTGTGAAGTCTTTGAAAATGTAATAAGTTTTACGAAACGCGCCTGTGTCGCGTCAGACTAGAAATAAAAATGAATTTTGGAGAAGTGATTTTTGATTTACCTCCAACAGTGAAGCGTAATGTACGAAAGATTGAGAAAATTCGTGTTAGAATTATTAATCTTACTTTTTCGGTCATATTTAATAATATATATATATATATATATATATATATATATATGCGAACAAGCCTGAATGGTCCCCAGGACTATATGCGAATGAAAACTCACACCCCAGAAGTGACTCGAACCCATACTCCCAGAAGCAACGCAACTGGTAACTACAGGGCGCCTTAATCCGCTTGACCATCACGGCCGTCAAAAGGAAGTGATAGCCGAGGCTATTTGAGCCACTTCCCCGACGGCAACTCGGATGGTAATCTTGGGCATAGCATTTCACCAAATCACCTCATTCTTTGGGGCACACGTGAGGAACACAAATGCGAACAAGCCTGAATGGTACCCAGGACTATATGCGAATGAAAACTCACACCCCAGAAGTGACTCGAACCCATACTCCCAGAAGCAACGCAACTGGTAACTACAGGGCGCCTTAATCCGCTTGACCATCACGGCCGTCAAAAGGAAGTGATAGCCGAGGCTATTTGAGCCACTTCCCCGACGGCAACTCGGATGGTAATCTTGGGCATAGCATTTCACCAAATCACCTCATTCTTTGGGGCACACGTGAGGAACACAAATGCGAACAAGCCTGAATGGTCCCCAGGACATATATATATTCATTCATATATATATATATATATATATATATATATATATATATATATATTCATATATATATATATATATATATATATATATATATATATATATATATATATATATACTCGAACACTGGCCAACAAGGTGGCAGTTGCATGCTGTATCCACTATACTTCAAAGCCATTAAGAGAGGTAGGAATTCTGGGGTATTTAACCAACCAGAACCCCAATCCTCTCCCAGGCAATGAGATAGTGTGGGACCTCGGATGCTCTTTCATCGGTTCCTGTTATATGGGAAAACTCAGTGCCAAATGCTTAATGCACAGACTACCCTATTCCAGTAGCTGAAGTTTATAACTTTTTAGACACTCAACTCACCAGGGGACTCGAACACTGGCCAACAAGGTGGCAGTTGCATGCTGTATCCACTATACTATACATCAAAGCCATTAAGAGAGGTAGGAATTCTGGGGTATTTAACCAACCAGAACCCCAATCCTCTCCCAGGCAATGAGATAGTGTGGGACCTCGGATGCTCTTTCATCGGTTCCTGTTATATGGGAAAACTCAGTGCCAAATGCTTAATGCACAGACTACCCTATTCCAGTAGCTGAAGTTTATAACTTTTTAGACACTCAACTCACCAGGGGACTCGAACACTGGCCAACAAGGTGGCAGTTGCATGCTGTATCCACTATACTATACATCAAAGCCATTAAGAGAGGTAGGAATTCTGGGGTATTTAACCAACCAGAACCCCAATCCTCTCCCAGGCAATGAGATAGTGTGGGACCTCGGATGCTCTTTCATCGGTTCCTGTTATATGGGAAAACTCAGTGCCAAATGCTTAATGCACAGACTACCCTATTCCAGTAGCTGAAGTTTATAACTTTTTAGACACTCAACCCACCAGGGGACTCGAACACTGGCCAACAAGGTAGCAGTTGCATGCTGTATCCACTACACTATACTGACACTATACTACTATACACTACACTATACTACTGACACTATACACTACACTATACTACTGACACTATACACTACACTATACTACTACACGATGAAAGAGCATCCGAGGTCCCACACTATCTCATTGCCTGGGAGAGGATTGGGGTTCTGGTTGGTTAAATACCCCAGAATTCCTACCTCTCTTAATGGCTTTGAAGTATAGTGTAGTGGATACAGCATGCAACTGCCACCTTGTTGGCCAGTGTTCGAGTCCCCTGGTGGGTTGAGTGTCTAAAAAGTTATAAACTTCAGCTACTGGAATAGGGTAGTCTGTGCATATATATATATATATATATATATATATATATATATATATATATATATATATATATATATATATATATATATATATATATATATATATATATATATATATATATATATATATATATATATATATATATATATATATGAACAAGCCTGAATGGTCCCCAGGACAATATGCAACTGAAATTTCAAACCCCAGAAGTGACTCGAACCCATACTGCCAGGAGCACTCTGCTGGCATACAGGATCCCTTAACCACTCGACCAAAACGACCGGACAAAAGAGGATTAGTCAGACTAGAAATAAAAATGAATTTTGGAGAATTGATTTTTGAATTACCACCAACAGTGAAAAGAAATGTACGAAAGATCGAGAAAATTCGTGTTAGAATTATTAATCATACTTTTTCGGTCATATATAATATATATATATATATATATATATATATATATATATATGTATATAAGAATTTCTGCTTGTATGTTTGCCCAAAGTAGGACGGCAGGCACTTGGGACGAATCTCAGCCAACTTTGCAAGATGACACATGAAGTCATTTAGGAATAGTGTATCAGGAGCATTCATAGGGTCTTAAGTTAGGGAATGGGAAGCATATTCATCATTAACCAAGGACTAGATTAAAAAATTCTGAAGTGGTTATTGAAGAGGATGAAGTTCATGTCCTTAAAACAGTCCAGCGAGACAAGTTACTGGAGCAGGATGGGGTGAGCACAAGAGTAATTGTTTAGCTTTTCTGAAGGTTCCATCCTCTAAGGATCATTACTGACCCGTGTCACTGTTCATTGTGTCACAGTGTCATCAGTGTCCTTACAAGAAAAATTCTTGAGATATTAATCTCTTTAGAAATTGCATAATTGTTCATTCATGTTTGGCTACTGTATAGACGATAATACGGTTTCAAGACAGGTCGTTATTCTGCTGATCTCCCTCCAATAAGTCACTTCAGTCACTGGATGAGTCCAAGGTCAGCCGGGACGTATACAGAACATTACATACAGCTCTGTTAACACACTGGGGTACATACACGTTAGATCAGGTATGACACTCTGAATTATTAGCAAAGCCTGAAGTATCAGGTATAACACTCTGGGAAACAACCAAAGCTTGAAGTATCAGGTATGACACAATGAATTACTAGCAAGCTTGAAGTTTCTGGAAAATATGTGATTCTCTGCTGGCATCCTATTTAACGAGCAAAATATTTTCGGTAAAATTAACCAAAAATCAAAATAATATTATTGATATTGTCAATGCAGTTAATAATGTAATGCAATCCAATTAATAATAATGTTGACATTAATCATAACCACATCAAATATAGTAGTTTACTTAATTGCTCATGGGGAAAAAAAAACAATTGTTAATAATATTCATGTCATAAATTTTACACTAACATTAATTAAACCCATTAAATAAATTCATATTTATTCATTTATTTTTTTCCTCAGGTTCCAGTAGGAAGGTTGTTGAGATGGAGGAGGCTCCTGCCGGCGGCACAGGTGGTGGCGGTGTTAGAGGCGGCGTCAGCGGCATTAGGCTCGGGCGAGGCATAGTTGGCGGGGATCGTGTGGTAGGGATCGGCGGCGTTGTAGGGGCCATGAGCTCTGTAGACAATGGTTCCTTTAGCTCCTGCAACGGTGATCTGCTGACCACTACCTCCAGAGATTCTCTTTTTGGACCCCGCAGCAAACAGGTGAGTCAGAGGTCTGGTAATTCGGAAACTATTGTCGGTAAACTGGGTACGTCAGGAACTATAGCCGGGAAACTTGGTACATTAGGAACTATAGCCGGTAAACTGGGTACGTCAGCAGCTATAGCTGGTAAACTGGGTACGTCAGCAACTACACCCGGTAAACTGGGTACGTCAGCAACTACACCCGGTAAACTGGGTACGTCAGCAACTATAGCCAATAAACTGGGTAGAGCAGGAACAATTGCCGGTAAACTGGGTAAGCCGGATACTAGAGTCGGTTAACTTGAGAGTTACATTATCCCCCACATAAAGGGAAGCAATCCTAGCATCACCAATTTAACAGAAATAGGCGTAGAATAGTGACTAATGCTGTAATAGTCTACAAAAGATACAATAGATATATTATCAAAAAAGTGTCACTCATGTTGAGAAGCAAATTTGTAATATATATATATATGTATATATATAACCCCTATTAGACTATTTTACAGGAACTTCTTTTCCACAGCTCATAAAACAGAGGAAAGGGTCCTGAAAGATATTGTTAATAGAAACGTTATCCCAACAGACAAAAATCAGAGGATACAACTGACGATTTACTATAAAACCAGAAAAACGGCCAGCCTACTCATGAGAAACTCTCCAGACACGAAACAGAACGCTTTAAAAGAGACTAACGTCGTCTATGCCTTCAAATGCCCACTTGGGGACTGTAAGCTCCAAAAAACCCAGTATATAGGCAAGACAACAACATCTCTTTCTAGGCGTTTAACGATGCATAAACAACAGGGCTCCATTAAGGAACATATAATCTCTTCCCATAACCAAACCATCGCCAGAGAAATCCTAGTAAACAACACAGAAATCATCGATAGATACAGCGATAGCAGGCGGCTTGACGTTTGCGAGGCACTACACATCAAGAAGTCAACACCAGCAATCAACAGCCAATTATTGCACAACTATATTCTACCCACCTCAAGACTCCGCTCCAATATAGAAGCATCAAGAAATATGGACCAATAGGCTTTCTACAAACACTTCTATTCAATATCCATTGTTTCGTGTTCTGTCTTGTGTTGATACTTTTAATACCCTATTAATATCCTCTAATGCCACATCATCCTTCCCACCTCACTCAAATGTAATGCCACATCACCCTTCCCACCTCACTCAAATGTAGATATAAAATCAGGGAAACGCAAGTTCTAATCAGTTGTGTATTTGTGAAGTCTTTGAAAATGTAATAAGTTTTACGAAACGCGCCCGTGTCGCGTCAGACTAGAAATAAAAATGAATTTTGGAGAAGTGATTTTTGATTTACCTCCAACAGTGAAGCATAATGTACGAAAGATTGAGAAAATTCGTGTTAGAATTATTAATCTTACTTTTTCGGTCATATTTAATAAAATATGTATATATATATATATATATATATATATATATATATATATATATATATATATATATATATATATATACATACATATATACATATGTTGTACCTATTAGCCAGAATGCAGTACTCGGCCTACTATACAAGGTCCGATTTGCTTTAAAAGCCAATTTTTCAAGAATTTATACATTTTTCAAATTTTGTTCTTATGAAATTATAAAACTATCCATTTCATTTTTAATGAGTTCATTTTGTTAAATTTGAGTTCAAACTAACGTAGATATAGGACCGAACCTAACCTACCCTACCTAACCTAACGTAACCTATCTTAACCTATCCTAAATTAATATAACTAAGACAATAAATTATGTTCTTAGCATAATATAATGATAATAATTCAAATAAACTAATTGGAAACCATTTATGGAAAATAAAGAAAATTATTCGGCCTATTAGGCAAATCGGGCCTTGCATAGTTGGCCGAGAAGTGCATTCTGGCTACTATGTACGACATACATACACACATATATATATATATATATATATATATATATATATATATATATATATATATATATATATATATATATATATATATATACATATATATATATATATATATATATATATATATATATATATATATATATATATATATATATATATATATATATATATATATATATATGATCGATGTTCCCTTAGGGAATCTTAATTTTAAGATGAATAGGAAAGCCAAGGATATACTGAACATCTTGTTTCAGATTCTTTACTTTAAAATGCATAACGCTTCGAATACTTCTCGTATTCATCATCAGATCTAAAAGAAAAAAAAAACAGAAATCACAATCAAATAACGAATAAACAAAGAACTCATACTGAATATAATGGCCTATCAAAGAGATGAAAGGAAAAAAAATAAAACACAAAGTACTTAAGCTTACTTAAAGTGATCAGTACAAATATAACTTATTAACTATCACATAAATATAAGCTTAATCAAAAATTAATAAAATTGCAAGAGAAATTTTGTAACTACTAAAACAAACCATACGATTAAAGTTACGCGAAGTGATCAACTAGGGTGATCCTTAATAGTTAACACATGGATACTAAACGCTATTACAATTATTAATATAATGATTTCACATCTACAAAAAATGTATATAAAATGCAAACAAAATAGACGACTACTATAAAGTACTAACCAAAATTTTATAAAAACTCAAATATTAAACAAAACTATATACCAAAAAATGTATATTACAATAATGTACACTGTCAAAACTTGAAATAAGTAAGAAAGGTCAAAGTCATGGTAAACTAAACAAAATTATAATGAAATTAAAATGCCAGTATGAACTATAAATAAAATTACAGGGCCTATTGTGCACTATAGAGTGTACAATTGAACAGCTGAAAGGTTGCTCTTTAACAGAGGCTGCTGCTCCCTTATATATAAGGATTCCATTACTCTCAAATCTGACTGGCCATTCATACAAGTGTCTAGAATTTTAAAATCAGATTCCAGCAGAGAATGATTAAACTCATAACAATGGTTTCTAATCTCCGAAAATGCTGGTTTAGATAATGGTAATCCTGTCCTAAACGATACTCCCCGGTGCTCAAGTATCCGAAACTTAAAGTTCCAAATGGAACTCTCAATATATACAGCATTACCGCTGGAACAATTATACATAAATACGACATTAGATCACAGAGGGGTAGGCACTTTATCTTTAAATTTAAAATAAGAGCCTATGGTATTTGTGTTAACAAAAATAAATCTAAAGTCTACTTGAGGATAACACTGCTGCAACAGTCTCCTCAAACGACTCCTTACAGAAAAACTAATAGTGCCATAAAATGGTAATTTAATATATTTAATATCCATTTCTACTGTAGTAATCCTACAGGATGGGTGAAATTTCTTATTTAAGAAATTCCTTATAAAGGTATAAACCATATGCAAGGGATAACCATTATTTGAAAAAAAATTCACAATAAAATTAATTTCTTGGTCAAAGTTATTATAAAGTTATTGCAAACATAAAACGAAGGCTCTATTCAGTAGAGTATTAATTGCATTTTTCTTAAAAATATCAGGAACATAGGATTAAAATTTAAACCTAAACCAGTAAAAGTTGGTTTTCTAAAAACATTAGTGTTGAACCCATTAAGGATATTCACTTTGTCATCAAGAAACGACAATGAATTATCCACTTCACACTCTGCAGTGAAACGTATATTACTATGTTGTGTATTAAGAAACTCTCTAAATTTCTCAATATGACATTGGTTCTTAAATACCAAAAAAGTGTCATCTACATATCTCCTGTACAAGACTGGTTTAAAGTCCAAAGGACATTAATCAAGCCAATTCTTTTCATGAAAACTCAATGAAGCATTAGCAAGTGCAGGACCTAAGGGAGACCCCATTGCTACTCCATCAATTTGTTTATAATATTTATTTTTAAACATAAAGACAGTCTTTAACCGCTAATTCTAACAACCATCTGAATATT
>NC_091178.1:27150275-27180275 GCF_040958095.1 Procambarus clarkii | reverse complement strand
CCTCTTTGTTCCCATAGCGTCTGAGACGCATGGCCCATGGGGCAAGAGTGCCTTGGGATTTCTCAAGGAATAGGGTTCCAAGCTCATTGACGTCACCTGAGACCCAAGGGCTTCCAGTTTTTTGTTTCAGCGTCTCAGTGTGGCGATCCAGAGGGGAAATGCTTGCTGCGTCCTCGGTTCCTGTCCAGAAGCGGAGGAGCTTCAAGAGATCCATAACCTTTAGGCATTTGTCTTGTATGTTTTGTAACCTTTAAATACACAATAAAGGAAAAAAAAAAAGGGAAGGGGGTGGTAGGAGAAAAGCACACAGAAACTGTATTGGAGGGGACCTACATTCCCTCCAATGCGTTATGTGTGGTTTCCTCCGAGGCTATGGGTCCCCCTTCTTCCAGCCAGAGGTGGTACTCCTATTTATATATATATATATATATATATATATATATATATATATATATATATATATATATGTCGTACCTAGTAGCCAGAACTCACTTCTCAGCCTACTATGCAAGGCCCGATTTGCCTAATAAGCCAAGTTTTCCTGAATTAATATATTTACTATCATTTTTTTCTTATGAAATGATAAAGCAACCCTTTTCTCTATGTATGAGGTCAATTTTTTTTTTATTGGAGTTAAAATTAACGTAGATATATGACCGAACCTAACCAACCCTACCTAACCTAACCTAACCTATATTTATAGGTAAGGTTAGGTTAGGTTGCCAAAAAAAGCTAGGTTAGGTTAGGTTAGGTAGGTTAGGTAGACGAAAAAACATTAATTCATGAAAACTTGGCTTATTAGGCAAATCGGGCCTTGAATAGTAGGCTGAGAAGTGCGTTCTGGCTATTAGGTACGACATATATATATATATATATATATATATATATATATATGTCGTACCTAGTAGCCAGAACGCACTTCTCAGCCTACTACGCAAGGCCCGATTTGCCTAATAAGCCAAGTTTTCATGAATTAATGTTTTTTCGACTATCTAACCTAACTTTTTCGGCTACATAACCCAACCTAACCTATAAAGGTAGGTTAGGTTTGGTTAGGTAGGGTTGGTTAGGTTGGGTCATATATCTACGTTAATTTTAACTCCAATAAACAAAAATTTACCTCATACATAATGAAATGGGTAGCTTTATCATTTTATAAGAAAAAAATTAGAGAAAAAATATTAATTCAAGAAAACTTGGCTTATTGGTTGACACATTAAGAAGTCAACACCAGCAATCAACAGCCAATTAATGCATTCTACCCACCTCAAGACTCCGCTCCAATATAGAAGCATCAAGAAATATGGACCAATAGGCTTTCTACAATCACTTCCATTTCAATACCCATTGTTTCGTGTTCTGTCTTGTGTTGATGAAATTAATACCCTATTAATGCCACCTCTTGTTCTGTCTTGTGTTGATGAAATTAATACCCTATTAATGCCACCTCACCCCATCCACCTCACTCAAATGTAGATATAAACGAAACCAGGAGATGTGTAAGTTCTATTCAGTTGTGTATTTGTAAACTAAAAGTCTTTGAAAATGTAATAAGTTTTACGAAACGTGCTCGTGTCGCGTCAGACTAGAAATAAAAATGAATTTTGGAGAATTGATTTTTGATTTACCTCCAACAGTGAAAAGAAATGTACGAAAGATTGAGAAAATTCGTGTTAGAATTATTAATCTTACTTTTTCGGTCATATTTAATAATATATATATATATATATATATATATATATATATATATATATATATATATATATATATATATATATATATATATATATATATGTATATATATATATATATATATATATATATATATATATATATATATATATATATATATATATATATATATATATATATGTCGTACCTAATAGCCAGATTGTTTTTCGACTTCCTAACATAACCTAACCTAACCTAAGCTTACTTTTTCGGCTAGCTTACCTAACCTAACCTATAAAGATAGGTTAGGTTAGGTTAGGTAGGGTTGGTTAGGTTCGGTCATATATCTACGCTAATTTTAACTCCAATAAAAAAAATTGACCTCATACATAATGAAATGGGTAGCTTTATCATTTCATAAGAAAAAAAATTGAGAAAATATATTAATTCAGGAAAACTTGCCTTATTAGGCAAATCGGGCCTTGCATAGCAGGCCGAGTACGACGTTCTGGCTACTAGGTACGAAATTTTTTTGTATTTTGTTATATATATATAAATATATGTATATATATATATATATATATATATATATATATATATATATATATATATATATATATATATATATATATATATATATATATATATATATATATATATATATATATTCTCAAAACTCCCATTTTATGGATCTTAAGCTACTTTTTGGCGAACATGAAATTGACTAGCGAGAAGGCATCCAACAAGGTGACCCCCTTGCTCCTCTCCTTTTCTGCTTAGTCATCAAACAAGTCACAGAGGTCCTGTCCAGCGAGCTTAACATCTGGTTCTTGTATGATGGTACCCTAGCTGGTTCCCAAGACTCCCTCCTGGAGGACATCAGAAAAATCCAGGAGCAAGGTGCAGTTTTAGGCCTCACCCTGAACCCTTCTAAATGTGAAATAATATGTTCCAACCAGGGCATCGTAGAGAGAATAGAGGGTCTTCTGCCAAATATCCATAAAACTAAACCTGAAGACAGCACACTCCTAGGAGCTCCCCTGGGGTTGAAAGCCATCGATGAGGTCCTTGATAAGAAAATCGCCGACCTTAAGAGGATGGATGGGAGGATTGAGGATATTGATGCTCATGATGCACTCTACCTCATCACCAGATGTCTGTCCCTCCCCAGGTTAACCTACTTTCTGAGGTGTTCACCATCTTACAGTAGCCAAAACCTAAGTGAGTATGACCGGTTACTGAAATCAATGCTAGAAAAAGCCCTTAACCTCTCTCTTCATGACCTACAGTGGAAACAAGCCTCTCTTCCCGTAAGACTTGGGGGCCTCGGAGTTCGAACAGCAACGCAAATCGCTGTTCCAGCCTTCCTGTCCTCCTTATGAGCATCCGACGACCTTGTGAAGGAAATTCTACCTGCCCACTTACATCAGCTGGCAGATGTACATGATCCCAATTTTACACGCTGTTCCACAGAGTGGGCCTCTCGTGCAGGCCCATCACCTCAACCACCATCCCCAAAAGCCCACAAACAATCCAGCTGGGATGGCCCCATTGTAGACCAAGTTGCTGCAGAGTGCCTGGGTGCTGCAACAACACAACACGACATTGCTCGCCTCACAGCAGTAGCAGCCCCACATGCAGGGGATTTCCTGTTAGTAACCCCAATGTCGGCAACTGGCACGCGTCTCACACCACACGCCCTCCGAATTACTGTGGCCCTTCGCCTTGCTGCCCCAATCAACACCAGATATAGGTGTATTTGCTGCGAGGTGGTGGCTGACAGGTACGGCCACCATGGCCTACTCTGCCAAAGCACAGGAGGATGGCACTCGAGGCACAGTGAAGTTAACGACATCATCAAGAGGAGCCTCACCACAGCTGGATGCCCAGCTGAAAGAGAGCCCAGTTACCTGACGCCCCGTAACTCTGATGCTCTTATTGGTCGCCCGGATGGTATCACAGTGAACCCCTGGAAGAATGGCAACAGTTGGTATGGGACTACACATGCGTATCAACCCTGGCTAACATCTACATTGACCTCAGTGTTACACAACCAGGTGGCACTGCCACCCACAGGGAAGCAGCCAAATCCCGTAAGTATAGAGAACTGGATCACCACTACAATTTTGTCCCCATTGCTTCTGAGACACTCGGCGCCTGGGGTAAAAGTGCTACCAGTTTTTTGAAGGAACTGGGTTCTAGGCTCATTGAAACAACAAGGGACCCTAGAGCTGCCAGCTTTCTTTTCCAGCGCCTCAGCGTGGCGATACAGAGGGGAAATGCGCACTGCATCCAGGGTTCCTGTCCGCCATCTGAGGAGCTGGAGGAACTCGACAACCTATGATAACCATCTTTGTAACCTATTTGTAACTCCTTTTTTGTAACAAAGTTCAAATAAAGCAAATATATATGTGTACATACAAAAGAATGGGGGTGGTAGGAGAAGATAATATTAGTGTTCAGTGAGAAACCACAAGGTCTCCTCTGAATACTTTTTATTTTCTTCTCCGAGGCTATGAGTCCCCACATTGGCACCAGAGGTGGTACCCAATTTTAATTATATATATATATATATATATATATATATATATATATATATATATATATATATATATATGTATATATATATATATATATATATATATATATATTATATATATATATATATATATATATATATATATATATATATATATATATATATATATATATATATATATATATATATATATATATATATATATATATATATATACATACATTAGAAAAATAAAAGGTGAAAACCTAGGCATCTTCTTTAACCCCTTCAAGTGTGAAACTGGGCTTCTCAAATCTGTCTTGGCTGGAATTCTTGTAATCAGACCCGCAGACAGCACAGTCCTTGCAGCTCCTCTTTGGTCTAACGCAATGGAAGAAATCCCCAGGAAGAAAATCTCGGGCCTCAGAAAATCTTGGAAAACCAAGATGTTGGCACACAAGAAACGATGAGGTCAGTGACATCATCAAGAGGAGCCTTGCCTCTTCCCAGTGTCCAGCAGAGAGAGAGAGAGCCCCATAATCTAATGTACCATAATTCTCTAGCAATAGCCTGTCGACCAGATGGAGTTACAATATGCCCATCGGGAGATAGTAGGCAATTAGCGAGGAACTACACTTGTGTGTGTCCATTTTGGCCTCCACTTACATTACCCTGTGTGTCCGTCAAGCCGGAGCTACAGCCACAAAAAGAAAGCGAGAATGCCAACAAGTACAGGGAAATAGATCACAGACTAAACTTTCTTCCTGTAGGAGCTGAGACGCTAGGCCTCTGGGGAGAGAGTGCACGGAAGTTTCTGAAGGACCTGGATTCTAAGCTCATGGGAAGAACAAGAGACCCTAAAGCAGCAAGCATTCTTTTCCAGCACCTCGGTGTTGTGATCCACAGGGAAAGTGCCCACTGAATCTTTGGTTGTTATTATTTCATTAATTAATTATAATAAAATAATTATTATTTCATTATTACAACGTTATTAGTAATTATATTATTATTAATAAGGATAGTATTATACTTATTACTGAGAAACTGACTACAGTTATTTTTATTAATGCTACTTGCATTGCTCTTTTTAATGCGTTGATATAGTTTCATTTTAATCAAATTACCATAACTTTTAATCTTTTCTTTAATTATTAGAAGAATCTTACCCAGGTTTTTAATAATAATTGTTAAGTATATTACCTTTAATTACCACATTCATCGTACCTGCTTGTCATCAATCACGAGCAAATAATGGCTACTGAATGATCCATTTGTCAGACTACTGAATAATGCATACCTTTGATGCGAGTCGTGAGCTGTGTGACTGAATGAATAATTTAGTTCGCATAGCTCATTAAGGTACACTCACCACTTGCCTGTGTATATGACTAGAGAACATATAGTGGAGAGGGGTCAGTGTCTTGACCTATAATCTTTCACATTTTGGGTTTGTCATGATAGATTGGACCTACGTACAAAGTTTCCTCGTGTAAAAACCACACAGGATTTTATACATAAAATTTAAATCGTTTCAACCCGTAAGAACGTAAGAGAATATGCTTAAACTTTTCAGGAAAGGTAAGACGGCGCTGCCCATCCTGGGAAAAATATCAGATTAATGAGCTTGTCCTTCCTCAGGGCGACATGCTGGAGACCTTCCGGGGAGGTAGCACGACGCTGCCCATCCTGGGGATACAACACCTTGCTGACGACACAGGCAGGCATATGGTGCTTGAAGGTGGGTTAGGTGAGTATAGTGGTGGTGCTTGAAGGTGGGTTAGGTGAGTATAGTGGTGGTGCTTGAAGGTGGGTTATGGTGAGTATAGTGGTGGTGCTTGAAGGTGGGTTAGGTGAGTATAGTGGTGGTGCTTGAAGGTGGGTTAGGTGAGTATAGTGGTGGTGCTTGAAGGTGGGTTATGGTGAGTATAGTGGTGGTGCTTGAAGGTGGGTTAGGTGAGTATAGTGGTGGTGCTTGAAGGTGGGTTAGGTGAGTATGGTGGTGGTGCGTGAAGGTGGGTTAGGTGAGTATAGTGGTGGTGCTTGAAGGTAGGTTAGGTGAGTATAGTGGTGGTGCTTGAAGGTGGGTTAGGTGAGTATGTTGGTGGTGCTTGAAGGTGAGTTAGGTGAGTATAGTGGTGGTGGTGCTTGAAGGTGGGTTAGGTGAGTATAGTGGTGGTGGTGCTTGAAGGTGGGTTAGGTGAGTATAGTGGTGGTGCTTGAAGGTGGGTTAGGTGAGTATAGTGGTGGTGCTTGAAGGTGGGTTAGGTGAGTATAGTGGTGGTGCTTGAAGGTGGGTTATGGTGAGTATAGTGGTGGTGCTTGAAGGTGGGTTAGGTGAGTATGGTGGTGGTGCGTGAAGGTGGGTTAGGTGAGTATAACATAGCTCCTTTTCAGTGCAATGTCACACAAACAAATAAAACTAAATAAAAATAAATAAAAATGTATGAAAATTGAATTTGTCAATGCAATCGAAGACATTGAAATGGAATCGTAACATATTTAGTATATGTTACTAAACATATATGTTAGTATGTAAGTGTGGCTCTTACATGCAACAGATGGCGCTGTTTCTTATTTTTTTTTATTTTTACCTGTCACAGGTGTGACATTTATACTTATACTTATGAAATGAACGGTATGGTAAACAAAACAGCTCAATTCCAACACAATGTCACACAAAATAATTCAATCAAAATTAAAAAAAATAGAAATCTATGAAAATTTAATTTATCAATGTAATCAGAAACATTGAAATGGAATTCGTAACATATTTAGTGTTGCTTGTAAATTGCTGTTTCATGCAACAGATGGTGCAGTTTTTTTTTTTTAAATGTGTTTATCTGTCACAGGTGTGGCATCTATTTAGTAGGTATATAAAAACATGTACATATTCGAATTGAACGTTGTGTCAGAATTTCAAAGAAATCAGTGAAGAACTTTGGTAGATTACAGTGTGTGTTGCTCTTACATCCAACAGATGGCGCTGTTTTTCTTAAAAAACATGTTTTTTCCTGTCACAGGTGAGGTATGTATACAGTAGATATATAAAATGATGCGCCTATTTGAACGCAACGTGTGTCAAAATTTCAAAGCAATCTGTAAAGAAGTTCTGAAGATTTCCCTCACATGAAAAACACAGTTTAAAAAAAAATACATTTTTTTTCCATCACAGACGTGACATCAATATGGAATGTATATAAAAATCTGCTCCGATGCGAATGGAACGTTGTGTGAAAATTTTAAAGCAATCGGTGGAGTAATTTCAGAGATTAGCGATTTTGAACAAACGAACATTTCCATTTTTTTATATGGATTTCTCTTGTTAGGGAGATGTCATGGGCTTGTCTCATGTGATTCCTGGGGGCACCGGATTGACGATGACAGGTCAAACGCCTCATCAGCTTGGTCGACGTCATACCTATGTACTTAGATTGAAGGTTACATCCTTCATGGGGACATGTGTACATGTATACAACGTTTGACATGTGTACATGTAAAGGGTTCTCCGTCGGCTTCGGGCTGTTTTTGAAAAGGAGGTCTGAAGTCGTCTTTGTTTTGTAGAATATGATCAGGTCTATGTTTTGGTTAGGAATAGTGCTTTTTACTCCTTTATGAATTATTTCCTTCGGTGTTCTTTCTTCTTTTTTCTTATTCACTATGCATATTTGATTTGTAATATAATTTTATTGGAGGTGTTGTGGTTTCCGTTCTGGGTTCAGGCTTGTACCATCAGTCCAGGTATCTTCTTATGGCGGTGTTTATTTCCGTGTTGCTATAACCGTTGTTCACCAATACCTGAGTTATTGTTTCAAACTCTCTACTCACATTGCTCCATTCGGAGCAGTGTGTAAGCGCTCCACGAATATAAGTATAGAGACCACTGGTTTTGTATCTTTGAGGGCACTCACTCTTACCGTTCTGGCATAACCCTATGTTGGTAGGTTTGGTATATACGCAGGTGCTTATATATATAGACCCATACTCCTGGGAGTATGCGTTCGAGTCACTTCTGGGGTGTGAGTTTTCAGTCGCACATAGTCCTGGGGACCATTCAGGCTTGTTCGCATTTGTGTTCCTCACGTGTGCCCCCAAAGAATGAGGTGATTTGATATAATGCTATGCCCAAGATTACCATCCGAGTGCCGGCAGGGAAGTGGTTCAAATAGCTTCGGCTATCACTTCCTTATGTCCGGTCATGTTGGTCAAGCGGATTAAGGCGTCCTGTAGTTACCAGTTGCGTTGCTCCTGGGAGTATGGTTTCGAGTCACTTCTGGGGTGTGAGTTTTCAGTCGCATATAGTCCTGGGGACCATTCAGGCTTATATATATATATATATGCAACTGAAAACTCACACCCCAGAAGTGACTCGAACCCATACTCCCAGGAGCCATGCAACTGGTATGTACAAGACGCCTTAATCCACTTGACCATCACGACCGGACATAATGAGGTGATAGCCGAGGCTATTTGAACCACCCCACCGCCGGCACTCGGATAGTAATCTTGGGCATAGCATTTTACCAAATCACCTCATTCTTTGGGGCACACGTGAGGAACACAAATGCGAACAAGCCTGAATGGTCCCCAGGACAATATGCAACTGAAAACTCACACCCCAGAAGTGACTCGAACCCATACTCCCAGGAGCCATGCAACTGGTATGTACAAGACGCCTTAATCCACTTGACCATCACGACCGGACATAATGAGGTGATAGCCGAGGCTATTTGAACCACCCCACCGCCGGCACTCGGATAGTAATCTTGGGCATAACATTTTACCAAATCACCTCATTCTTTGGGGCACACGTGAGGAACACAAATGCGAACAAGCCTGAATGGTCCCCAGGACAATATGCAACTGAAAACTCACACCCCAGAAGTGACTCGAACCCATACTCCCAGGAGCCATGCAACTGGTATGTACAAGACGCCTTAATCCACTTGACCATCACGACCGGACATAATGAGGTGATAGCCGAGGCTATTTGAACCACCCCACCGCCGGCACTCGGATAGTAATCTTGGGCATAACATTTTACCAAATCACCTCATTCTTTGGGGCACACGTGAGGAACACAAATGCGAACAAGCCTGAATGGTCCCCAGGACAATATGCAACTGAAAACTCACACCCCAGAAGTGACTCGAACCCATACTCCCAGGAGCCATGCAACTGGTATGTACAAGACGCCTTAATCCACTTGACCATCACGACCGGACATAATGAGGTGATAGCCGAGGCTATTTGAACCACCCCACCGCCGGCACTCGGATAGTAATCTTGGGCATAGCATTTTACCAAATCACCTCATTCTTTGGGGCACACGTGAGGAACACAAATGCGAACAAGCCTGAATGGTCCCCAGGACAATATGCAACTGAAAACTCACACCCCAGAAGTGACTCGAACCCATACTCCCAGGAGCCATGCAACTGGTATGTACAAGACGCCTTAATCCACTTGACCATCACGACCGGACATAATGAGGTGATAGCCGAGGCTATTTGAACCACCCCACCGCCGGCACTCGGATAGTAATCTTGGGCATAGCATTTTACCAAATCACCTCATTCTTTGGGGCACACGTGAGGAACACAAATGCGAACAAGCCTGAATGGTCCCCAGGACAATATGCAACTGAAAACTCACACCCCAGAAGTGACTCGAACCCATACTCCCAGGAGCCATGCAACTGGTATGTACAAGACGCCTTAATCCACTTGACCATCACGACCGGACATTAAGGCGTCTTGTACATACCAGTTGCATGGCTCCTGGGAGTATGGGTTCGAGTCACTTCTGGGGTGTGAGTTTTCAGTTGCATATTGTCCTGGGGACCATTCAGGCTTGTTCGCATTTGTGTTCCTCACGTGTGCCCCAAAGAATGAGGTGATTTGGTAAAATGCTATGCCCAAGATTACTATCCGAGTGCCGGCGGTGGGGTGGTTCAAATAGCCTCGGCTATCACCTCATTATGTCCGGTCGTGATGGTCAAGTGGATTAAGGCGTCTTGTACATACCAGTTGCATGGCTCCTGGGAGTATGGGTTCGAGTCACTTCTGGGGTGTGAGTTTTCAGTTGCATATTGTCCTGGGGACCATTCAGGCTTGTTCGCATTTGTGTTCCTCACGTGTGCCCCAAAGAATGAGGTGATTTGGTAAAATGCTATGCCCAAGATTACTATCCGAGTGCCGGCGGTGGGGTGGTTCAAATAGCCTCGGCTATCACCTCATTATGTCCGGTCGTGATGGTCAAGTGGATTAAGGCGTCTTGTACATACCAGTTGCATGGCTCCTGGGAGTATGGGTTCGAGTCACTTCTGGGGTGTGAGTTTTCAGTTGCATATTGTCCTGGGGACCATTCAGGCTTGTTCGCATTTGTGTTCCTCACGTGTGCCCCAAAGAATGAGGTGATTTGGTAAAATGCTATGCCCAAGATTACTATCCGAGTGCCGGCGGTGGGGTGGTTCAAATAGCCTCGGCTATCACCTCATTATGTCCGGTCGTGATGGTCAAGTGGATTAAGGCGTCTTGTACATACCAGTTGCATGGCTCCTGGGAGTATGGGTTCGAGTCACTTCTGGGGTGTGAGTTTTCAGTTGCATATTGTCCTGGGGACCATTCAGGCTTGTTCGCATTTGTGTTCCTCACGTGTGCCCCAAAGAATGAGGTGATTTGGTAAAATGCTATGCCCAAGATTACTATCCGAGTGCCGGCGGTGGGGTGGTTCAAATAGCCTCGGCTATCACCTCATTATGTCCGGTCGTGATGGTCAAGTGGATTAAGGCGTCTTGTACATACCAGTTGCATGGCTCCTGGGAGTATGGGTTCGAGTCACTTCTGGGGTGTGAGTTTTCAGTTGCATATTGTCCTGGGGACCATTCAGGCTTGTTCGCATATATATGCAAATATATTATATTATATTATATATTATATATTATATTATATATATATGCAAATATATATATATATGCAAATATATATATATATGCAAATATATATATATATAATATATATATATATATATATATATATTATATTATATATATATATATATATATATATATATATATATATATATATATATATATATATATATATATATATATATATATATATATATATATATATCCATACATGTATCTTGTGTGCTGTAAATTTACTTTGAGTAAACTTTTTATTATTTTATCACTGCCGCTCACCTTGCATATTCTGTCTTATTCTTATATTCTGTCACGCGCTGCTCACCTTGGCCTTGTGTTACATGAGGTTACAGTTAAACAGCAGGGGATCGTGCTACTGATCCTATAACTTCATGCCGTGGGACTTCACTCCCTTAACTAGAGTGTCACATATCACCCCAGGGAGCTCTCCTAATCATGCCTCAAGACTGGTCACCACTTGACCTTGGACCCAAGGGGGAGAGAAGGCCCAGCCCACACTACTAAACTGAATTCTGCAGAATGTGACTCCCCCACCGGGCCTGCCTACCTATGCGTGCAGAGAATTTGCCGGACATCCGGCCGTAGCCTCACTTCCACTTATTATCATCTGGTCGCTAGCTGGGTAATTCTCTCAGCGTCCCAGCAACGCTGTTAGTTCGAATATAATATATTTACAGCAGCCTAGGACCGTACTATATGCTGCCAATACCAGAATTCAAATGTACAGTCATGTTGCCAACTCAGGGTCACTCTTTAGGGAATGCCAGTACCAGTGTTCAAATCTAATGTCGTGTTGCCAACACAGGGTCTCTCTCTATGCCATGCCAGTAACAGTACAGTATAATCATGCTCAATGATTACCATGCACAAAGCTCAATGAGATGGAGGTTACACCAAAGGCAGTGATAAAATAATAAAAAGTTTACTCAAAGTAAACTACAACACACAAGATACATGTATGGATCTATGGAGATAATAATAATGGTGAAAGCAGCGCTCCTCTGGTGGCCGCCGGCAGCTCACATCAGCTGATGAATTAAAGGGATCACTGGCCCCCTTCACTGGGCAGCTTCGTCCACGTCGCTCCTCATTCCTCCACGGGCCGGCCACACGCTGTCTTCACCAATCAGTAGAATAATATATACGTGCTGTCCCACAGCCTAATCTACTCCTATGACTTATATGCACTCTAATAAAGGCCTAAGCATAATAATAGGCCTATCTTGCCTAACAATAAAAGGAAATATGGGAGGGAAATATGATCTACCTTAACATATCTTATCCTCAGACGCCTAGGCCCCAGTCGCCGTTTGCTGGGTCCTCCGTTCCTCGCGTTGTTCCCAGCGTTCCAGGAGCATCACCAGTCCAAAGTCGTTGTGAAGATCCTCGTCATCTCCGTGCTCATTCCCGGAGTGAAGTTCCTGGGCGTTGGCTCGTCCTGTCGTCACTGCATGCATCGTTCCCTCAAGCACTCCTTCACCGAGACCACACTCAAGGATATGAATGCATCTTCTCCCTCCTGAGTTCCTAATGGACGTGATCCAATCACCACAGCTCTGAATGCTTTGGAGTTCCACTGACGGGGAGTCACCCACTCCTCCAGCAGTCGTAACTCTCTCAACTTCTCCAAGACTATTTGCACACGATCCTCGGCGCCCTTACACCGCTGGATTAGGCTTCCTCGCACTTCCCTGAAGTACTGCAGTCCTTGTTAGTCACTATACATTCGTCAGGCTGTGTATATCCACTTAAGGAGGCTTTTAGATCTCGAAACTCTGAGAGCTCAATCGGCGCACGTCCGCTCTCAACGAAGCGCCAAGCATCTCAGAGTGCCTAGAGCGCCAGGCGGCGGACCAGGTCTCTCGGTGACGTCACAGACCCAGGGGTGGGCTCTGAATGTTCAATGAAGTCACGTGACCTCAGCCAGCCAATCACCGACCAGAGGGCGTCGTACACAAAATGGTGGATTTGCAGGCCAGTCGGCGCCATTTTGTTGTACCCAGGGGGCGACTTTTCCACTTCCCTGCAAATTTACAAATGCAAATTCCTCCCCAAGTAAGCAACCATTTTGGAAGCCTCATACCTCAAAAGATTCCCTGCACCTCAGAGAACCTGCAGGTGATATGACTTACAGCTGGCATATGGGAGAAACTGGAGAGGACACTATCACATACCCCCCCCCCCTTTAACATAAGAGTCATATCGGTTAGTAAATCCGAGAGAGGGCATCCGCTCTCATATTCTCCCTTCCTTTCATGTGCTGGATTTCCAACCAGTACTCCTGTAACAGTAGGGCCCATCTTGTCAGCCTTTGATTCAAGTTCTTCATCCTGAGCACGAACGTCAAGGGGTTATGGCCGGTAAACACTCGCCCCGGTCTAGTACCTCCACCCACATAAACGTCAAAGTGCTTCAGTGCCAGGATCAGGGCTAAGGCTTCCTTCTTCAGTGCAGTATAAGCCCTCTGATACTTTTCGAATTTCTTCGAGTAGAATGCTACTGGACGGTGAACTTCGTCCTTCTCTTGAGCTAACATGGCTCCAATCCCTACATCGCTCACGTCGACATACAGGATAAAGTCGGACTCGAAGTCAGGTGAAATCAGCACTGGTGCTTCGGTTAACAACTTCTTTGTCTTCTCGAAGGCTCCCTGACAAGCTTCACCCGACTTCCATCTAACGTTCTTAGACAGCAAGTCCGTCAGAGGGTGCGCCACTGTCGAGAAGTTCTTGCAAAATCCTCTATAATGTCTAACCATTCCCAGATATCGTAACAGCTCCTTCCTTGTCTGGGAATCGGATACTCTTCGATGGCTATCACTATGTATTCTACGGGAGTTACTTCTCCTTGGCTCATGACGAAACCTAAATATTCAAGACAGGCCTTCCCAAACTCGCTCTTGGCCAGATTAACTGTCAGATTAGCTTCTTTTAACCGCCGGAATAACTCCTCAAACGATCCATGTGTGGTCTCCAGCTATCCGCATACACCACTATATCATCAATGTATACGGTGCAGCCTTCTATCCCTTTCAGTACCTCGTTCATCATCCGCTCGAAACAGCTTCCACTGTTTTTCATGCCGAATGGAAGTACTTTGTACTGGTATAATCCATCTGGAGTAGCAAACGCAGAGATCCTTCTTGCCCTCGGAGACAAAGGTATCTGATAATATCCTTTTAGCAGGTCGGCCTTGGTGACAAACCTTGTGTTACCCACTTGGTCAACGCAGTCACTTATCCGGGGCATAGGGTGTGAATCCGACACGGTTATGGAGTTCACCTTACTGTAGTCGGTGCAAAAGCGATACGAGCCGTCACCCTTCATAACCAGCACACAGGGTGAGCTCCACTCACTGTTGCCGGGCTCCTCGAGGTCATTTGCTAGCAGATACTCCACCTCCAGTCGCATGATCTTCCTCTTCTCTGGCCTCACCCGATAAGCGTTCTGCTTGATTGGCTTGCCTCCGCCCACATATACCTCGTGCACCACACTCTTGTGCCATCGGGGTACATCCGTGAGGAGTGACTGGTTCTTCCCTACTAGGGTCACTAGTTCTCTTCTCTTTCCTTTATCCAGATGTCGTAGCTTCTCTTCTAGGTGTGTCAAACTTTCAGTATTTGACAGGCGTGTACCAACGGCCCGGGGCCACTTCTCTTAATCTGCTGGCTGCTTGGCTCACCTCCATACACAAGACCAATTTCTCCTCTTGAGACTGGGCTGTTCCACTTACTTTCACACTCTCAAGCTCTTCTGGGAAGTGTGGCTTCAAACGGTTGACATGACATACTTGAGTCTTGCAGGGGCGATTCGGCTTCCTAAATCTCATAATTCACTGGACCCACTCATCTGACGACCGAGTATGGACCACCAAAGCGTGATTCCGTCACTCTACCTCTCCCAGGTAGCAACATCATCACTCTGGCTCCCGTCTCGAATTTCCTTGAGACAGCTTTCTTGTCGTACCAGATCGACATCTTTTCTTGAGCTGTCTTCAGGTGCTCAGCAGCCAGCTCCTTCGCTGTCTTCAATCGGTCACGGAATTTCTGCACAAACTCCTCCACCGTCACTAACGTCCTAGTCACAGTCAACTGCTCCTTCAGCATCAATAATGGGTTCCTCACTTCGTGCCTAAACACTAGTTGGAAAGGAGAGAATCCCAGAGACTCAACCATAGCATCTCTGATTGCAAACAGAGCTGGATAGACAGCCTCATCCCATTTCGCACAATACACTCTCAAGACGGTTTTCAGGGTGGAGTGGAACCGCTCGATCGCTCCCTGCGACTGAGGTCTATAAGGTGATGACCGTAGTTGGGCTATTTCCCAGCTTGCAACAGCCTGCCTAAACCATTTCGACTGGAAAATACTCCGCAGTTGGACTGGATTTCCTTGGGCACGCCTATCCAGGCAAATAACCACTGAAGGTGTCCCATGATGCATCTTGATGTCACCTTCTGCACTAGGATCACCTCCGGAAATCTAATCGAAGCACACATGATGGTCAATAGGTAATTATTTCCCTTTTTCGTCCTAGGTAATGGTCCCACGACGTCGATTATTAGGCGTTCAAACGCCGGGCCAAACGCAGGAACTGGAACCAAAGGGGCTTTCAAGATGGCAGGGGCATTCTTCCCCGCCCTTTGGCATGGGAAACATGTCTTGCAGACTCTCTTTTCATCAGCATCCATTCCCGGCCAATAAAAATTATCCCAAAGCCGATTTAAGGTCTTGGTCACTCCCAAGTGTCCCGCGGGATCAACTGAGTGTGCAAGATTTAGCACCGCGCCTCTGTACTGCGCTGGCACCACCACCTGACGCCTCACTCTCAGCATATCACCACCCGCTTATTCTCTTACTGGTCTCCACTGCCTCATTAGCACCCCTTCTCCATGAAGAAGTGAGTCGGCGACTCGTGTCCGGCGAGACCTTCCGCATCCCGTACCAACTCCGGAAACTCCGCCTTTTGCAGCTCACCAAGACGGGTGCTGTCAATACCTATAGGACTGGTGAGAGTAACTTGGAAACACGTATCCGACTCTTCCTCACCTAGTACTTGTCCTCTGGCCTTCTCTCGGAACAAATGATCGAGCCCCAGGTCACCTGGTATGTTCTCCTCGGCGTGACCGGATCCGCTCACATCATCTTCCCTGACGTCCTGTCTCGATGTCACCGCGCACACCGGAAATGCGACTCTCGCAATTTCAGTCGCGTCGCCACTGGTGTCCGTCATGCTGCTATGTTGATAGGGCTCTATACACTCTGTGCCCTTAATCAATTTCGGGAGAACACATCTTCCACAGGAGTCGTTCCCTAGGATCACCTGAGCTTCCATCCTGAGCAGTGAAGAACAAACTCTTACCACGAGAGTCTGACGACCATAGTCATAATTAAGAGTTACTTGATGAAGGGGCATCCTCACCTGTCCCCCCAACGTTCTTATCAGGGCTACCCCTGTACTGTAACTCCTGTAGTCCTCGGGGAAGAGGGATTCACTAACAAGGGTGAAGTTGGATCCTGTGTCCCTCAGCATCCTAGCTGGCACAGGATCAGCCCTTCTTATCTTCACCGTCCCCTCACACACAAAGGGGTGAATCCTCTTCTCCCTCATCACTGGCATATCACCTGAGTTATTGTTGGCTTCTTTGCTTCCTATTCTCGCGAAAGCCACGTTCCCGCCATGCCTAGGGTGACCGCATTCCCTTGCAAAGTGTACTCGTCCCCCACAGTTGAAACACCGACCGCCTCTCCCAGGCGATCCTCTACCAGACACCCTGGTAGCACCAACAGTAGGCGTTCCCTGGGTTCTCCTTGGACTCCCCGTCGTCGGTTCCCGGGCAGCAGCACTTCCTCCCGAGGTAGGTCCACTGCTCACAGCTTGGGGCTTTCTCCCTGCGTCCCTTGAGCTCTTGAACCGGGTCCCTTCACTGGGTACACTACTATTAGGAGAGTCCCCTCCCGTACTCGCTCCTCCTGAACTCCTAAAATTTCCTCCCGATCTAGGGGTAAGGCGAGTGTCTGGGCGGCTCCTCCCTCCTGAGATGCAGTGCCTCCTCCAACATGTCGGCTCTGTCTGCAGCAGCCTTAATGTCATTAATACCTGCTTCTCTCACCCTTACTCGCAGCTCAGGATGGAGCACTGACATAAACTTCTCCATCACTATCTGTCATTTGATCTCATCCGCCAACTCTGCTTCCCCTGCCTTCAACCATCGCAGGAATTTCCATTCCATATCCCTTGCGGTCTCGGCGTAAGACTTTCCTGATGCTCTTGTACACTCTCTGAACCGCTTCCGGTACATCTCCGGAGTCAGCCAGAATGAGTGGAGCACCGCACTCTTAATCGGGTCATAACTAGCATACTCCTCTAGGTCCAGCACGTTATAGGCTTTCCGGGCCTCAACAGTCAACCTGCCCTAGACCAGAACAGCCCAATCATCTTCCGGCCACTCCTTCAGAGGCGCTATCCGTTCGAAGTGTTCGAAGAACGCCTCAGCTTCTTGTGGTTCGAACGTAGGTAAGTCACGTTCCCTTACTTTGAGGTCATCCCGCCGTGCAGGTAGTGAGGGCAGCCCACGCTCAACGCAACGCAATTCGACTTCTTTCTTTGCCTTTATCTTTTCCTGTCGCAGTTGTCTCTCTCCTTCTTCTCGCCGCAGTGGAGATTCACGTTCCTCTCGCTGCAGCCGTGCTTCTCGCTCATGCTCCTCTCGCTGCAGCTGAGCTGCACGTTCTTCTCGCAGCATTTGCGCTTCTCTCTCCTCTCATCGCTAGGCTTCCAGTTGCATCTTCATTATTTCTATTTGCAGGCTCCTCTTACTACACCTGGACCCTCCACTGCTCCTATGTTCACTGTGAATCCTCCCCACACTGGTAGGCGCTTGGGATGGCTCTAGTTGGGACGGTTCACCTTGGGACGGCCTTTCTTGGGACGGCTCTTCCCCTGTCGTCTCTTCTCGAGCTGTGAGTTGTACCATTATTTCTAGCCTACGCTCTACTACCTTGGTCGTCCTCAATCGGATCCCCAAGTGTCCTGCCACTTGTTGTAGCTGGGCCTTGGTACATTCTTCCAAAATTCTCTCATCCCTCGTCGCAATAAATCTATCCATTCTATCCTCCTCCTTCTCAATAATTGAGGTATAGCACTACTATTTCACTGGTTTCACTATTCCAGTCTCTGCACTACTGGGCAACACTGTCACTGTTCAATGAGTTCAACGGCAATCCTGGTCATGACACTGGTAACACTGTAGCTTGATTAACGTACCCTGGCAACACCGTATCCTGATCAACGCATCCTGGCAACACTGTAGCCTGATCAATGCATCCCGATCAACGAATCCTGGCAAGGTCGCCAATTCTGTCGCGCGCTGCTCACCTTGGCCTTGTGTTACATGAGGTTACAGTTAAACAGCAGGGGATCGTGCTACTGATCCTATAACTTCATGCCGTGGGACTTCACTCCCTTAACTAGAGTGTCACATATCACCCCAGGGAGCTCTCCTAATCATGCCTCAAGACTGGTCACCACTTGACCTTGGACCCAAGGGGGAGAGAAGGCCCAGCCCACACTACTAAACTCAATTCTGCAGAATGTGACTCCCCCACCGGGCCTGCCTACCTATGCGTGCAGAGAATTTGCCGGACATCCGGCCGTAGCCTCACTTCCACTTATTATCATCTGGTCGCAAGCTGGGAAATTCTCTCAGCGTCCCAGCAACGCTGTTAGTTCGAATATAATATATTTACAGCAGCCTAGGACCGTACTATATGCTGCCAATACCAGAATTCAAATGTACAGTCATGTTGCCAACTCAGGGTCACTCTTTAGGGAATGCCAGTACCAGTGTTCAAATCTAATGTCGTGTTGCCAACACAGGGTCTCTCTCTATGCCATGCCAGTAACAGTACAGTATAATCATGCTCAATGATTACCATGCACAAAGCTCAATGAGATGGAGGTTACACCAAAGGCAGTGATAAAATAATAAAAAGTTTACTCAAAGTAAACTACAACACACAAGATACATGTATGGATCTATGGAGATAATAATAATGGTGAAAGCAGCGCTCCTCTGGTGGCCGCCGGCAGCTCACATCAGCTGATGAATTAAAGGGATCACTGGCCCCCTTCACTGGGCAGCTTCGTCCACGTCGCTCCTCATTCCTCCACGGGCCGGCCACACGCTGTCTTCACCAATCAGTAGAATAATATATACGTGCTGTCCCACAGCCTAATCTACTCCTATGACTTATATGCACTCTAATAAAGGCCTAAGCATAATAATAGGCCTATCTTGCCTAACAATAAGAGGAAATATGGGAGGGAAATATGATCTACCTTAACATATCTTGTCCTCAGTCGCCTAGGCCCCAGTCGCCGTTTGCTGGGTCCTCCGTTCCTCGCGTTGTTCCCAGCGTTCCAGGAGCATCACCAGTCCAAAGTCGTTGTGAAGATCCTCGTCATCTCCGTGCTCATTCCCGGAGTGAAGTTCCTGGGCGTTGGCTCGTCCTGTCGTCACTGCATGCATCGTTCCCTCAAGCACTCCTTCACCGAGACCACACTCAAGGATATGGATGCATCTTCTCCCTCCTGAGTTCCTAATGGACGTGATCCAATCACCACAGCTCTGAATGCTTTGGAGTTCCACTGCCGGGGAGTCACCCACTCCTCCAGCCGTCGTAACTCTCTCGACTTCTCCAAGACTATTTGCACTCGATCCTCGGCGCCCTTACACCGCTGGATTAAGCTTCCTCGCACTTCCCTGAAGTACTGCAGTCCTTGTTAGTCACTATAAATTCGTCAGGTTGTGTATATCCACTTAAGGAGGCTCTTAGACGTCGGAACTCTGAGAGCTCAAACGGCGCACGTCCGCTCTCAACAAAGCGCCAAGTATCTCCGAGCGCCTAAAGCGCCAGGCAGCGGACCAGGTCTCTCGGTGACGTAACAGACCCAGGGGCGGGCTATGATTGGTCAATGAAGTCACCTGACCTCAGCCAGCCAATCGCCGACCAGAGAGCGTCGTACACAAAATGGTGGATTTGCAGGCCAGGTGGTGCCATTTTGTTGTATCCAGGGCGCGACTTTTCCACTTCCCTGCAAATTTACAAATGCAAATTCCTCCCCAAATAAGCAACCATTCTTGAAGCCTCATACCTCAAAAGATTCCCTGCACCTCAGAGAACCTGCAGGTAAGCTGATATGACTCTTACATCTGGCATATGGGAGAAACTAGAGAGGGCACCATCACAATATATATATATATTGTGGGATATCTGGGGCTTTTCTCAATTATTTATTTATTTAATTAATGAAATTAATAACGAAGGACCACCCACTTTTGAGAAAAGAGGGACACTAATAAAAAGTGATCAATAGAAACACAAGGAAGAACCAGTGTCTATGGATAAACATTAGAAAGAATAATCACTTAAATAAATAATGGACTGTATGGTTAATTACTAAAGTCAGAGCCTCAAACACCTACATTGGGGGAGTATTGCTAGAACTTCATATACGTCTAGGAACTAGTGTGGTTCGTGCACCAGTTCATTGTTGAATAAAGAATATTGTGATCAAAAAATATAATAGAATCAATAGGCAAATACAAATAGAAAATATTAATGATTATTAGAATTAGAGAGCAATCATCTAAATAAACACATTTTATCTCCAGTTCACATGACAAGCATTCAATATGATAATATCAGGAAAATGTAGAATAAATCGGAGCAATTAAATGTGTACAAAAAAGTCTTAGCTTTAAGACGATTTCTATGACATCGTTCGAGCCTCGTCCTCGTGATCTCAGGATCTCCACATAGAAGCCCTTAGAGGTGAATAACACAAATGTAGTTAACGGCTCGTTGACTCCTCACATACGAGCTGTAATGTAAAGGATATTACGTAGCATTGAACTAGGCTACTTAAGTCTCAATATTCATGAAATAGAAAATAAAGATTAGTGCGGTACTAACATTGGATTTTTAGTCGGCCTACGATGTAACGACAGACTGCCCACGAAATATACAATCTCTAATGATGCATCAAGAAAGAAATATATACATAGCGACGGGTGCAGTGTATGCTGAAGTCTGTCGGTATTGCGTCTCAATCTCAAACTTCCACAATGTCGTACACGTGGTTGAGAGTCTGGCTTGAATATCGACGCGTTATTATTTGACCGTGCACTTCAGATCACGTAGAAGAAGAATTATTCGTTCTAAGCTGAGTATCAGTTTAATTCTCGCTGATAATCCCAACGTCACGTGTCTCAGACTCTGACGCCACGACTTCTCGTTGCTCACTCCGCAACACGAGCTCGCCACACACCCATACAATGGCGTCTCTCTCTCCTCCTCGCGTCCAGCATTCACCACAGAAATTATTTATCACGAATAATACTATTTCGCGCAATTGTGGTTGAAATACTTTAATAAAGACTGGGTTGTGATTTTAGGGATTTAAATATTATTGCTTTCTCGTCTTATGCTGGTACACAAGAAATGGAGAAGATTTTAGTTTTCTCCATGGCATTCACGCGTGACAGAAAAACTATTACTTGATAACAATTGTAACTAAAAACTCTCGATTTAGAATTATTTGGGAGTTATGTTATCCATAAATAATTATCACACGGAATACTGATGATTTTAGAGAACCACATTCCATTCTCTAACACACTGGCAATAAATGTGTTTAACTAGATATAATCTGACGCAATACTGGTGCTTGATTTCGTAAGAATTCCAGCATCCATATGTAGATATAATGGTTAGTTTATGTGAACATTACTGTTAGTAAGTTTTAGTGACTACTGTAGTTAGTATATAATAATACTGATTTATTATAATACAATAGTATTGTATTAGTGTTGGAAATTTCCAACATATATATATATATATATATATATATATATATATATATATATATATATATATATATATATATATATATATATATGTATATATATATATATATATATATATATATATATATATATATATATATATATATATATATGTCGTACCTAGTAGCCAGAACGAACTTCTCAGCCTACTATGCAAAGCCCAATTTGCCTAATAAGCCAAGTTTTCATGAATTAATTGTTTTCCGACTACCTAACCTACCTAACCTAACCTAACCTAGCTTTTTTTGGCTACCTAACCTAACCTTACCTATAAAGATAGGTTAGGTAGGGTTGGTTAGGTTCGGTCATATATCTACGTTAATTTTAACTCCAATAAAAAAAATGACCTCATACATAGTGAAAAGGGCAGCTTTATCATTTCATAAGAAAATTTTTTTAGAAAATATATTAATTCAGGAAAACTTGGCTTATTAGGCAAATCGGGCCTTGCATAGTAGGCTGAAAAGTGAGTTCTGGCTACTAGGTACGACATATATATATATATATATATATATATATATATATATATATATATATATATATATATATATATATATATATATATATATATATATATATATATATATTGGTGTATACTGGCAGCAGGTTTTCTTTCAAACATGTTTCATTGAATATGACCGCATATTCTGTATTTATTATTTTCTGGTTTAGGGCTTCTATCCCTCTAACTATTTTCTTAGCATCAGGGCTTAATTGAAATAGGAGTTCTCCAAAACTCATTTTCGTACTTTTAAGGTGAAGAAAAGAAGTGATTTACTATAGAGTGTATTACACTTATTTGTATAATTTGCACGACGTTTCGAACCTCCATGGTTCATTCTCAAGTGAACAGATCTTACAATACTAGTTGATTTTATACCCGCATTAGGTCAGGTGATAATACAATGAAGGTGAAAACATGGGGGGATACATAAGGGATAAACATAGGGGCTGCAGAAGGCTTATTGGCCCATACGAGGCATCTCCTATCTAAACACAAAGATTAATCCAGTGTAATTGGCCTGTTATGTTGGACATTGTCTTCTGTGTTGGCATCGATATGTTCTTGTCTTGTCCTTACTCTCATGGTGGGTAGAGTAAATAGTTCCGTGATTTGGGTGTTCATGGTAGGTCGCTCTATTCTTATGTGAATTGCCTCAAGAATTTGTAATCTTCTTGAATCTTGGGTTTTGTCTATTATGCAAGTATTCTTGTTCAACATTTCTCTTGTTAGAGTAATGTCATGGGCTTGTCTCATGTGATTCCTAGGGGCACCAGATTGAAGATGGCATGTCAAACGCCTCGTCAGCTTGGTCGACGTCATACCTATGTACTTACAATGAAGGTTACATCCTTCGTGGGGGCAAGTGTACATGTATACAACGCTTGACTGCTGTAGAGGGTTCTCCGTCGGCTTCGGGCTGTTTTTGATAAGGAGTTCGGAAGTCTTCTTGGTTTTGTAGAATATTATCAGGTTTATGTTTTGGTTAGGAGTAGTGCTTTTTACTCCTTTACGGATTATTTCTTTCATTATTCTTTCCTCTTTTATATGTTCACTGTGCATGGTTGATTTGTAATATAATTTTATTGGGGGTGTTGTGGTTTCTGTTCTAGGTTCTGAATTATACCAACAGTCCAAGTGTCTTCTTATAGCAGCGTTTATTTCCGCGTTGCTATATCCGTTGTTCACCAATACCTGAGTTACTCTTTCAAACTCTCTACTCACGTTGCTCCATTCAGAGCAGTGGGTAAGCGCTCGACGAATATAAGCATTGAGAACACTGGCTTTGTATCTTTGGGGGCACTCACTTCTACCGTTCAGGCATAATCCTATGTTGGTGGGCTTGGTATATACGTTGGTGCTTAAAGAGGTTCCTGTTTTTGTTATTAGTACATCCAAGAATGGCAGACTGTTATTTTCACTATTTTCATGTGTAAATCGGAGTACTGACTCTCTCTCTAGGTGTCTTTTTAGGTCAATTAGTTCATCTGAGTCTTTTACTATTACTTATATATATATATATATATATATATATATATATATATATATATATATATATATATATATATATATATATATATATATATATATGTCGTACCTAGTAGCCAGAACGCACTTCTCAGCCTACTATGCAAGGCCCGATTTGCCTAATAAGCCAAGTTTTCATGAATTAATATATTTTCTCTATTTTTTTTCTTATGAAATGATAAAGCTACCCATTTCATTATGTATGAGGTTAATTTTTTTTATTGGAGTTAAAATTACCGTAGATATGACCGAACCTAACCAACCCTACCTAACCTAACCTAACCTATCTCTATAGGTTAGGTTAGGTTAGGTAGCTGAAAAAGTTAGGTTAGGTTAGGTTAGGTAGGTTAGGTAGTCGAAAAAACATTAATTCATGAAAACTTGGCTTATTAGGCAAATCGGGCATTGCATAGTAGGCTGAGAAGTGCGTTCTGGCTACTTGGTACTACACATACAAATATATATATATATATATATATATATATATATATATATATATATATGTCGTACCTAGTAGCCAGAACGCACTTCTCAGCCTACTATGCAAGGCCCGATTTGCCTAATAAGCCACGTTTTCCTGAAATAATATATTTTTTCTAATTTTTTTCTTATTAAATGATAAAGCTACGCATTTCATTATGTATGAGGTCAATTTTTTTTATTGGAGTTAAAATTAACGTAGATATATGACCGAACCTAACCAAACCTAACCTATCTTTATAGGTTAGGTTAGGTTAGGTGGCCAAAAAAGTTAGATTAGGTTAGGTTAGGTAGGTTAGGTAATCGAAAAAACATTATTTCATGGAAATTTGGCTTATTAGGCAAATCAGGCCTTGCATAGTAGGCTGAAAAGTGCGTTCTGGCTATTAGGTACGACATATATATATATATATATATATATATATATATATATATATATATATATATATATATATATATATATATATATATATATATATGTCGTACCTAGTAGCCAGAACTCACTTATCAGCCTACTATGCAAGGCCCGATTTGCCTAATAAGCCAAGTTTTCCCGAATTAATATATTTTCTCTAATTTTTATCTTATGAAATGATAAAGCTACCCATTTCATTATGTATGAGGTCAATTGTTTTTTATTGGAGATAAAATTAACATAGATATATGACCGAACCTAACCAACCCTACCTAACCTAACCTAACCTATCTTTATAGGTTAGATTAGGTTAGGTAGCCGAAAAAGTTAGGTTAGGTTAGGTTAGGTAGGTTAGGTTGTCGAAAAACAATTAATTCATGAAAACTTGGCTTATTAGGCAAATTGGGCCTTGCATAGTAGGCTGAGAAGTACGTTCTGGCTACTAGGTACGACATATATATATATATATATATATATATATATATATATATATATATATATATATATATATATATATATATATATATATATATATATATATATATATATATATATATATAACTGAAAACTCACACCCCAGAAGTGACTCGAACCCATACTCCCAGGAGCAACGCAACTGGTATGTACAAGACGCCTTAATCCACTTGACCATCACGACCGGACATAATGAGGTGATAGCCGAGGCTATTTGAACCACCCCACCGCCGGCACTCGGATAGTAATCTTGGGCATAGCATTTTACCAAATCACCTCATTCTTTGGGGCACACGTGAGGAACACAAATGCGAACAAGCCTGAATGGTCCCCAGGACAATATGCAACTGAAAACTCACACCCCAGAAGTGACTCGAACCCATACTCCCAGGAGCAACGCAACTGGTATGTACAAGACGCCTTAATCCACTTGACCATCACGACCGGACAAAATGAGGTGATAGCCAAGGCTATTTGAACCACCCCACCGCCGGCACTCGGATAGTAATCTTGGGCATAGCATTTTACCAAATCACCTCATTCTTTGGGGCACACGTGAGGAACACAAATGCGAACAAGCCTGAATGGTCCCCAGGACAATATGCAACTGAAAACTCACACCCCAGAAATGACTCGAACCCATACTCCCAGGAGCAACGCAACTGGTATGTACAAGACGCCTTAATCCACTTGACCATCACGACCGGACAAAATGAGGTGATTGCCGAGGCTATTTGAACCACCCCACCGCCGGCACTCGGATAGTAATCTTGGGCATAGCATTTTACCAAATCACCTCATTCTTTAGGGCACACGTGAGGAACACAAATGCGAACAAGCCTGAATGGTCCCCAGGACAATATGCAACTGAAAACTCACACCCCAGAAGTGACTCGAACCCATACTCCCAGGAGCAACGCAACTGGTATGTACAAGACGCCTTAATCCACTTGACCATCACGACCGGACATAATGAGGTGATAGCCGAGGCTATTTGAACCACCCCACCGCCGGCACTCGGATAGTAATCTTGGGCATAGCATTTTACCAAATCACCTCATTCTTTGGGGCACACGTGAGGAACACAAATGCGAACAAGCCTGAATGGTCCCCAGGGCAATATGCAACTGAAAACTTCAGTTGCATAGGCAAATCGGTTGCATAGGCAACTGAAAACTTCAGTTGCATATTGTCCTGGGGACCATTCAGGCTTGTTCGCATTTGTGTTCCTCACGTGTGCCCCAAAGAATGAGGTGATTTGGTAAAATGCTATGCCCAAGATTACTATCCGAGTGCCGGCGGTGGGGTGGTTCAAATAGCCTCGGCTATCACCTCATTATGTCCGGTCGTGATGGTCAAGTGGATTAAGGCGTCTTGTACATACCAGTTGCGTTGCTCCTGGGAGTATGGGTTCGAGTCACTTCTGGGGTGTGAGTTTTCAGTTGCATATTGTCCTGGGGACCATTCAGGCTTGTTCGCATTTGTGTTCCTCACGTGTGCCCCAAAGAATGAGGTGATTTGGTAAAATGCTATGCCCAAGATTACTATCCGAGTGCCGGCGGTGGGGTGGTTCAAATAGCCTCGGCTATCACCTCATTATGTCCGGTCGTGATGGTCAAGTGGATTAAGGCGTCTTGTACATACCAGTTGCGTTGCTCCTGGGAGTATGGGTTCGAGTCACTTCTGGGGTGTGAGTTTTCAGTTGCATATTGTCCTGGGGACCATTCAGACTTGTTCGCATTTGTGTTCCTCACGTGTGCCCTAAAGAATGAGGTGATTTGGTAAAATGCTATGCCCAAGATTACTATCCGAGTGCCGGCGGTGGGGTGGTTCAAATAGCCTCGGCAATCACCTCATTTTGTCCGGTCGTGATGGTCAAGTGGATTAAGGCGTCTTGTACATACCAGTTGCGTTGCTCCTGGGAGTATGGGTTCGAGTCATTTCTGGGGTGTGAGTTTTCAGTTGCATATTGTCCTGGGGACCATTCAGGCTTGTTCGCATTTGTGTTCCTCACGTGTGCCCCAAAGAATGAGGTGATTTGGTAAAATGCTATGCCCAAGATTACTATCCGAGTGCCGGCGGTGGGGTGGTTCAAATAGCCTCGGCTATCACCTCATTTTGTCCGGTCGTGATGGTCAAGTGGATTAAGGCGTCTTGTACATACCAGTTGCGTTGCTCCTGGGAGTATGGGTTCGAGTCACTTCTGGGGTGTGAGTTTTCAGTTGCATATTGTCCTGGGGACCATTCAGGCTTGTTAGCATTTGTGTTCCTCACGTGTGCCCCAAAGAATGAGGTGATTTGGTAAAATGCTATGCCCAAGATCCGAGTGCCGGCGGTGGGGTGGTTCAAATAGCCTCGGCTATCACCTCATTTTGTCCGGTCGTGATGGTCAAGTGGATTAAGGCGTCTTGTACATACCAGTTGCGTTGCTCCTGGGAGTATGGGTTCGAGTCACTTCTGGGGTGTGAGTTTTCAGTTGCATATTGTCCTGGGGACCATTCAGGCTTGTTCGCATTTGTGTTCCTCACGTGTGCCCCAAAGAATGAGGTGATTTGGTAAAATGCTATGCCCAAGAATACTATCCGAGTGCCGGCGGTGGGGTGGTTCAAATAGCCTCGGCTATCACCTCATTTTGTCCGGTCGTGATGGTCAAGTGGATTAAGGCGTCTTGTACATACCAGTAGCGTTGCTCCTGGGAGTATGGGTTCGAGTCACTTCTGGGGTGTGAGTTTTCAGTTGCATATTGTCCTGGGGACCATTCAGGCTTGTTCGCATTTGTGTTCCTCACGTGTGCCCCAAAGAATGAGGTGATTTGCTAAAATGCTATGCCCAAGATTACTATCCGAGTGCCGGCGGTGGGGTGGTTCAAATAGCCTCGGCTATCACCTCATTTTGTCCGGTCGTGATGGTCAAGTGGATTAAGGCGTCTTGTACATACCAGTTGCGTTGCTCCTGGGAGTATGGGTTCGAGTCACTTCTGGGGTGTGAGTTTTCAGTTGCATATTGTCCTGGGGACCATTCAGGCTTGTTCGCATTTGTGTTCCTCACGTGTGCCCCAAAGAATGAGGTGATTTGGTAAAATGCTATGCCCAAGATTACTATCCGAGTGCCGGCGGTGGGGTGGTTCAAATAGCCTCGGCTATCACCTCATTTTGTCCGGTCGTGATGGTCAAGTGGATTAAGGCGTCTTGTACATACCAGTTTCGTTGCTCCTGGGAGTATGGGTTCGAGTCACTTCTGGGGTGTGAGTTTTCAGTTGCATATTGTCCTGGGGACCATTCAGGCTTGTTCGCATTTGTGTTCCTCACGTGTGCCCCAAAGAATGAGGTGATTTGGTAAAATGCTATGCCCAAGATTACTATCCGAGTGCCGGCTGTGGGGTGGGTCAAATAGCCTCGGCTATCACCTCGTTTTGTCCGGTCGTGATGGTCAAGTGGATTAAGGCGTCTTGTACATACCAGTTGCGTTGCTCCTGGGAGTATGGGTTCGAGTCACTTCTGGGGTGTGAGTTTTCAGTTGCATATTGTCCTGGGGACCATTCAGGCTTGTTCGCATTTGTGTTCCTCACGTGTGCCCCAAAGAATGAGGTGATTTGGTAAAATGCTATGCCCAAGATTACTATCCGAGTGCCGGCGGTGGGGTGGTTCAAATAGCCTCGGCTATCACCTCATTTTGTCCGGTCGTGATGGTCAAGTGGATTAAGGCGTCTTGTACATACCAGTTGCGTTGCTCCTGGGAGTATGGGTTCGAGTCACTTCTGGGGTGTGAGTTTTCAGTTGCATATTGTCCTGGGGACCATTCAGGCTTGTTCGCATATATATATATATATATATATATATATATATATATATATATATATATATATATATATATATATATATATATATATATATATATATATATATATATATATAAATATATATATATATATATATATATATATATATATATATATATATATATATATATATATATATATATATGTCGTACCTAGTAGCCAGAACTCACTTCTCAGCCAACTATGCAGGGCCCGATTTGCCTAATAAGCCAAGTTTTACTGAATTAATATATTTTCTCTATTTTTTTTCTTATTAAATGATAAAGCTACCCATTTCATTATGTATGAGGTCAATTTTTTTTATTAGAGTTAAAATTAACGTAGATATATGACCGAACCTAACCAACCCTACCTAACCTAACCTAACCTATCTTTATAGGTTAGGTTAGGTTAGGTAGCCGAAAACGTTAGGTTAGGTTAGGTTAGGTAGGTTAGGTAGTCTAAAAAACATTAATTCATGAAAACTAGGCTTATTAGGCAAATCGGGCATTGCGTAGTAGGCTGAGAAGTGAGTTCTGGCTACTAGGTACGACATATATATATATATGTCGTACCTAGTAGCAAGAACGCACTTCTCAGCCAACTATGCAAGGCCAGATTTGCCTAATAAGCCAAGTTTTCATGAATTAATATATTTTCTCAATTTTTTTCTTATGAAATGATTAGGCTACCCATTTCATTACGCATGAGGTCAATTATTTTTTATTGGAGTTAAAATTAA
>NC_091178.1:27092330-27149775 GCF_040958095.1 Procambarus clarkii | reverse complement strand
CTATTAATGCCACCTCACCCCATCCACCTCTCTCAAATGTAGATATAAAAACGGAGATGCGTAAGTTCTATTCAGTTGTGTATTTGTAAACTAAAGTCTTTGAAAATGTAATAAGTTTTACGAAATGCGCTCGTGTCGCGTCAGACTAGAAATAAAAATGAATTTTGGAGAATTGATTTTTGATTTACCTCCAACAGTGAAAAGAAATGTACGAAAGATTGAGAAAATTCGTGTTAGAATTATTAATCTTACTTTTTCGGTCATATTTAATAATATATATATATATATATATATATATATATATATATATATATATATATATATATATATATATATATATATATATATATATATATATATATATATATATATATATATATATATATGCGAACTAGCCTGAATGGTCCCCAGGACAATATGCAACTGAAAACTCACACCCCAGAAGTGACTCGAACCCATACTCCCAGAAGCAACGCAACTGGTATGTACAAGACGCCTTAATCCACTTGACCATCACGACCGGACATAATGAGGTGATAGCCGAGGCTAAAAGAACCACCCCACCGCCGGCACTCGGATAGTAATCTTGGGCATAGCATTTTACCAAATCACCTCATTCTTTGGGGCACACGCATTTGTGTTCCTCACGTGTGCCCCAAAGAATGAGGTGATTTGGTAAAATGCTATGCCCAAGATTACTATCCGAGTGCCGGCGGTGGGGTGGTTCAAATAGCCTCGGCTATCACCTCATTATGTCCGGCCGTGATGGTCAAGTGGATTAAGGCGTCTTGTACATACCAGTTGCGTTGCTTCTGGGAGTATGGGTTCGAGTCACTTCTGGGGTGTGAGTTTTCAGTTATATATATATATATATTTATATATATATATATATATATATATATATATATATATTATATATATATATATATATATATATATATATATATATATATACATATATATATATATATATATATATATATATATATATATATACATATATATATATATATATATATGTTGTACCTAGTAGCCAGAACGTCGTACTCGGCCTACTATGCAAGGCCCGATTTGCCTAATAAGCAAAGTTTTCCTGAATTAATATATTTTCTCTATTTTTTTTCTTACGAAATGATAAAGCTACCCATTTCATTATGTTTGAGGTCAATTTTTTTTATTGGACCGTGCGATAAAGACCAGATAGTTTTTCTTAATGAACTCAATTCTTTGGTACCTTCAATAAAATTCACTTGTAAGACTGAGGAGAATGGCACTCTTCCATTTTTGGACATTACAATTCATAGTCACTAAAAAGTTCAAATTTAATATGTATAGGAAGCCTACCAACGTGGGGTCGTTGTGGGATATCTGGGGCTTGACTCAATTATTTAATTATTTAATTAATAAAATTAATAACGAAGGACCACCCACTTTTGAGAAAAGAGGGAAACTAATAAAAAGTGATCATTAGAAACACAAGGAAGAACCAGTGTCTATGGATAAATATTAGTTAGAATAATCACTTAAATAAATGATGGACTGTATGGTTAATTAACTAAAGTCAGAGCTTCAAACACCTACATTGGGGGGGGGGGGGGGTGTATTGCTAGAACTTCATATACGTCTAGGAACTAGTGTGGTTCGTGCACCAGTTCATTGTTGAATAAAGAATATTGTGACCAAATTATTATAGAATCAATAGGTAAATACAAATAGAAAATATTAATGATTGTTAAAATTAAAGAGCAATCATCTAAGTAAACACATCCATCTCCACACATGACAAGCATTCAATGTGATAATATCATGGATATGTAGAATAAATTGGAGCAATTAAATGTGTACAAAAAGTCTTAGCTTTAAGACGATTTCTATGACATCGTTCGTGCTTCGTCCTCGTGATCTCAGGATCTCCACATAGAAGCCCTTAGAAGTGAATAACACCAATGTAGTTAACAGCTCGTTGACTCCTCACATACGAGCTGTAATTTAAAGGATATTACGTAGCATTGAACTAGGCTACTTAAGTCTCAGTATTTATGAAATAGAAAATAAAGATTAGTGCGGTACTAACATTGGATTTTTAGTCGTCTTACGATGTAACGACAGACTGCCCATGAAATATACAATCTCTAATGATGCAGGAAGAAAGAAATATATACTTATCGGTGAGTGCAATATATGCTGAAGTCTGCCGGTATCGCGTCTCAATCTCAAACTTCCACAATGTTGTACACGTGGTTGAGAGTTTGGCTTGAATATTGACGCGTTATTATTTGACAGAGCACTTCAGATCACGTAGAAGAATAATTATTCGTTCTAAGCTGAGTATCAGTGTAATTCTTGCTGATAATCCCAACGTCACGTGTCTTAGACTCTGACGCCACGACTTCCTGTCCAAGTACGTATGCTCTCGTTGCTCACTCCGTAACACGAGCCAGCCACACACACACACAATGGCGTCTCCCTCTTCCTCAACCCGCGTCCGCATTCACCACAGAAATTATTTATCACGAATAATACTATTTCGCGCAATTGTGGTTGAAATACTTTAATAAAGACTGGGTTGTGATTCTAGGGATTTAAATATTATTGCTTTCTCGTCTTATGGTGGTAAATGAGAAATGGAGAAGATTTTAGTTTTCTCCATGGCATTCACCCGTGACAGAAAAACTATTATTTGATAACAATTGTAACTAAAAACTCTCGATTAAGAATTATTTGGGAGTTATGTTATCCATAAATAATTATCACACGGAATACTGATGATTTTAGAGAACCACATTCAATTCTCTAACACACTGGCAATAAATGTGTTTAACTAGATATAATCTGACGCAATACTGGTGCTTGGTTTCGTAAGAATTCCAGCATCCATATGTAGATATAATGACTAGTTTATGTGAACATTACTGTTAGTAAGTTTAGTGACTACTGTAGTTAGTATATAATAATACTGATTTATTATAATACAATAGTATTGTATTAGTGTTGGAAATTTCCAACATAACTCCGGGGGGAGATTTCTCGGGTCGCAGTGCAATGTTGAGTACTGACATACCTATCCTGAAGTTAGTATTAATGTTAATATGTTAGTATGTTAAGACACACATAAAGGATGTCCCGTAATTGTCAAGGAAATACAAGAAATTTAAGTCTTGCAAAGAAATTCATGTTGAATGGAACATGTTATTGGGAATCATCTAAAGTTAATGACTAATAAAGCCGACAATAAACTCTGGGACTGGTGTCGCTATGACATGTAATGTTTATGTTACTAAGTCTTAAAGTCTTGTAAACTCTCAGACACTCTAGATGAAATAATGTTATCGTTAATAGCCTATACAACAAATTAAGGATTAAACATTGAAATATTAAGTGATTAAGTTATCTGCAATCAGGAACTCTCTAAAGCTTACAATAAACTCAACAACTAGGGTCGCAGTGACATGTAATGGTGTCTTACGTAGTTGCTGAATTGTAGGGGCCTCGTAGCCTGGTGGATAGCGCTCAGGACTCGTAATTCTGTGGCGCGGGTTCGATTCCCGCACGAGGCAGAAACAAATGGGCAAAAGTTTCTTTCACCCTGAATGCCCCTGTTACCTAGCAGTAAATAGGTACCTGGGAGTTAGTCAGCTGTTACGGGCTGCTTCCTGGGGGTAGAGGCCTGGTCGAGGACCGGGCCGCGGGGACACTAAAAAGCCCCGAAATCATCTCAAGATAGGCAAACTCAGAAAAAGTTCCTAAGAACTGATAACATTATTATATAAATTGTATTCTACATTATTATACAGTAAAGTATTATTGGGTCATTCAAGATCAAGGAGACTCTGATACAACAGTAAGGTCACTGTCTAGGGTCGCTGTGACTTGTAACTATTGAGTTACTAGACAATAACATCACAGAGCATCACGATCACCCCAAAATCAAATGAGGAAATTTAATTTAATATGTACTGCCGTGCAGTAGTCATTCTCACTGATGGTATAACTAAGTTGCTAACTAGCTAAAATAGTGTAATATTAGAGAACTGAAAAGGTTTGTTCATTAAAATCAAGGAAGATTCCGAGTCGACAGTGAGATTAGCAGCCTAGTCATTCTGACTTATGAGCTAATTGAACTGCAGCTCATAGGCTTGACACTGTAAACTCATTAATACTTCCTCAACTTTTAAATGAAAATTGAGTTTATTAAATCAATCTCTATAAGTATAGTCAACTGTAATTAATGTTGAGTACAGATTAGGCTAGTACTCAGTTGACACTAACTAAAGTCCCTAAACCTACCTAAATAAATGGTTTAAATTTCTAACCTACCTAAGTAAGGGACTAAACTAATTGTGAGCAAAAATGTACTCAAATTAACATTGGGAGCTGTATTGAGCTCGTGAACAGGTTGAGCTATATTGAGCTCATTAACAGTTAACAGAGTGAGCTATATTGAGCTCGTTAACAGTTAACAGGGCGAGCTATACTGAGCTCGTGAACATGGTGAGCTATATTGAGCTCGTTAACAGAGTTTACAGGGTGAGCTATATTGAGCTCGTTAACAGAGTTTACAGGGTGAGCTATATTGAGCTCGTTAACATGGGGAGCTATATTGAGCTCATTAAGCATGTTAACAGGATGAGTTATATTGAACTCGTTAACAGGGTGAGCTATATTGAGCTCGTTAACATGGGGAGCTATATTGAGCTCATTAAGCATGTTAACAGGGTGAGTTATATTGAACTCGAATTAACGAGGTGGTGTATCGTTTTTTTTTTTAGATATATACAAGAGTTATTACATTCTTGTACAGCCACTAGTACGCATAGCGTTTCGGGCAGGTCCCTGGAATACGATCCCCTGCCGCGAAGAATCATTTTTTCATCCAAGTACACATTTTACTGTTGCGTTAAACAGAGGCTACAGTTAAGGAATTGCGCCCAGTAAATCCTCCCCGGCCAGGATCGTTCAATTATCATGGCGAGCAGTGTTCGTATTAGCATGGGAACATTAAAGCGCTCAATTGTTACGTTAACTCAGGGTGAGTTATATTGAACTCGTTAAGCATGTTAATTAAAAATGCTGATGTTTAATGATAATGCATTAAACAAAGGGAAACCTAAGGTTGCTGGAAATTTAATTACTGCCACGATTAATCCTATTCAAAGATAATTTATAACATTTTCCCAACCTAAACGTTTCACAGGTTATTAGTTCTCTGTCGACTCACTTAAGTATTGGTAAGTTTGCAAGTTTGCTCGTGCTGCGTTCCTACAATAATTAAGCAGAAACGAAAGAAAAACAACTCAAACAAAATTGATGCAAGTATTTTCACTAACTCTTAGTGCAGAAAACATTGTATTAATAAGGTTTTCTTGGTAAACCTTAAGCGCAAGTATTTTGGACCTTGGTCCTAGTGAATTTATAATTATAGAAGTTGCTTGATGACTTCATAGTATTGCTAAATTCAGGAAATGCTAGATGCATTGAGTGCTAGATTCTCTAGCCTAACATTATTAATTACCTAGGGAGTGCTAGATTCTCTAGCCTAATATTATTAATTACCTAGGGAGACTGAGTGTGGTCAATTATTACTTGTCGAGAATTATTCTAGGTCTGCAGTGGATTCAATGGCTTGGTCACTGTGACTTGTACTTGTTTAGGTACGGACCACTGGGTTTCCACTGAGAGCTATGAAACATCTCGGCGAATACTAATTGTACTACATTCAATCTGGGTTTATTACTCAGCTGTGTTTCTCCTTTTAGCTGGCTGCTGGAGAATTGATTTACTGCTGACTAATTTATTATTGTTGGCGGGCTTAGGCTTGTTCACATTCAGAACTTTACCAGTAAGTAAGTAGCCACCTGCAGATTGGAGCATATTCATGCCCAATCGTTTAACATGTCCAGTTATGAACTGATAATAGTAGTCTGCTCCTCCTAGTACATCTACATCGTTAAGGCGGTCAGACGTTAACTTGTTGTCACCCAAATTAATTTCACGTTCCTGCAGGAAGCGGGCTGTGTACCCCAGACCCTTAATATTTATTTCAAAAGGTATTTGATCTACAACAATGGCTTGGACAGCCTTGGCATGACTACCTAGTCGTACAAGCGGTTGAACTACTGAGTATTCATGGGTTCCTCGATTTATCATGAACCCTGACAAGTTTAATTTTACCTGCCTGATTGGTTGTAAATTGAGTGCCTCTGCCGCTTTCTGAGTTATGAAAGTTCTCTGGGAACCTTGATCAAATAGTCCACGAGTGGTGATCTTGGCTCCTTTGTTCTTTACATGAAGTTGGCCAGTAGGCAAAGCAGCATCCACTGGAGATGCTTGTGAAATTACGCTGTACACATCTCGCACCTTGCAGCACTGTACTGGTGTAGATTCTCTACTTCCTATTCTAGGATTGACATAATTTGTCCTGACTAATTTGCACAGTGCAGCATGATGCTTGCCCCATCTACACCTATTGCAGGTGTTCAGTGGGGTGTCACAGCTATCAACATTATGTGATTTGAGACTCCTAGTACATTTGTGTAATTGTTTGAGTCGTCTAACTCTTGTGTCTCTATTAGGGTAATTAGTACATTTGTGCAGAGAATGTTTTTGATTGCAAAACAAGCATATTCCCCATCCTACAGCTCGTTTAGGGGTTACCGGTTTAGGTAAAACAGTACTTGCAGGTTGAGATGGTTTTGCTGCTTGCATTTGCTTGTTATTGATTCTCTTGTGAGTACTTGGTGTACTCTGGGGAGCAATTACTGGGCTCTTGGGAGTGCTCTTTGGAGTATTAGGTCTCTTAGGAGCACCTGTGGGGTTATTAGGAGTGCTCTTTGGACTATTAGGTCTCTTAGGAGCACCTGTGGGGCTCTTGGGCCTTACTGATGAATCAGTGTTTAACTTATTGTTATTACATTGATTATTAGTACCCTTATTACCTGGTGACAGTGTCACTTTAGGAGTTCCAGGTAAGGAAATTGATGTGGGTACAGTTTCAGTGCATTCAGAAGAGGCATTAAGTGCCTGGTTTGCTGAATGATTGCTTATATTGCGCAAACCTGTAAATATATCCTGCATTGACAGGGCTTTACCATTCTGGTATACATATAATTTATTGAGTGTGTCACCAGACAATTTTCTTTGGATGATTATTTTAGTCATCCACTCAGCAGTTGGGTGATCCACCTCTTTACTGAAGGAATTTAACAGTGACTCAAGCTGAAAACTAAAGGCTTGTAAAGAGTCAACTGATTGTTCTGGTGGAGACAAATCTAGTAATTGGTGCACAAGGTTTATAACAGTCTTCTCATTGCTAGCACTTACTCTAGAAGGCTGGTGTGAGTAATTGTGACTATTGCTTGTATTGCTCAAGGCTTCTTGCTTAGCCTCAGCTTTAATTGCAGCTTCGGCTGCTGCTGCAGCATTAGCTTTATCATTTTCTGGTTCAGATTCACTGATTATTACAGCTTCACTTGTTTCATCTGCAGCTTCACTTGTTTCTCTGGGTTCCTGTGAGGAGCTAGTTAATTCAGTAGCCTCATGCATTGACTTTATAGAATCCAGGGAACATTGAGAAGAGCTGTCTGAAAATTGATCAGACTGTAAATAAATCATTACGTGAAGTTGTATTGGATGAGATGTTAGAAAATGAAGGTTGTACTTCAGTTGTTGATCCTGTGTAGTGATCAGTATTGATTAGAGGATTCTCCTCATTTTGAGGTAGCTCATGTATTTCATCTGAGCTGGGTGCTTGCTCGGGTGTAGGTCTACTACAAAAATGTTCTATCCACTCAGGAACATTTTGTGTCGCAAGCACTTTGTTATGTTGATCTAACTTGTTTTGAATTGTATTTTCATAGCTGGCAAGATCAGATTCTATCAGACGCAACTCGTCTGGGTCAGTATTACTGCTAAGGAGTATGTTCCTATAAGACTCGATTATATACTTCACCTGGACATATTTTTGGCTAGCCACCTTTGTGGAAATGTTTAGCTCGAAGAAGTCAACTGAGTTGGTTTCTAAACAGTTGTCCCATTTGTCACGTAGTCTTGATAGGTGATTTTGAAGACCTCTCAGGCCAATACAGATTCTCCCTAATATTGCAGGAGTAGCCATTCTGGCTGTAAATTTGAGCCTTATAGGGCTTATATAGCTACTTGTACAGCTATGGTACTTGCTCCTTTATGTAGAGCAGGTATAATTATTGACAGCCTGATATTTCCTTGAGGCTGATTGTAATTTACCTCACTTAGAGGTTAGCTACCTACCTAATAATAAGCAACTAAGATTTGAGTGGTACCTTGGTCTCACTACAGGTGTTCCTTAGCTTAGCTCTTCAAAATCAGCCTTGGATAGGTAGTGAACTTACAGTAACACTCAAAGATGTACATAGAAATATATAATAAAATATAATTACACAATAAATGGTTAATCCCACCCATTCGGCTCAGCACTACATAAAATAATAATGCACCAGCACTGTCTAACAGTACTAGTTAGGTAATAATCCTACCTATTAATGAAGCTAATGGTGTAGACTGGATTTGTACAAATCTTAGTACCGTGTCAGTCTGAAATATCCTACCTCTGTTGGGTTGGCATAATAACTATAATAAATGTGGTGTAATGATGTATAAATAGTGCTATGTTTTTGGATTTTGTAATTTTATATAATATATACACTGGTAGAAATTATGTGTATAAGAAATTAAATGAACACAAGAGAATTAATTGTGTTTGGCAAGTTTTTTACTGCCGTAAATAATATTTAACTCCTGAATGTACTTCCTAATTGTGGAATAAAATGTTATCAGGGTTAGTAATGATTAATTAGTATGGGATCAGCAATTTGTATTAGTATACTGGATCCTAAAATGTTAATGAATCCACTGACTTGAGTGAATCAGTAATTATGGATTTAATTTAGGCTATAATGGACAGTCTGCTGACAGCTGTATGTTGAAATATTTGTATAGCCTAATAATGGTTAACACATAATTGGTGTTAGTGAGGAATTATTATACAAGTTATGAGCTGTTGCTCCTGGTGACCTGAAGATTCTTACCTCAGTATGAGGTATAGGTCTAAGTGTTGTGGGTAATTGACTGTGTCCCACGAGTGCTACCTTATACGAGGTATAAGTAGCAAATGTATTGGTGTGAATTAGGCTAACCTATGTGTTACACTGCCGGTAGACACAATTAATAAATGTGGTTAGTCTAGACTACTTCACACGGTGATTAGTTATTACTAATTAGTATGTATCCGGTTCGATAGGGACCATAATGTGGGATATCTGGGGCTTGACTCAATTATTTAATTATTTAATTAATAAAATTAATAACGAAGGACCACCCACTTTTGAGAAAAGAGGGAAACTAATAAAAAGTGATCATTAGAAACACAAGGAAGAACCAGTTTCTATGGATAAATATTAGAAAGAATAATCACTTAAATAAAAGATGGACTGTATGGTTAATTAACTAAAGTCAAAGCCTCAAACACCTACATTGGGGGGGTATTGCTAGAACTTCATATACGTCTAGGAACTAGTGTGGTTCGTGCACCAGTTCATTGTTGAATAAAGAATATTGTGACCAAATTATTATAGAATCAATAGGTAAATACAAATAGAAAATATTAATGATTGTTAAAATTAGAGAACAATCATCTAAGTAAACACATCCATCTCCACTCATGACAAGCATTCAATATGATAATATCATGGATATGTAGAATAAATTGGAGCAATTAAATGTGTACACAAGTCTTAGCTTTAAGACGATTTCTATGACATCGTTCGTGCTTCGTCCTCGTGATCTCAGGATCTCCACATAGAAGCCATTAGAGGTGAATAACACGAATGTAGTTAACAGCTCGTTGACTCCTCACATACGAGCTGTAATTTAAAGGATATTATGTAGCATTGAACTAGGCTACTTAAGTCTCAATATTTATGAAATAGAAAATAAAGATTAGTGTGGTACTAACATTGGATTTTTAGTCGTCTTACGATGTAACGACAGACTGCCCACGAAATATACAATCTCTAATGATGCGGCAAGAAAGAAATATATACTTATCGGTGAGTGCAGTGTATGCTGAAGTCTGCCGGTATGGCGTCTCAATCTCAAACTTCCACAATGTTGTACACGTGGTTGAGAGTTTGGCTTGAATATCGACGCGTTATTATTTGACCGAGCACTGTAGATCACGTAGAAGAATAATTATTCGTTCTAAGCTGAGTGTCAGTGTAATTCTTGCTGATAATCCCGTCACGTGTCTCAGACTCTGACGCCATGACTTTCCTGTCCAAGTACGTGCTCTCGCTGCTCACTCCACAACACGAGCCACCACCACACACACACAATGGCGTCTCCTCTTCCCTCAACCCGCGTCCCGCATTCACCACAGAAATTATTTATCACGAATAATACTATATCGCGCAATTGTGGTTGAAATACATTAATAAAGACTGGGTTGTGATTCTAGGGATTTAAATATTATTGCTTTCTCGTCTTATGGTGGTAAACGAGAAATGGAGAAAATTTTAGTTTTCTCCATGGCATTCACGCGTGACAGAAAAAATATTATTTGATAACAATTGTAACTAAAAACTCTCAATTTAGAATTATTTGGGAGTTATGTTATCCATAAATAATTATCACACGGAATACTAATGATTTTAGAGAACCACATTCAATTCTCTAACACACTGGCAATAAATGTGTTTAACTAGATATAAGCTGACGCAATACTGGTGCTCGGTTTCGTAAGAATTCCAGCATCCATATGTAGATATAATGGTTAGTTTATGTGAACATTACTGTTAGTAAGTTTTAGTGACTACTGTAGTTAGTATATAATAATACTGATTTATTATAATACAATAGTATTGTATTAGTGTTGGAAATTTCCAACAGTCGTATATGTTCATTTTTATTCGAATATCATAGTAAAGTTAAACAGGCAGTATTTTCAGGAATGTTTCTACGAGCTTTGAGGGTATGCAGCCCTGAGTTTTTTGATAAAGAGATTGCTAAAATATATGAAATTAGGAAGAGTTTACAATATCCTAAGAGGTTTTTGGATTTCTCGTTTGAACAAGCCAAGCGTACGTTTTATAATCACGTCCCTAAGGCAAAACCAGAAATTATTAACTCATTGGTGGTACCTTATGCGAGTGGAGCGGTTGTCACAACATGCTTATAGTATTAGAACTGCCCAAACGTCTAATGCATTGTATCTACATACGAGTTTATGCGATCAAAATATTAACTGGAATGGGGCAAAAAGCACTACCAATTGTGGGGATTTCGTGGAACGGAATTTAATTGAGTCTGCTCTAATCAGTCGGTGTCCAAATCTTCTTAATGTTAGTACTGGAATGTACAAACCTGATCCATTTTTAAGTTATAATATTGCACAACAGTTTAAGAAAAAACGCTGATAGAGAGGCTTACAATGTCTCATTATAATTTTATATTCATATATTGCGTGTTCATGAGGCTTTTCTTTAATCTTTTATCAATATTCTCTGACCGCTTAATCCTCTTTGACCATTCTAAGCTAAGCTATACCTGTTTCTGGTTTATTCTTTCCATTGGGATGGGTTGGTCAGGTGTCAGCCTACATATCCTCCCGCTTCTTCCTTCTCCTCTAGTCAGTCTGGTGTTGACAAAGGCTTTAACAAGCCGAAACGTTCACCTCCTTTCATATTTCTCTGTGGATTTTCCGCATATATATATATATATATATATATATATATATATATATATATATATATATATATATATATATGTCGTACCTAGTAGCCAGAATGCACTTCTCGGCCTACTATGCAAGGCCCGATTTGCCTAATAAGCCAAGTTTTCCTGAAATAATATATTTTCTCAAATTTTTTTCTCATGAAATGATAAAGCTACCCATTTCATTATGTATGAGGTCAATTTATTTTTATTGGAGTTAAAATTAACGTAGATATATGACCGAACCTAACCAACCCTACCTAACCTAACCTAACCTATCTTTATAGGTTAGGTTAGGTTAGGTAGCCGAAAAAGTTAGGTTAGGTTAGGTTAGGTAGGTTAGGTAGTCGAAAAACAATTAATTCTTGAAAACTTGGCTTGTTAGGCAAATTGGGCCTTGCATAGTAGGCTGAGAAGTGCGTTCTGGCTACTAGGTACGACATATATATATATATAAATATATATATGTCGTACCTAGTAGCCAGAACGCACTTCTCAGCCTATTATGCAAGGCCCAATTTGCCTAATAAGCCAAGTTTTCATGAATTAGTTGTTATTCGACTACCTAACCTAACTAAACTTTTTCGGCTACCTAACCCAACCTAACCTATAAAGATAGGTTAGGTTAGGTTAGGTAGGGTTGGTTAGGTTCGGTCATATATCTACATTAATTTTAACTCCAATAACAAAAAAAATTACCTCATACATAATGAAATGGGTAGCTTTATCATTTCAAAAGAAAAAAATTAGAGAAAATATATTAATTCAGGAAAACTTGGCTTATTAGGCAAATCGGGCCTTGCATAGTAGGCTGAGAAGTGCGTTCTGGCTACTAGGTACGACATATATATATATATATATATATATATATATATATATATATATATATATATATATATATATATATTAGTATATTTTGGTAGCAGTCTTTCCTGTAGACATATTTTATTAAATATGACCGAAAAAGTAAGATTAATAATTCTAACACGAATTTTCTCAATCTTTCGTACATTATGCTTCACTGTTGGAGGTAAATCAAAAATCACTTCTCCAAAATTCATTTTTATTTCTAGTCTGACGCGACACGGGCGCGTTTCGTAAAACTTATTACATTTTCAAAGACTTCACAAATACACAACTGATTAGAACTTGCGTTTCCCTGATTTTATATCTACATTTGAGTGAGGTGGGAAGGGTGATGTGGCATTACATTTGAGTAAGGTGGGAAGGATGATGTGGCATTAGAGGATATTAATAGGGTATTAAAAGTATCAACACAAGACAGAACACGAAACAATGGATATTGAATAGAAGTGTTTGTAGAAAGCCTATTGGTCCATATTTCTTGATGCTTCTATATTGGAGCGGAGTCTTGAGGTGGGTAGAATATAGTTGTGCAATAATTGGCTGTTGATTGCTGGTGTTGACTTCTTGATGTGTAGTGCCTCGCAAACGTCTAGCCGCCTGCTATCGCTGTATCTATCGATGATTTCTGTGTTGTTTACTAGGATTTCTCTGGCGATGGTTTGGTTATGGGAAGAGATTATATGTTCCTTAATGGAGCCCTGTTGTTTATGCATCGTTAAACGCCTAGAAAGAGATGTTGTTGTCTTGCCTATATACTGGGTTTTTTGGAGCTTACAGTCCCCAAGTGGGCATTTGAAGGCATAGACGACGTTAGTCTCTTTTAAAGCGTTCTGTTTCGTGTCTGGAGAGTTTCTCATGAGTAGGCTGGCTGTTTTTCTGGTTTTATAGTAAATCGTCAGTTGTATCCTCTGATTTTTGTCTGTAGGGATAACGTTTCTATTAACAATATCTTTCAGGACCCTTTCCTCTGTTTTATGAGCTGTGGAAAAGAAGTTCCTGTAAAATAGTCTAATAGGGGGTATAGGTGTTGTGTTAGTTGTCTCTTCGGAGGTTGCATGGCTTTTCACTTTCCTTCTTATGATGTCTTCGATGAAACCATTGGAGAAGCCGTTATTGACTAGAACCTGCCTTACCCTACAGAGTTCTTCGTCGACTTGCTTCCATTCTGAGCTGTGGCTGAGAGCACGGTCGACGTATGCGTTAACAACACTCCTCTTGTACCTGTCAGGGCAGTCGCTGTTGGCATTTAGGCACATTCCTATGTTTGTTTCCTTTGTGTAGACTGCAGTGTGGAAACCTCCGCCCTTTTCCATGACTGTTACATCTAGAAAAGGCAGCTTCCCATCCTTTTCCGTCTCGTAAGTGAAACGCAGCACGGAACTCTGCTCAAATGCCTCCTTCAGCTCCTGCAGATGTCTGACATCAGGTACCTGTGTAAAAATGTCGTCAACATACCTGCAGTATATGGCCGGTTTCAAGTTCATGTCGACTAAGACTTTTTGCTCGATGGTACCCATGTAGAAGTTTGCAAACAGGACACCTAGGGGAGAACCCATAGCGACCCCATCTACTTGCTTATACATGTGCCCATCCGGGCTCAAGAAGGGTGCCTCTTTAGTACAAGCTTGGAGTAGTTTCCTCAGAATACTTTCTGGCATGTCAAGAGGAGTACAGGCTGGATCACGATACACTCTGTCGGCTATCATTCCGATTGTCTCGTCCACAGGTACGTTGGTAAACAGCGATTCTACGTCCAACGAGGCTCTTATCCCTGTGGCCCGTGCGCCCCGCAGTAAGTCCACAAATTCCTTTGGAGACTTCAGGCTGAAGGCGCAAGGAACATAAGGAGTCAGCAGGCCGTTGAGTCGCTTCGCCAATCTGTACGTGGGTGTGGGTATCTGGCTAATGATTGGCCGAAGTGGGTTTCCAGGCTTGTGCGTCTTGACATTTCCATACGCATATCCAGGTTTATATTCCCCAATGATCTTTGGCAGGTGGAGTCCGGATTTCTTGGCGTTCACAGTTTCGATCAGTTTGTTGACCTTTGCTTTTAATTCGGCTGTAGTGTCCTTCGTTACCCTTTGGAACTTAGTTTGGTCAGAGAGTATGATGTTCATTTTCGCCAGATATTCGTCTTTTTTAAGAATGACATATATTGGCGACTTGTCACCTCTCCTGACAACTATCTCCTTGTTCTCATGAAGGTTTTTAGCTGCCGCTCTAAGCTCGGGGGACAGTATGGTGCTTCTGTAGTTGCCTCGATTCTTTCCTCCTTCTGCAATAAGTTCTGCTTGTAAGGTATCTTTGGTAGTGACCTTCTTTTGTGTCTCGAGGTCGAATATGTCATCCAACAGAATTTCCAACTCCACTTTCCGGGCCATTTCACTCGGTCTGGACATAACATGACAGTTTATGCCCAGATTTAGGAGAGTGACTTGGTCCTCAGTGAGGTTAATTCCTGCAAGGTTCAGGAAGCCATCTCTTGGTCGTGGAATTGCCATAGGTCCTCCATATAATGTTGTTAGTTTCTTGATAATCCTTGTTTCAGTGCTGAGGTGATGTTGGTCTGTGAGGATGTCGAGGTGTTGTTCAATGCGGGTACGGATACTATGGTCGATGTTGCTATTTCTCCACTCGTTTGTAGCATGAAGTAGTTGCGTTTTTTTGTCTTTGATTTCATTCTCTGCCTTGTATATCTGATCACGAATCAGATCCTGGCGATATTTTATCGTGAAGGCTTGATTCCTTGCTGCTGGGTCGTGCACTTTAACATTAGTATATTTTGGTAGCAGTCTTTCCTGTAGACATATTTTATTAAATATGACCGAAAAAGTAAGATTAATAATTCTAACACCAAATATCGCCAGGATCTGATTAGGCTCAGGAATCTGTACACCTGTTGATTGACGGTTGAGAGGCGGGACCAAAGAGCCAGAGCTCAACCCCCGCAAACACAACTAGGTGAGTACAACTAGGTGAGTACACACACACACACACACACACACACACACACACACACACACACACACACACACACACACACACACACACACACACACACACACACACAAACACACACACACACATACACACACACACACTGTTATGATCTCAGCCTGCAGGAGAAACGAGTCTCCCTCCTTGAGAGTTATTCAGCAAGCCTGACCTAACTAGAAGGTCTAGCAAATATTGAGGTGATAACCCATATGAAAAATGGTATGGTGGATTCAATGAGCAGTTTAAGATTATGGGCAATGAAGAAGAAAACAGATAAATGACTGGCTAGGAGATGTGGACATTTTGCTGGAGGCGTGAGGCTCGCTTCCGGAGGGGCTTTGACCTCACTTGAGTGCCAGACATCGCAGGGGGAAGCCGCGCTCCGTTTGAGCTCCCGCCAGAAGGGAACCCCTAGTGATATATCTCGAAGAGAAGAGAAGTGTGTAGACGTGCCAGCTGTGGAATTGAGCTGGGAACGTTGTGATCTCAAGTCCTGGTCGACGAGCATAGTTCAATAAGCTGCTCAGAGGCATTTTCGTGGGCTGTGTGGAGCGCCCTGACCAGACGCCGTCAGAGGGAAAGCGCCCTCGACCAGTTAACCTGTGGTAAGCACGATATACGCGAGTTCATAGTGATTGCTTGTAGTTGGTCGTGTGCCCAGCGACAGTAGCGATGTTTATTTATAAGTTAGACATGTTTTAATAAGGCAGAAGGCCTGAAATAAGAGAGTGGAGAGGGAGGAACACAGAGCGACGTCCATCCCCTCTGAGCGCTGGCGGGCGACTGAGGGAGCCTGGCTCCTGGCAGAGGAAGACCCTCCCAGCGAGTGAGGACCGCCGCCAGGCGAGGTGGAGTATGGACCCGCCCAAAACGGGGGAGTCCACTCTCACTGTATATAGAGGACAGATAGAGGTTGGAGGCAAACATATTGTGTGATTATTTTTGTTCATGTGTTAATGGGGGACATTTTTATTGGAGTGTCGATGGGTTGCAGGTTTGTCTTTTGGGAAGAAGTTGCTGAGAACTTCGAAGCCAGCATAGATGAAGTAATTGATGAGACTCCAAGGTAGTGGAGGAGAGGACCTCGAGCTGTGAGAAGCAGTGAAGAGGAGTGTCACGTGCTTCTGTAGAGGTGGTGAAGCACCATAGTTGCTCGAGGAAACTTCATGGTGTAGCAGCCAAGAGAGCTGTGGAGGAACCTAGCAGAAGTAGTAGAGCACCATAGTTGCTCAAGGAATCTTCATGATAGCAGCCTGGAGGAGCTGCAGAGGATCCTGGTAGTGAAGCCCGGAAGAACCTAAAGATATTAGGGTAGTGAACTTCCAGAGGTGGAAGGGAAGTTCTGGTGGATCACTTATAGGGAGTTGATAGTGTTTGGTTGTCATTAGCGTGCAAGACGCAGTGAGAGGTGAGTGACTGTTTGAATTCTTATGTCAAGGAGTGTTTTATACTGAAGTTTAGAGTTACAGTCGTAGGCTGGATTACCTACAGATGTATGCGTTCTAGGACTGATATTGATCGATTAATCATTGTTGTGTATCAATGAACATTTATACTGATATGTTATTGCATTCAAATGCTGATTTTCTTTGTACACATTTATAGATACATATATATATATTCTCTTGTTGATGGTGCAACAGTGTATGTAGACTTGATCAACTTGAGGAGGTTGATAGTATCAGGTGGCGAACCAGGAGATAGGATACCACTTGATAAGCTGATGATAGAGTTCTGATGGTGTTGGAGTGCAACCTGATTGTAACATTATAGAGTATAGGATTCATTATTATTATATGTGTGTATGTATTGTGTATGTGCTTTGTCCAGTAAATGTGTCACAATTTGCTGGTGTTTGCCCTTGTCCTAGTGAGGCTTCCCAGGAGGTAGTAAAGAAGGAGAGAGAAAGAGAGAAAGAACCAAGAACCACTGCTGTGGACAGGGTAGGAGGTAATACTAGTAAGTCATAGGGGATTGAGATCATATCTCATAAGGAGAGAGTGGGGAGTCACAGCGGCTCGAGTGGGTGTGTTCACGTGACAACGAGGCTAAGTGTTGGAGCCGCATCCCCTAAACGTGTGACGTTGAGCCCCTCTCCAAGAGCCAGAAGCGCCAAGGGTGATCTCCTAGTATAAGCACTCTACCGAGTTGTGGGTTGGGTTGTCCATAGAGAAGGATCAACGACGACAACACCAACCAACCCACAGTCTATAATAAATTGGGGGCCTGTCCGGGATAGTGAACTGACACACCCACACCCTGTCCAAGAGTGGATTTGTACACCCTTGCTGAAATAAACTGCGTGACCGCAGGTGTATACTCTCTCGCTTGGGAAGACTCACAGGACAAGATGGAGAAGGTGCAAGCGTTTGTGGAGTCAGGCAAGCCTGAGGACTTAGAAGGTTGCACGAGGGATCAATTGAAACAAATAGCAGAAAAATGTGGCATCAGGTTGAGAGCATCTAAAGTAGCTGGGATGAAGGATGAGATCCTGAGGCAGTTGAGAGCCAGAAGTGAAGCGGCAGAGCAAGGAGCCCAAAAAGGAGCTGAAAGTGGAAAGGAGGATGATGGGCAGGATGACGTGAGATCCCAGGGATCGAGTAGGAGCAGCAAGAGTAGCCGCAGTAGCAGGAGTAGCCGGAATAGGAGCTTGGAGAGATTCCAGTTAGAGCTCCAGATCCAACAACAGCGTGAGGAGAGACAGTTCCAGCTGGAAAAGATGAAATTGGAACTCCAGATGAAAAATGAAGCCGAGAAGGAAAAAGAGAAAACCAGACTGGAAATAGAAAAAGAGAAAACCAGAGTAAGAGAACTGGAGTTGGAACAAGAAAAAGAAAGAGCCCAGGTCGAAAAAGAAAAAGAGAGAACAAAACAAATGCAGATAGAAGCGAATAGAACCTTGGCTGAGCAAAGGATTGAACATGGGTTGCCAGAGAGCACCACCCAGGTATCACACCCACCAGATGTTAGGGTTAGGGAGAAGGACATTCCCTTGTTTGTTCCCGAAGAGGCAGAGAGCTTTTTCGAGCACTTTGAAAAAGTAGCCAGCATCAAGGAGTGGCCACAGGAGGAATGGGCCCAGCTGGTCCAGTTAAGATTGACCGGTGCAGCCAGGGAGGCATACACCCAATTGTCACTGGAAGAGTGCCAGGATTATGCCACGGTAAAGAGCAGCATATTGCGCTCGTTTTAGTTAACCCCAGAAGCTTATAGGAAGCGCTTCAGAGAGATGATCAAAGTTGGAGCGTGTACGTTTGCTGAGACAGCAAGGGATCTGGAAAGACGATTCCAAAAGTGGATTGAGGCTGCTGGAGTTGGATCTTACGCTGACCTGAAGCAACTGATGGTCATGGAGAAGTTCTTGGAGATGATGCATCCCGAAACAAAGTTCAAGATCCAAGAAGCAGGGATATTGGAGGTGAAAGATGCCGCAGATAGGGCGGATATGATTACTGAAGCATACAAGAGCTTGAGGGAGAACAGAGTGAGAAGCGAGGCGAGACACAGCAATGGCAGATCCAATGGAGTCTGGGGAGGAAGAAATTACGAGAGACCCAGAAGAGTCTGGGATGAGAAGAATTTTGATAAATGGGCAGATAAAAGTAAGTACCCTAAAACTCAGAAGAGTAGGTCGCGCACTTCGTCTGAAAGTGAGGATGGAGGAGCTAAACGAGAAACTAATCGTTATCCAGGGAATCAAGAGTCCAGTAAAGCTCCACAGAGTACGAGTAGTACGTCTGGCCCGAGGAACTCCAATACGAGTGGGCAGAGTCAGAGCTACTCTGGTACATATAGAAGAGACTTTTCCCAGATGAGATGTTACAATTGTAACGGATTGGGTCACGTGATGCGAGACTGTCGGCAGGGCAAGAGAGTTGTGACCCTGGCCATGTGTGACCCCCGAGGTAAATATACTAATGTGTTCCAAGACAAACCACAGAGAGCGAACTTAGTGAACGAGAGGTATAGGCCGTTCATGAGTAAAGGTTGGATCAGTATAGGAGGCCAACCTGAGGTAGAAGTTGGTATCTTAAGAGATGCCGGAGCTAATCAGAGCTTGATTACGAGAAGCCTGATTGGGAATGATCGACGGTTAGCTGGCAGGAGTAAGATGAGAGTATATGGGTTATTGTCGGAGAGTGACATGCCCGTTTGTACTGTCCAGCTAAGGTCGGAATATGTGTCGGCAGTGGTGATGTTGGGAGTGTGCCCCGACATACCTGTTCCAGGAGTCCAAGTGATCCTGGGGAATGACTTGTGCGGGACAAATGTGTTGACAAGAGTCATAGCGGAGACTGTGCCAGAGGAGTTCCCAGAAGGCCACGGCACGGGTGGGACACCTGAGAGTGTGAACCTGACTGACATCCGAGGAGATGAGTCAGGAGACCGCCAAGCCATTGAGTACCCTGTCTCGGTAGTGATGAAGACAGAGGTGGCCGACAAGGAAGACGCTGGAGGAGATGAGACAGTGTCAATTAAACCGGTGGAAGATATCGACGTAGATATAGCATGGCTGTTTGATGAAGGTCCAGCCCAGGAGAATGGAGTCTCGGTGAGGTCGAAAGTGAAGATGGCCCAGCCGAAGAAGAATCATGTGAAGAGAGCGGACCTGAGTAGAGCCCAGACTGCTGAAATTAAGAGTCGGAAAGCGAATGCAACTGTGCTGAGTAGGAATGAGGAAGGATGTGGACAGACTGAAGACGGGAATAGAGCGTCAAGTGGTCCACGAGCACAGAGGCATAGGGATAGTGGAGTTAAGTTGTTTGAGATGTCAGGAGTTGACATGTTTCAAAGAAAACGTGGAGGAGAGATAGTGAAGAAGAGTAATAGCCGAGAAAATGAAAGGAGAAGAGACAGTATGTGTGGAGAGATGCTTACGAGCACTCTAGGAGAGGTAGAGCAACATGTACGTTCGAGTGCTGTTGGATGTAGTACAGTGCTCGGAGAAACTTTTGGGGAACGAAGAAGAGTTGAAGGAGAAGAAATGGAGTTGTATAGAGGTGAAAAGTGTGAGAAGAGGATGATGATGCAAGCATGGATGAATAGAAGAAAGCCGAGGACTCGATGGAAGTCAAACAGGATGTCGCGGATAAATGAAGAGACGAAAGGGAGAATCGTCGGTGAAGACGAGGAAGTGAAGTATGATGACAGGAGGCGGAAGTATAATGGCAGTAGATGGAAGTATGGAGACGACAGAGGAGGTGCAGAGAGTAGACGTCTGACTCTGGACGTAAAGAGAAGAAGACGAGGAAACGGAGGGTGGAGACAGTAAGTAGAGTGGACCAATGGATTGCAGGCGTCCAAGGAGGACAGCCTAGCCAAGAGGTGCCAGAGGTGTCGGATCGTTTATGAGAAGATCATGTTTCTGGCTGTTGTGAGCCAGATGTTGCAAGGAGCAACGAACTAGTTGTAGACTCCTAAGGGAGTATGTAAACGGACTAACCGGTCGAACCAGTCGGTTGAAGAACGAGACAGTGTAGTGGCGGATGTATTATCCCGAGCCTAGCCACTAGAATAACTCAAAAATAAGGGGAGGGGAGTATTATGATCTCAGCCTGCAGGAGAAACGAGTCTCCCTCCTTGAGAGTTATTCAGCAAGCCTGACCTAACTAGAAGGTCTAGCAAATATTGAGGTGATAACCCATATGAAAAATGGTATGGTGGATTCGATGAGCAGTTTAAGATTATGGGCAATGAAGAAGAAAACACATAAATGACTGGCTAGGAGATGTGGACATTTTGCTGGAGGCGTGAGGCTCGCTTCCGGAGGGGCTTTGACCTCACTTGAGTGCCAGACATCGCAGGGGGAAGCCGCGCTCCGTTTGAGCTCCCGCCAGAAGGGAACCCCTAGTGATATAACTCGAAGAGAAGAGAAGTGTGTAGACGTGCCAGCTGTGGAATTGAGCTGGGAACGTTGTGATCTCAAGTCCTCGTCGACGAGCATAGTTCAATAAGCTGCTCAGAGGCATTTTCGTGGGCTGTGTGGAGCGCCCTGACCAGACGCCGTCAGAGGGAAAGCGCCCTCGACCAGTTAACCTGTGGTAAGCACGATATACGCGAGTTCATAGTGATTGCTTGTAGTTGGTCGTGTGCCCAGCGACAGTAGCGATGTTTATTTATAAGTTAGACATGTTTTAATAAGGCAGAAGGCCTGAAATAAGAGAGTGGAGAGGGAGGAACACAGGGCGACGTCCATCCCCTCTGAGCGCTGGCGGGCGACTGAGGGAGCCTGGCTCCTGGCGGAGGAAGACCCTCCCAGCGAGTGAGGACCGCCGCCAGGCGAGGTGGAGTATGGACCCGCCCAAAACGGGGGAGTCCACTCTCACTGTATATAGAGGACAGATAGAGGTTGGAGGCAAACATATTGTGTGATTATTTTTGTTCATGTGTTAATGGGGGACATTTTTATTGGAGTGTCGATGGGTTGCAGGTTTGTCTTTTGGGAAGAAGTTGCTGAGAACTTCGAAGCCAGCATAGATGAAGTAATTGATGAGACTCCAAGGTAGTGGAGGAGAGGACCTCGAGCTGTGAGAAGCAGTGAAGAGGAGTGTCACGTGCTTCTGTAGAGGTGGTGAAGCACCATAGTTGCTCGAGGAAACTTCATGGTGTAGCAGCCAAGAGAGCTGTGGAGGAACCTAGCAGAAGTAGTAGAGCACCATAGTTGCTCAAGGAATCTTCATGATAGCAGCCTGGAGGAGCTGCAGAGGATCCTGGTAGTGAAGCCCGGAAGAACCTAAAGATATTAGGGTAGTGAACTTCCAGAGGTGGAAGGGAAGTTCTGGTGGATCACTTATAGGGAGTTGATAGTGTTTGGTTGTCATTAGCGTGCAAGACGCAGTGAGAGGTGAGTGACTGTTTGCATTCTTATGTCAAGGAGTGTTTTATACTGAAGTTTAGAGTTACAGTCGTAGGCTGGATTACCTACAGATGTATGCGTTCTAGGACTGATATTGATCGATTAATCATTGTTGTGTATCAATGAACATTTATACTGATATGTTATTGCATTCAAATGCTGATTTTCTTTGAACACATTTATAGATACATATATATATATTCTCTTGTTGATGGTGCAACAGTGTATGTAGACTTGATCAACTTGAGGAGGTTGATAGTATCAGGTGGCGAACCAGGAGATAGGATACCACTTGATAAGCTGATGATAGAGTTCTGATGGTGTTGGAGTGCAACCTGATTGTAACATTATAGAGTATAGGATTCATTATTATTATATGTGTGTATGTATTGTGTATGTGCTTTGTCCAGTAAATGTGTCACAATTTGCTGGTGTTTGCCCTTGTCCTAGTGAGGCTTCCCAGGAGGTAGTAAAGAAGGAGAGAGAAAGAGAGAAAGAACCAAGAACCACTGCTGTGGACAGGGTAGGAGGTAATACTAGTAAGTCATAGGGGATTGAGGAGATCATATCTCATAAGGAGAGAGTGAGGAGTCACAGCGGCTCGAGTGGGTGTGTTCACGTGACAACGAGGCTAAGTGTTGGAGCCGCATCCCCTAAACGTGTGACGTTGAGCCCCTCTCCAAGAGCCAGAAGCGCCAAGGGTGATCTCCTAGTATAAGCACTCTACCGAGTTGTGGGTTGGGTTGTCCATAGAGAAGGATCAACGACGACAACACCACCCAACCCACAGTCTATAATAACACACACACACACACACACACACACACACACACACACACACACACACACACACACACACACACACACACACACACACACACACACACACACACACACACACACACACACACACACACACACACACACACACACACACACACACATAATAGCCCTCACAGAAACAAAGATCACGAAAACGATAACAAATGCAGTGTTCCCACAGGACTATTATGTTATGAGGAAAGAGAGGGAAGGAAGAGGTGGGGGTGGTGTAGCTCTGCTGGTAAGAAAAGGCTGGGATTTTGAGGAGATGGATATTCAGGGCTGTGAAGGTTTCAGTGACTACATAGCAGGTACTGTAACAAATGGAGGGAAAAAAATTATAGTCGCAGTCATATATAATCCACCACCAAATGACAGAAGACCTAGACAGGAATATGATAGAAACAACATGGCCACCATTAACATAATAGAAAGAGCAGCTTCTGTTGCTAGCAGGAATGGATATGGATTACTAATTATGGGAGACTTCAACCATGGGAAGATAGATTGGAAGAACAGAGACCCGCATGGAGGACCAGAAACATGGAGAGCTAAGCTGCTGGACGTGGCAACAAGAAACTTTCTAAGCCAGCACACCAAAGAACCAACAAGAATGAGAGGAGAAGATGAACCAGCAATGCTTGATTTGATATTTACCCTAAATGAATGGGATATAAGGGAAGTTAAGATGGAAGCGCCCTTGGGAATGAGTGACCACAGTGTATTGAACTTTAAGTACTTGGTAGAGCTAGGACTTATCTTCCCCAAAAAAGAACTAGGAATCAAAAGGCTGGCATACCGAAAGGGGAATTATGAACAGATGAGAAGTTTCCTAAGTGAAATACCTTGGGACACAAACCTCAGAGACAAGTCTGTACAGGGTATGATGGACTATGTTACCCAAAAGTGTCAGGAGGCAGTAAACAGGTTCATCCCGGCCCAAAGGGAAAAATCCGAGAAGCAACAGAAGAATCCATGGTATAATAGTGCATGTATCGAAGCGAAGAAACTGAACAAAAAGGCGTGGAGGAACTTCCGGAATAACAGAACACCAGAAAGCAGAGAGAGATACCAGAGAACCAGGAATGAGTACGTCAGGGTGAGAAGAGAAGCAGAGAAAAATTTTGAAAATGATATAGCAAACAAAGCCAAGACTGAACCAAAGCTACTCCACAGTCACATCAGAAGGAAAACAACAGTGAAAGAACAGGTACTGAAACTTAGAACAGGCGAGGACAGGTATACAGAGAATGACAGAGAGGTGTGTGAGGAACTCAACAAGAGGTTCCAGGAGGTCTTCACAATAGAACAGGGTGAGGTCACTGTGCTAGGAGAAAGGGAGGTAAACCAGGCGGCCTTGGAGGAGTTCGAAATTACGAGAGAGGAGGTCAAGAGACACCTGCTGGATCTGGATGTTAGAAAGGCTGTTGGTCCAGATGGGATCTCACCATGGGTACTGAAAGAGTGTGCAGAGGCACTTTGCTTGCCACTCTCCATAGTGAATAGTAAGTCACTAGAGACGGGAGACCTACCAGAAATATGGAAGACGGCGAATGTGGTCCCAATATACAAAAAGGGCGACAGACAAGAGGCACTGAACTACAGGCCAGTGTCCTTGACTTGTATACCATGCAAGGTGATGGAGAAGATCGTGAGAAAAAACCTGGTAACACATCTGGAGAGAAGGGACTTCGTGACAAATCGCCAACATGGATTCAGGGAGGGTAAATCTTGCCTTACAGGCTTGATAGAATTCTACGATCAGGTGACACAGATTAAGCAAGAAAGAGAGGGCTGGGCGGACTGCATTTTCTTGGATTGTCAAAAAGCCTTTGACACAGTACCGCATAAGAGGCTGGTACATAAGCTGGAGAGACAGGCAGGTGTAGCTGGTAAGGTGCTCCAGTGGATAAGGGAGTATCTAAGCAATAGGAAGCAGAGAGTTACGGTGAGGGGTGAGACCTCCGATTGGCGTGAAGTCACCAGTGGAGTCCCACAGGGCTCTGTACTCGGTCCTATCTTGTTTCTGTTATACGTAAATGATCTCCCAGAGGGTATAGACTCATTCTTCTCAATGTTTGCTGACGACGCCAAAATTATGAGAAGGATTAAGACAGAGGAGGACAGCTTGAGGCTTCAAGAAGACCTGGACAAGCTGCAGGAATGGTCGAACATATGGCTGTTAGAGTTTAATCCAAGCAAATGTAATGTAATGAAGATAGGGGTAGGGAGCAGGAGGCCAGATACAAGGTATCATCTGGGAGAGGAAATTCTTCAGGAGTCAGAGAAGGAAAAAGACTTGGGGGTTGATATCACGCCAGACCTGTCTCCTGCAGCACATATCAAGCGGATAACATCAGCGGCATATGCCAGGCTGGCCAACATACGAACGGCATTCAGAAACTTGTGTAAAGAATCATTCAGAACTTTGTATACCACATATGTCAGGCCAATCCTGGAGTATGCAGCCCCAGCATGGAGTCCATATCTAGTCAAGGATAAGACTAAACTGGAAAAGGTTCAAAGGTTTGCCAACAGACTAGTACCCGAGCTGAGAGGTATGAGCTACGAGGAGAGACTACGGGAATTAAACCTCACTTCGTTGGAAGACAGAAGAGTTAGGGGGGACATGATCACCACATTCAAGATTCTGAAGGGGATTGATAGGGTAGATAAAGACAGTCTATTTAACACAAGGGGAACACGCACAAGGGGACACAGGTGGAAACTGAGTGCCCAAATGAGCCACAGAGATATTAGAAAGAACTTTTTTAGTGTCAGAGTGGTTGACAAATGGAATGCATTAGGAAGTGATGTGGTGGAGGCTGACTCCATACACAGTTTCAAGTGTAGATATGATAGAGCCCGATAGGCTCAGGAATCTGTACACCTGTTGATTGACGGTTGAGAGGCGGGACCAAAGAGCCAGAGCTCAACCCCCCGCAAGCACAACTAGGTGAGTACACACACACACACACACACACACACACACACACACACACACACACACACACACACACACACACACACACACACACACACACCCACACGCACACACACACAAACACACACACACACACACACACACACACACACAAAAATGCAAGGACGCAGCAAACAAGTTTGTCCCAGTCCAAAAGGAAAACAGTGAAATGAAGATGAGAAACCCATGGTTTAAGGCAGCGTCTGGGATGCTCTCGGACGTAGGTTTGAACCCTCGTCACGGCCCTTGTCGATTTGTTCATATGATACATCACGCTATTGTGATTTATGTGTGTAAAGGGCTTAGTATTCCTCCTTGCGGAGTTCCATTTTCCAGCCCCTTTGAGAACGTTATTTTTCCTTGGAATTTGACTGTAGCTTCTCGGTTAAGCAGGCTTCCATTGGCAAAGGCAAGAGCGTGTCCTTTGATTTCCTTATCCACAAGGCAGCACAGTGTAACTGGAGCTTTGGCTAACTCGAAGGCTTTTTCTAGGTCTAGAAAAGTATGTATTCCAAATTAGTCATTGATGAGACAAGGGAGGCAAGGGCATTAAGTAGGCCAGAGAGAGGTGAGGAGATGGAAATCTTAGAGGAAGATAAGAGCAAGGCAAAAGGTACGGAAGGTAAGGAGTAATAAAAGGTAAAATAAAGGGATTAAGAATAGGAGCGCAAGAGAAACAAGAGAAAGAAAAAGAAAGAGAAAAAGGAAGGGTAGACTTATGTTAGGTCACGTTTGTCAGAAAGTTTAAAACATTTGAGTATATACTGTGGAAGGGAAGAATCAACAGTAACAAAGCCAGGACTCAGGTTCATGTTGGGAATGTTGTGTATCAGAGCCGATTCAACAAGACGGCGTCTGTGAAGAGTAGAGGCAGGAAATTTTATTTTAGAGGAAGACCAATCAATAGGATGATTAGAATCCCTCACGTGGCAGAAGAGAGCATTGTTTGTGTCTGTAGACTTAACACTTCTTTTGTGTTCTCTAAGTCTGTCATTAAATGTACGGCCATTTTCACCCAAGTATTGGAGAGGACAAGACGAACAGGAAATAGAGTAGACACCAGCAGCATTAGAAGCAGGAGGAGCAGTGTGAACCAGATTACTACGAAGAGTGTTAGATTGTCGAAAGGCGAGCTTTATGTCAAGAGGATGAAAGGTATTATTGAGGGTTTTGAGTTTAGATATGAAGGGAAGGCAGAGCACAGTGCTACGCATGTTGGAAGCATGTTTAGTATGAAAGAAATTTCGTTTAGCTTGAGAAGAGGCAGGCACAGTTGATATTTTTTTTTATAAACTTATCAACTTTATCAACAATTTTATACAACTATTTTGAATGCAAATGAAGTCCGAAAGGATGATCTGAATTTTTACAAATATCAGTGATATGAAAAAGAGTGAAAATGAAGTTCTTTGAATATAAATGCCTGAATGAGACCACATCGCAATTTTTGCTCAAGGACAAAATATTAAATAGTGACAACTGTAAATGAGGACCAGCCAGCAGCCTCCTGTTTAGATAGTACTTATAGTAACGATATGGACCATCATATATTTGTGGACGCAATGGACGGTTAGAAAGTACAAATTTGTACTATTGAATTTGGACAAACCGGAAAAGATTCTGTATTTATGTTGCTACTAAAACCTAACCTAACTATCCTAGGACAAATACACGCAATCTGAGGCCTAAAATAGTACTCATATCACAGCGTCTGGGTTGATCTCGGACGCAGGTTCGAATCCTCGCCACGGTCCTTGTGGATTTGTTCATAGTACTCATATATTAGGCGTAAAATACGCTATACTAAGAGTAGGAATATTTAAGTTTGGTTCTTAGTTCATTTTTTCTAGGTCTATTAAAGGAATTAAACCAAATTATACTATACAATATACCAATAAGTCAGTTTATGTAAGATAGTCCACATATTTACACAATCAACAGAAGGATCCAGAACCGGAAGATGAGTTGGAATATGTAGTGAGAGTTACACGTGACAAGAGCGTTTACCAGCGGTGAGTTATGCTGGACAACACCAGGCAAGGATGAGTCTCTTAATCAGGATCAAGAGACCCAGTGTCTTCATCTGACACTACGTACGAAATACAATGTGCTATCCTAACCAGAAACGAGCCCCAGCAACACACTCAACATAATCTACTGACACACACAGAAAAGGTGGATATATATGTGAGACACAACTTTAGATAGTACTTTGTATTTTGTACTTTTGGGACCATAACGTGCAGAAGGAGACATTAGTTCAGAGATCGGCCGGTAACGGACTGCGGCTCCCACTCCGAGACTAATGACGTAACGTTGTGACGACCACACTAATGACGTGACGCTGTGACGACCATACTAATGACGTGACGCTGTGACGACCATACTAATGACGTGACGCTGTGACGACCATACTAATGACGTGACGCTGTGACGACCATACTAATGACGTGACGCCGTAAGGACCATACTAATGACGTGACGCTGTGACGACCATACTAATGACGTGACGCCGTAAGGACCATACTAATGACGTGACGCTGTGACGACCATACTAATGACGTGACGCTGTGACGACCATACTAATGACGTGACGTTGTGACGACCATACTAATGACGTGACGTTGTGACGACCATACTAATGACGTGACGTTGTGACGACCATACTAATGGCGTGACGTTGTGACGACCATACTAATGGCGTGACGTTGTGACGACCATATTAATGACGTGACGCTGTGACGACCATACTAATGACGTGACGCCGTAACGACCATACTAATGACGTGACGTTGTGACGACCATACTAATGACGTGACGCTGTGACGACCATACTATATATATATATATATATATATATATATATATATATATATATATATATATATATATATATATATATATATATATACATATGTCGTACCTAGTAGCCAGAACGCACTTCTCAGCCTACTAGGCAAGGCCCGATTTGCCTAATAAGCCAAGTTTTCCTGAATTAATATATTTTTTCTATTTTTTTTATTTTTTTCTATGGTCTATTTTTTCGGTCATATATCTACGTTAATTTTAACTCCAATAAAAAAAATTGACCTAATACATAATGAAATGGGTAGCTTTATCATTTCATAAGAAAAAATTTAGAGAAAATATATTAATTCAGGAAAATTTGGCTTATTAGGCAAATCAGGCCTTCCATAGTAGGCTGAGAAGTGCGTTCTGGCTGCTAGGTACGATATATATATATATATATATATATATATATATATATATATATATATATATATATATATATATATATATATATATATATATGTCGTACCTAGTAGCCAGAACGCACTTCTCGGCCTACTATGCAAGGCCCGATTTGCCTAATAAGCCAAGTTTTCCTGAATTAATATATTTTCTTTAATTTTTTTCTTATGAAATGATAAAGCTACCCATTTCATTATGGATGAGGTCAATTTTTTTTTTATTGGAGTTAAAATTAACGTAGATATATGACCGAACCTAACCAACCCTACCTAACCTAACCTAACCTATCTTTATAGGTTAGGTTAGGTTAGGTAGCCGAAAAAGTTTGGTTAGGTTAGGTTAGGTAGGTTAGGTAGTCGAAAAACAATTAATTCATGAAAACTTGGCTTATTAGGCAAATCGGGCCTTGCATAGTAGGCTGAGAAGTGCGTTCTGGCTACTAGGTACGACATATATATATATATGTATGTATATATATATATATATATATATATATATATATATATATATATATATATATATATATATATATATGTCGTACCTAGTAGCCAGAACGCACTTCTCAGCCTACTATGCAAGGCCCGATTTGCCTAATAAGCCAAGTTTTCCTGAATTAATATGATTTCTCTATTTTTTTTCTTATGAAATGATAAAGCTACCCATTTCATTACATATGAGGTCAATTTTTTTAATTGCAGTTAAAATTAACGTAGATATATGGCCGAACCTAACCAACCCTACCTAACCTAACCTAACCTATCTTTATAGGTTAGGTTAGGTTAGGTAACCGAAAAAGTAAGGTTAGGTTAGGTTAGATAGGTTAGGTAGTCGAAAAATAATTAATTCATAAAAACTAGGCTTATTAGGCAAATCGGGCTCTGCATAGTAGGCAGAGAAGTGCGTTCTGACTACTAGGTACGACATATATATATATATATATATATATATATATATATATATATATATATATATATATATATATATATATATATATATGTATGTATGTATATATATATATATATATATATATATATATATATATATATATATATATATATATATATATATATATATATATATATATATATTGTCCCGAGGGGGTGGGCCGGGGCTCCACTAACACTCGGCTGCTAGGAGCTCAGAATGCAGAATACACAGCCCCTCCGAATCCTGGGATTCACCGGAGTCTCCTTGGTCCCACAGGAGAGGACAAGCAATGCCCACCACCGCAGGTCTTTGCTTCCACCACTAAAGGAGGGTGCCAGTGATTCACCCTGGAAGCCCTTCAGTCAACCACGGGGAAACTGCTATCAGCAGTTCCGGCCTAGACCCGTGGAGGAGTGGAGTGAAGGAAGACTCAGGCTTACCTTATAACAATAAATTCCCCTGTGTCTTGCCTGCCAGACAAAAAGGTTGCAGGAACTCCTTTCCCGCCTGCCTTCTCTATCTTCTTCTTAACAAGGTCGCCAGCTGGGTTAGTATTTCTGCACCCCAGCGATGCAGTTCAGTGGGTGTATTCTATACTGTTTGTTGCCAGAGTGTTGCTACTCCCATAGATCTGCTATTGGACTGTCGGCCCAGGGTAATCTCCCATAAAAGTCTGTGTGGCTTTACCTCTCTCCAGCCAGTACGTTACCTGTTGCCACCAGTCAGGCTCTGATACTAGCCGGATGGCTAATGGTACACTCTTATATAAGTCTGTGCTGGTTTACCACTCTCCAAGCGATAAGAACTTCTATAGAGAACGCGATGATCCCTAGGTGGTACTATGATAACCCTCGTGTATGCTCATAGAGAAATATTATAATGGAGGCACACTTAAAAACAATGGTAAAATGTGTGAATTTACTGACACAAATTACATGATCACACACACAATCACAAGCAATACATGAAAATGAAAATAAGGATAATAAATCTGGAGATCTTCAGCAACTCTTCTTTCACGACCTCCAACACTCCTTCAACTGGGCAGAAAGATACTCTCTCACAGGAGGGCCTCTTCACTACGTCGGCGCCTCTTCTTCAACTGTCCTGCCGTCCACACACACTATCCTCTCCAACAGTCCTGGACGCAAGCTGCCCTGCAGCCTATTCTACTAATAAAGTATTAATGCCATACTGCCACATACATAAGTAAATATTGTGGCCTATCTAGCTTTACCTAAGAGGTAAGGATGGAGGGAGCTGAACAAAATGTTGAAAAGGTTTTCAGGCTTGGAAAGTACAACAAGGACAGAGACCGAATGATAAAGGTGGTATTCATGAGCAAAATCGCGAAAGAGGAACTGTTAGAAACGAAGAGCTGCCTAGCAGATGTAGAGAAGTTCAAAAGAGTATTCCTGCAGAGGGATATGACAAGGGAAGAGAGAAAGCAGGCAGCAGACGTGAGGAAGGAGCGCAGGGAGAGCGAAAGGAATCGGGGAGCCACAACCCTGATCCCTACAATCTCAGAGGGGAATTGGGAACCCTCCTCAAACAGTGCAACAGCCACAGGGATTGGGGCACCACCCGCACATTCTACCCAACAGACCCCCAACCTGCCCCATCCCCTATCAGCCCCCCCACTAAGTACCCACCTAGGGCACCCTCCCCCACCCACCCCCCTCCTCCCACTCACCCCTCTCCCCAGGACCTCCCTTCTCCCACATCCCTCAAGCCCTCCTCTCTTCCACATGCCTTCCCGTCTCTCCCAACCGCAAGCCCTCCCTTCTCCCCCACCCCCTAAGCCCCCCACTCTCCCCCACCCCACCTAAGTCTTCCCCTCTCCCCCACTCCCCTAAACCCTCCCCTCTTCCTCACCCACCTCAACCTTCCTTTTTCCCCCACGCTCCCCAAGCCCTCTACCCTTTTCTTACCCCCCAAGCCCCCTCATCTCCCCTATCCCCCCACAGCCTCTCCTCCCCCCAAGCCCCCTCATCTCTCCTATCCCCCCACAGCCTCTCCTCCCCCCATGCTTCCCCTCTCCCCCCCCCAAGCCCTCCCTCCTCTACCAGTCTCCCCGTGCCAGGCCCCCACAGCTCCCACTCACCCCAGATCCCAAAGGTCCCCCCCAGAGGAGAAGCAGAAGAGAGACAGTTTCAGGGTGATGTACTTGAACATAGATGGGATCACAAGCAAGACAAGTGAACTAAGGGAAAGAGCGCAGGAAGTTAACCCAGATGTGATTGGACTCACTGAAACAAAACTCTCTGGAACCATAACGAATGCCGTGTTTCCCCAGGAGTACACAGTAATAAGGAAAGAGAGGGAAGGTAGGGGAGGAGGCGGAGTGGCCCTACTCATGAGAAAGGAATGGAGTTTTAAGGAGATGGCCATCCCGGGCTGTGAGGAGTTCAGAGACTACATAGCAGGCACCATGACAATGGGAGGACCAAGAATAGTAGTAGCAGTAATATAAAACCCTCCACCAAATGACAGAAGACCCAGTCAAGAGTATGAAAACAACAACATGGCAGTTAACACTATAATTGAGAGGGCAGCCTCTGCTGCCTGTAGAAATAGATCCCACCTGCTCATCATGGGCGACTTCAATCACGGAAGGATTGACTGGGAGAACAAGGAACCGCATGGAGGCGATGATACGTGGAGAGCCAAACTATTGGAGGTGGTGACAAGAAACTTTTTAACCCAGCATGTCGGAGAACCCACAAGGATGAGAGGCAATGATGAACCAGCGAGACTCGTCCTAGTCTTCACTCTGAACGACTCCGACATAAGAAAAATCGGTTTTGAGGACCCAGTAGGAATGAGCGACCACAGTGTACTGGTGTTTGAGTACTTGATTGAAGAAGGGTTATTGAACTCGAGGAGGGATACCGAAACCAAAAGGTTAGCATACCGAAAGGGAAACTATGAGGAGATAAGAAAATTCCTAACAGATATAGCATGGGAAACAGCGCACAAGGGAAAGACGGCCCAAGATATGATGGATTACATCACACAGAAGTGCAAGGACGCAGCAAACACGTTTGTCCCAGTCCAAAAGGAAAACAGTGAAATGAAAATGAGAAACCCATGGTTTAATCAGAGATGTGGGCTAGCTAAGCAGCAAAGTAAAAGGGCATGAAGAAACTATAGGAATAACAGGACACTGGAGAGCAGAGAAAGATACCAGAATGCCAGGAATGAATATGTCAGGATGAAAAGAGAGGCAGAAAGACAATACGAAAAGGACATCGCAAGCAAGGCAAAGACTCAGCCTAAATTGTTGCATAGCCACATCAGGAGAAAAACAACAGTAAAGGAACAGGTTATGAAATTAAGGATAGGGGCGGAAGGATTCACTACAAATGACAAGGAAGTGTGTGAGGAATTGAATAAGAAATTCCAGGAGGTCTTCACCTTAGAGCAAAGAGAAATTCCAGAGGTAAGTGTGGGAATAGCTAAACAGGAACCACTGGAAGAGTTCGAGATTACCAGCGGGGAAGTAAGGAAGTGTTTACTAGAGTTGGATGTGACAAAGGCTATAGGCCCAGATGGAATCTCCCCTTGGGTTCTAAAGGAAGGAGCAGGAGAACTGTGCCTACCACTCTCCATAGTGTATAACAAATCACTGCCAACAGGGGAACTGCCAGATGATTGGAAAGCAGCTAACGTAGTCCTGATATACAAGAAAGGGGATAGACAGGAGGCACTGAACTACAGGCCTGTGTTCCTAACCTGCATGCCATGCAAGCTGATGGAGAAGATTGTGCGAAAAAAACTAGTGGAGCATCTGGAGCGAAGGAACTTTGTAACACAGCATCAACATGGTTTCAGGGATGGCAGGTCCTGCCTCTCAGGGTTACTTGAATTCTACGACCAGGCAACAAAAATAAGGCAAGAAAGAGAAGGGTGGGCAGACTGCATATTTTTGGATTGTCAGAAAGCCTTTGATACAGTGCCACACAAGAGGCTAGTGCGAAAGTTGGAGACGCAGGCTGGAGTGAAAGGGAAGGTACTCCGGTGGATAGAGGAGTACCTAAGCAACAGGAGACAACGAGTCTGAGTGAGGGGTGAGGTCTCAGATTGGCGAGACGTTACAAGTGCAGTCCCGCAGGGGTCAGTCCTTGGACCTATACTGTTTCTGGTATATGTAAATGATCTCCCAGAGGGTATAGATTCGTTCCTCTCAATGTTTGCCGACGATGCAAAAATTATGAGGAGGATTGAAACAGAGGATGATAGTAGGAGGCTACAAGATGACCTAGATAGACTGAGTGAATGGTCCAACAAATGGCTGTTGAAGTTCAACCCGAGTAAATGCAAAGTAATGAAACTAGGCAGTGGAAACAGGAGGCCAGACACAGGATACAGAATAGGAGATGAAGTACTTAATGAAACAGACAGAGAGAAAGATCTAGGAGTTGATATCACACCAAACCTGTCTCCTGAAGCCCACATAAAGAGAATAACGTCTGCGGCATATGCGAGGCTGGCTAACATGAGAACGGCGTTCAGGAACCTGTGTAAGGAATCATTCAGAATCTTGTACACCACATATGTGAGATCAATCTTGGAGTATGCGGCCCCAACATGGAGCCCGTACCTTGTCAAGCACAAGAAGAAGCTGGAAAAAGTCCAAAGGTATGCCACTAGACTAGTCCCAGAACTAAGAGGCATGAGTTACGAGGAAAGGCTGCGGGAAATGCACCTTTCGACCCTGGAAGACTGAAGAGTAAGGGGAGACATGATCATAACCTACAAAATCCTCATGGGAATCGACCGGGTAAACAAGGATAAACTATTCAACACGCGAACAAGGGGACACAGGTGGAACCTGAGTACCCACATGAGCCACAGGGACGTTAGAAAGAACTTTTCGGTGTCAGAGTAGTTAACGGATGGAATGCATTAGGCAGTGATGTGGTGGAGGCTGACTCCATACACAGTTTTAAGTGTAGATATGATAGAGTCCAATAGGCTCACGAATCTGTTCACCAGTTGATTGACAGTTGAGAGGCGGGTCCAAAGAGCCAAAGCTCAACCCCCGCAAGCACAAATAGGTGAGTACACACACACACACACACGCACACAGACACACACACACACACACACACACACACACACACACACACACACACACACACACACACACACACACACACACACACACACACACACACACACACACACACACACACACACACACACACACACACACACACACACACACACGCACACAGACACACACACACACACACACACACAACACACACACACACACACACACACACACACACACACACACACACACACACACACACACACACACAAAAAAAAAAAAAAAAAAAAAAAAAAATTGCCCAATTTTTGTCTGCCAAAAATTTGGAAGACGGCCAATGTAGTCCCAATATACAAGAAGGGTGATAGGCAGGAGGCACTGAACTACAGACCAGTTTCCTAAACTTGCATTCCGTGCAAGATGATGGAAAAGATTGTGCGAAAAAAGCTAGTGGAACATCTGGAGCAAAAGAACTTTGTAACACAACATCAGCATGGGTTCAGAGATGGCAAATCATGCCTAACAGGATTAACTGAGTTCTATGACCAGGCAACAAAAATCAGGCAAGACAGAGAGGGCTGGGCAGACTGCATATTTCTGGACTGCCAGAAAGCTTTTGACACAGTACCACATAAGAGACTAGTGCACAAACTGGCGATTCAGGCAGGAGTGCAAGGGACGGTACTCCACTGTATAAGAGAGTACCTAAGCAACAGGACACAGCGAGTCACCGTGAGAGGTGAGGTCTCGGAGTGGCGGGGAGTCACCAGTGGAGTCCCACAGGGATCAGTCCTTGGACCTATACTGTCTCTGATAAACGTAAATGATCTTCCAGAAGGAATTGACTCGTTCCTCTCGATGTTTGCTGATGACGCGAAAATTATGAGGATGATCAGGACAGAGGAGGATAGTATGAGGCTACAAGATGACCTAGACAAACTGAAGGAATGGTCCGACAAATGGCTACTAATGTTCAACTCAAGTAAATGTAAGGCAATGAAACTAGGAGGAGGAACTAGGAGGCCAGTCACTGGATACAGAATGGGAGATTAAGTCCTTCACGAAACGGACAGAGAGAAAGATCTGGGAGTTGATATCACGCCAAACCTGTCTCCTGAAGCCCACATCAAAAGAATAACATCAGCGGTCTATGCGAGACTGGCTAACATCAAAACTGCTCTCAGAAACCTGTGTAAGGAATCCTTCAGAACCTTGTATACCACATATGTAAGGCCAATCCTGGAGTATGCAGCCCCAGCATGGAGTCCGTACCTTCTCAAGCACAAGACGAAGCTGGAAAAAGCTCAGAGGTATGCCACTTGGTTAGTCCCAGAACTAAGAGGCATGAATTATGAGGACAGACTACGTGAACTGCACCTCACGTCGCTGGAAGACAATAAGAGCTAGGGGAGACATGATCACCACATACAAAATTCTCAGGGGAATTGACAGGGTGGACAAGGATGGATTATTCAACACGGGTGGCACACGCACAAGGGGACACAGGTGGAAGCTGGGTACCCAAATGAGCCACAGACATTAGAAAGAACTTTTTCAGTGTCAGAGTAGTTAGTAAATGGAATGCACTAGGAAGTGATGTGGTGGAGGCTGACTCCATACACAGTTTCAAATGTAGATATGACAGAGCCCAGTAGGCTCAGGAATCTGTACATCAGTTGATTGACGGTTGAGAGGCGGGACCAAAGAGCCAGAGCTCAACCCCCCCAAACACAACTAGGTCAGTAAACACACACACGCGCGCGCACACAACAACTGACTAATTACAACCTCCCTCCCATTCTCACTATTCATGTTCCATCTGCCCCTATTCCCCCCACCCCCTCTATCCTTCTCCCTCCCAACCTCTCAACCTCTATCTGACTCCCAACCTTGCTACCTCCCAGCCCCTCTATGCCTATCAAACCCTCCCTAATCTTTAGACCCAGTATGACCTTCCTACTCCAGACCTACCTACCCAGGCCCTACCCCAGACCTTCTTACCTACCATCCTAGATGCCCCTACCCCCATTCGCCACCCAAGCACTCCTCCCGACTCCTTTCACCCCCTGGATCCCCCCAGCCCCTATTCACCCCGAAGACACACCCCCAGATCCCCCGGATCCCCCCCGGCCCCCAATCACCCCCAGACACCCCCAGATCCCCCTAGACACCCAGAGATAGAGCAAACTCTGGTACAATAGTTTCCTATGAAGGATCTCAAGGTTTGGTACACCACTGCTGATTGGGTATCTAAAAAATCAGAAGAGATAAAAGAAAGAGTGAGTGAGGCAGATCCTGACATAGTTGCAATAGTGGAAACTAAAATAAATGACATGATCTCGGATGCAATCTTTCCAGAGGCCTACCAGGTGATAAGAAAAGAGAGGACACAGAGACAGGGAGGGGAAGTGGCCCTCCTAACAAAGCGGAAATGGAAGTTTGAGGAAATCGGGTTACCAATGAGTGCACAAGCTTCATACATGGAACTCAGACAGTAGATGGGAGGAAGATTGTGATATTGGTAATCTACAATCCCCCTCCAAACAGTAGAAGACCCAGGCCGGATTATGATGACAACAACAAGGCATGCATAGATGAACTACAGAAGGCAGCAACACTAGCCCACAGAATGAGAGCGAAGCTGCTAGTCATGGGGGACCTAAATCATGGAGAGATAAATTGGGAATCAAGGAATCCCCATGGAGGGGACGAAACGTGGGAAGCAAAGTTAGTAGATGTTATAGACAGGAATTTTCTAACACAACATGTGAAGGAAGACACAAGGGAAAGATGAGGAGATGCACCGAGCCTATTAGACCTGATTTTCACCCAGAAAGTAGAAGACATCGAGAACTTGGAGCATAAAATACCTCTAGGGGCCAGCGACCATTGAGTCCAAGTCTTTGACTACTTGATGGAATTCAAACTTGTGACCATGGAACAAGAGGTCTGGGAAAGAGAGTTGACTACAGGAAAAAGGACTATAGGAGGATAAGGGACTATCTGGGAGAAGTGCAGTGGGAGGAAGAAATTAGAGGAAAAACAGTCCTAGATATGATGGACCTAGTCATACAGAAATCCCAGGAGGCCGAAGAGAGATTTATACCAACAGTAAAGAGAAAAAATAAGAGGGAATATAATAACCCATGGTTTAATAGACAGTGTAAGGAAGCAAAAATGGCCAGCAGGCAGGAGTGGAGGAAGTACAGAAGACAAAGGACAGAGGACAACAAGATCAGATGCAACAGAGCTAGAAACGATTACATTAACATAAGACGAACATCGGAAAGGGACTATGAAAAAAATATTGCGAACAAAGCAATAAAGCTACCTAAGTTGCAACCACAGCCATATTAGAAGAAAAATGCCAGTGAACGACCAAGTGACAAGACTAAGGAAAACAGAGGGGGGCATATACTGAAAGTGACAAGGAAATCTACGAGGCACTGAATGCCAGTTTCCATGGAGTGTTCACTACCGAGCCTGAGCAGCTCCCATTGTTAGAAGTGATCACCCCAGATGAAAGACTATTAGATATAGAGGTGACAGCAGAGGGAGGTAATGAAACAGTTGACAACACTGGATGCAACTAAAGCAGTTGGATTAGACAAAGTATCACCCTGGATACTAATAGAAGCAGCGCAGGCCCTCAGCGTGCCTCTGGCAATGATCTTTAATGAGTCACTTATGTCAGGAGAATTGCCCAGTTGCTGGAAGAAGGCAAATGCTGTACCGATCTTCAAGAAAGGTGATAGGGAGGGGGCACTTAACTATAGACCTGTATCACTGACAAGCATCCCCGGTAAAATACTGGAAAGAATAATTAGGCTACGACTGGTTGCACACCTGGAGAATGTTAGGTTTGTGAACAAACATCAAAATGGGTTCTGGAAAGGGAAATCGTGCTTAACAATTTTTTTTGGAATTCTAAGATAAAATAACGAGGATAAGACCAGACAGAAATGGTTTGGCAGACTGCATATTTCTGGACTGCCAAAAAGCCTTTGATACATTATCGCACATTAGACTGATGTTCAAGCTCGAGAGGCAGGCGGGGGTGGGAGGAAAGGTCCTAGCATGGATATGGAACTACCTAACAGGAAGGAGCCAAAGAGTTACAGTAAGGGGCGAGAAGTCTGACTGGCGAACAGTAAGGAGTGGAGTACCACAAAGATCGGTGCTGGGACCAATTCTATTTCTAGTATATGTTAACGACATGTTTACAGGAGTAGAGTCCTACATGTCGATATTCGCTGATGACGCAAAGTTGATGAGAAGAGTTGTGACATATGAGGATTGCAGTATTCTCCAAGAGGACCTGAACAAGTTGCAGAGATGGTCAGAGAAATGGCTACTGGAGTTCAACATGAGCAAATGTAAATTTATGGAATTGGGACTAGGTGATAGGAGACCAAAGGGACCATACACAATGAAGGGGAACTGCCTACCAGTGACGACGCGAGAAGAGACCTGGGCATGGACCTAACCTATCTCCTGAGGCACATATAAATAGGATAACGACAGCAGCGTACTCTACACTGGCAAAAGTTAGAACATCATTCAGAAACCTAAGTAAGGAGGCATTTAGGGCGCTTTAAACTGCCTATGTGAGGCCAGTCTTAGAGTATGCCGCCTCATCATGGAGTCCCCATCTGAAGAAGCATGTAAGGAAACTGGAAAAGGTTCAGAGGTTTGCAACGAGACTCGTCCCAGAGTTACAAGGGATGGGGTATGAGGAGCGCCTGAGGGAACGGTGCCTTACGACACTAGAAAGAAGAAGGGAGAGTGAGACATGATAGGAACGTATAAAATACTCAAGGGGGTTGACAGAATGGACATAGACAAAATGTTCACACGGAATAGTAACAGAACGAGGGGACATGGGTGGAAGCTGGAAACTCAAATGAGTCACAGAGATGTTAGGAAGTTTTCTTTTAGCGTGAGAGTAGTGGGAAAATGGAATGCACTTAAGTAACATGTTGTGGAAGTAAATACTATTCATAAATTTAAAACTAGGTATGATAGGGAAATAGGACCATAGTCAATGCTGTAAACAACCGATGCTCGAATGGCGGGATCCAAGAGCCAATGCTCGATCCTGCAGACACAAATAGGTTAGTACACACACACACACACACACACACACACACACACACACACACACACACACACACACACACACACACACACACACACACACACACACACACACACACACACACACACACACACACACACACACACACACACACACACACACACACACACACACACACACACACACACACACACACACACACACACACACACACACACACACATTGTCTGCAGGATTACCAATAAAGCAAGTGAACTGGCAGAAAGGGTGCAAGAAGAAAACCCCTGATGTAATAGGACTAACGGAAACAAAATTGTCAGGAGTCATAACAGATGCTGTGTTTCCAAAGGACTACTATATAGTAAGGAAAGAGAGGGAAGGGAGAGGAGGTGGAGGAGTGGCCCTGCTGATAAGGAAGGACTGGAGTTTTGATGAGATGGAAATTCCGGGCTGTGACAGATTCAGAGATTACATAACAGGAACTATAACAATGGGTGGACCTAAGATAATAGTGGCAGTCATTTACAACCCTCCCCTAATCGACAGAAGACCTAGACAGGAGTTTGATAGGAACAACATGGCAACCATTAATATAATAGAGAGAGCAGCTTCAGTTGCCTGCAGGAATGGCTCCAGACTCTTAATCATTGGCGATTTCAACCAAGGAAAGATAGACTGGGAGAATGGGGACCCACATGGTGGTGCAGATACGTGGAGTGCTAAACTCTTGGAATTGGCAACAAGGAATTTTCTGAGCCAGCATGTCAAGGAACCCACAAGAGTGAGAGGCAATGATGAACCAGCTAGACTCGACTTGATATTCACCCTGAATGAGTCAGAAATAAGGGAAGTCAAAGTTGAAGCCCCCATAGGAATGAGTGACCCCAGTGTACTGACCTTTGAGTATTTGGTGGAGGTAGGGATAACCTATCCAAGGATGGGAGTAGAGGGAAAAAGACTGAATTACCGAAGAGGAAAATATGACGAGATGAGGAGCTTCCTCAGGGGAATACCATGGGAAACAGAACTTAGAGACAAGAATGTGCAGGACATGATGGATTTTGTCACACAGAAGTGCCAGGAAGCTGTAGACAGGTTTATCCCCGTCCAAAAGGAGAAAAACGAAAAACAACAGAAAAACCCCATGGTTCAACCAGGAATGCAAGGTAGCGAAGCAACAGAGTAAAATAACATGGAGAAACTACAGAAATAACAGAACACCAGAGACCAGGGAGAGATACCAGAAGGGCCAGAAATGAGTACCTCAAAGTGAGGAGGGAAGCAGAGAGACAGTTTGGAAATGACATCGCGAGTAAAGTCAAGACCCAACCAAAGCTGCTCCATAGCCACATCAGGAGGAAAACAGCAGTGAAGGAACAAGTGATGAAGCTGCGAAAAGCAGAGAACAGATACACAGAGAATGACAAGAAGGTGTGTGAAGAACTCAACAAGAGATTCCAGGAGGTCTTCACAATAGAACAAGGAGAAGCCCCTGCACTAAATGAGGAGGCGGTAAACCAAGCAACCTTGGTTTGTTTGAATTTGACCTCACCAGTGATGAGGTCAAAAGGTGTCTGCTGGAGCTGGATGTGACAAAGGCTGTTGGGCCTGACAGAATCTTACCATGGATACTAAAGGAAGGTGCAAAAGCACTAAGTGTGCCACTCTCTATGGTGTATAACAGGTCACTGGAATCAGGAGACTTACCAGAAAGTTGGAAGACAGCTAACGTGGTCCCAATATACAAAAAGGGTGACAGGCAAGAGGCACTGAATTACAGGCCAGTTTCCTTAACTTGTATACCATGCAAGGTGATGGAGAAGATCGTGAGGAAAAGGCTCGTAGAGCATCTGGAGGGAAATAACTTTGTAACGCACCACCAACATAGGTTCAGGGATGTTAAATCATGCCTCACAGGTTTAATAGAATTTTATGACCAGGCAACAAAAATTAGGCAGGAAAGAGAAGGGTGGGCCGACTGCATTTTCCTGGATTGCCAAAAAGCCTTTGACACAGTACCCCATAAAAGGCTGTTAAAAAAGTTGGAGCAACAGGCAGGAGTAAAAGGGAAGGTGCTCCAGTGGATAAGGGAGTACTTAAGCAACAGGAAACAGCAAGTAACGGTGAGGGGGGGAGACATCAGAGTGGCGAGATGTCACCAGCGGAGTCCCACAGGGCTCAGTACTTGGACCCATCCTGTTTCTAATATATGTGAACGATTTTCAGGAGGGTATAGACTCATTCCTCTCAATGTTTGCTGATGATGCAAAAATTATGAGAAGAATCAAGACGGATGAAGATAGACAGAGACTACAGGATGACCTGGATAAACTGGAGGAATGGTCTTGAAAATGGCTGCTAAAGTTCAACTCGGGGAAAGTGTAAGGTGATGAAATTAGGGGAAGGGAGCAGGAGGCTGAACAGAAGGTATCATCTTGGAGGTGAAATCCTGCAAGAGTCAAATAGAGAGAAAGACCTAGGGGTTGATATCACACCGAACCTGTCCCCAGAGGCCCACATCAAAAGAATATCATCAGCGGCATATGCTAGACTGGCCAACATAAGAACTGCCTTTAGAAACTTGTGTAAGGCATCTTTCAGAACCCTGTATACCACTTATGTAAGACCAATCCTGGAGTATGCAGCTCCAGCCTGGAGCCCATACCTAGTTAAACACAAGACAAAGTTAGAGAAGATTCAGCGGTATGCCACCAGGCTCGTCCCGGAACTGAGAGGATTGAACTACGAGGAAAGGCTAAAGGAGCTGAACCTCACATCCCTGGAAAACAGAAGAGTAAGGGGAGACATGATAACCACCTACAAAATTCTCAGGGGAATTGACAGGGTGGACAAAGACAAACTCTTCAGCACGGGTGGTACACGAACAAGGGGACACAGGTGGAAACTTAGTACCCAGATGAGCCAAGGAGACGTTAGAAAGATTTTTTTTAGTGTCAGAGTAGTTAATAAATGGAATGCACTAGGAAGTGATGTGGTGGAGGCTGACTCCATACACAGTTTCAAATGTAGATATGATAGAGCCCAGTAGGCTCAGGAATCTGTACACCAGTTGACTGACAGTTGCGAGGCTGGACCAAAGAGCCAAAGCTCAACCCCCACAAGCACAATTAGGTGAGTACACACACACAGTAGGCCAGCGACGGTAGGAGACACGCGCGATTAGCGAGGTCCGCGGAAATTCGTCAATTTCTCGGGACATTGAAGGATTATTGAGGCTAGATCATAGTATCTGGCCTCTCGCAGTGTGTAACTAGCAGGGTGCTAAATAGCATAGTCATATCGCTAGCGATAGTGCGAAAAAAACAAAGTGTAGCTAGTGGAATCACCGGTGCATACAGAGTGGAGGACTGCGTAGTGACCTGACCTAACGGCCAGGTGGGACGCCCCGCCGTGGAACTGCTGACTGTGTTTGTTGGGTGGTGACTGTGACTCCAGAGATTGGTGTAGAAAAGAATCGACATCATCAATCTACTAGCACTTAGAGAATCACCAAGTGGAAGGCGACGACGGAGCACCATCGTCAACCATACATCATCATTACTCATCTAGTTGTGTGAGCGGGAAACAGTCTGGTATGTACCCCCCTCTCTGGTCAAGTAATCAGGTGTACAGTGTGAGGTAAAATATTATCAAATTCTTATTCAGGATAGTATATATATTTAAAATCTCAGTGTGGCTCATTCTGGGTAGAAGTTACCACTTACGGGAACTAGTGACACACGCACGCACGCACGTGCACGCACGCGCACGCACGCACACGCACGCACACATACACTCAAGCCCACGTTCGTATGCACGCACACACACATGCACACACATGCTAGAAGGGATTAACACCTTTTGTGGAAAGGAGATAAAACCTCTCATAATCCACCCCCCTCTCTTACCCCTTCTCTTCCCCCTCTCTTACCTGCCCCCCTCTCTTACCTCACCTCCTCTTAACCACATCCCACATGCACACACGTTCTCTTTCTCTCTCTCTCTCTCTCTCTCTCTCTCTCTCTCTCTCTCTCTCTCTCTCTCTCTCTCTCTCTCTCTCTCTCTCTCTCTCTCTCTCTCTCTCTCTCTCTCTCTCTCTCTCTCTCTCTCTCTCTCTCTCTCTCTCTCTCTCTCTCTCTCTTGCTCTCTCTCTCTCTCTCTTGCTCTCTCTCTCTCCCTTGCTCTCTCTCTCTCTTGCTCTCTCTCTCTCTTGACAAGGGACAAAATGGCAGGAGGCCGAAACAGGGACACGGGAAGCAGCCAGGGTGATCAAACGAAGGAATTGCTAACCCACGTTTGGGAGGAATTCAGGAGGGAGATGAATGAAATGAGGATTACAATTAACAATCTGCAAAGTGAGCTAACATCAGCAAGGGAGGAGATCAAATCTCTCACAGAGAAAAATAAAGAGACCGAGCATCAGATTATCATCCAAAGGGAAGGTGGGAATGCTACATTGGGAGGAAATGCCTCTGTACCTGAAACATTTGCGGATATACGGAAAAAGAGCTCAGAAGCAATGGACACAGTGAGGGAGGTAGCGATGCAAGCAGCTACGTCACAGGAAGCAGCAATGTGTACCACTCAACTGCTGGAGAGGAAAAGATCAGTGGTAGTTGCAAGCATCAAAGAACAGGAAGGATCCAACAGGCAAGAATGGAATGGCAAGGATAGAGAGGCAGTACATGGGCTACTGAAAAGGTTACAGATGGAAGGGGCAGTACATAACATTGAGAAGGTTTTCAGGGTGGGCTAGTACAACAAGGACAGAAACCGACTTGTAAAGGTAGTGTTCACAAACGAAACCACGAAGGAGGATATTCTCGAAAGGAAGAGTCGTCTGCAGCATATGGAGGGATACAAAAAATATTCCTGCAGAGGGACAGGACGAAGGAGGAGAGAGCCAGGGCAGCAGAGGCAAGGAGGAAGCGCAGGGAGAGAGGAGCAAATCAGGAAGTCACAGCCCCCAACACAACAGTCCCAGAGACAAGAGGGGAACCCAAAACCAGCATCCCAGCAACACCAGAGGGGAGGGCAACACCACCACCCCCCTCTGCATAGAAACCCTCCCTTCCCCTCACCCTACCTGCCCCCACCCAACCCCCCTCCCCCCATTCTGACCCTGACACCCCTTACCCATTCCCATCATGTCCCCCCTCCCACCTTTCCCCCCTCCCCCTTCATCCCATACCCTCCCTATCCCTCCTCGCCCCTCACCCCGTATCCTCCGTGTCCCCCCTATCTCCTTAACCCACACCCTACCTGTCCCCCCTTTCCTTAAACCCCCACCACCCACCCCAAAATCCTCTGAGACCCTGCAAACCACCTCACAGATCATCTGTTATGATCTCAGCCTGCAGGAGAAACGAGTCTCCCTCCTTGAGAGTTATTCGTCAAGCCTGACCTGATTAGAAGGTCTAGCGAATATTGAGGTGATAACTCATATGAAAAATGGCTGGTTGGATATGTATAACAGTTTAAGATTATGGGCGATGAGGAAGAAAACAAATAAATGACTGGCTAGGAGATGTGGACATTTTGCTGGAGGTGTGAGGCTCGCTTCCGGAGGACCTTGACCTCACTTGAGTGCCAGACATCGCAGGGGGAAGCCGCGCTCCGTTTGAGCTCCCGCCAGAAGGGAACCCCTAGTGATATATCTCTAAGAGAAGAGAAGTGTGCAGACGTGCCAGCTGTGGAATTGAGCTGAGAACGTTGTGGTGTCAAGTCTTGGACGGCGAGGAGAGTTTAATAAGCTGCTCAGAGGCATTTTCGTGGGCTGTGTGGAGCGCCCTGACCAGACGCCGTCAGAGGGAAAGCGCCCTCGATCAGTTAATCTGTGGTAAGCACGATATACGCCAGTTCATAGTGATTGCCTATAGTTGGTCGTGTGCCCAGCGACAGTAGCGATGTTTATTTATAAGTTAGACATGTTTTAATAAGGCAGAAGGCCTGAAATAAGAGAGTGGAGAGGGAGGAACACGGAGCGACGTCCGCCCCCTCTGAGCGCTGGCGGATGACTGAGGGAGCCTGGCTCCGGATGTAGGAAGACCCTCCCAGCGAGTGAGGACCGCCGCCAGGCGAGGTGGAGTATGGACCCGCCCAAAACGGGGGAGTCCACTCTCACTGTATGTAGAGAACAGATAGAGGTTTGAGGCAAACATATTGTGTGAATATTTTTTGTTTATGTGTTAAAGGGGAACATTTTATTGGAGTGTCGATGGGTTGCAGGTTTGTCTTTGGGGAAGAAGTTGCTGAGCACTTCGAAGCCAGCAGATGAAGTAGCTGATGAGACTCCAAGGTAGTGGAGCAGAGGACCTCGAGCTGTGAGGAGAAGCAGCGGTGAAGAGGAGTGTCACGTGCTTCTGTAGAGGTGGAGAAGCACCACAGTTGCTCGGGGAAACTTCATGGTGTAGCAGCCAAGAGAGCTGTGGAGGAACCTAGCAGAAGGGTGAAGCACCGTAGTTACTCAAGGAAACTTCATGATAGCAGCCTGGAGGAGCTGCAGAGGATCCTGGTAGTGAAGCCCGGAAGAACCTAAGGATATTAGGGTTGTGAACTTCCAGAGGTGGAAGGGGAAGTTCTGGTGGATTACCTGTAGGGAGTTGATAGTGTTTGGTTGTCAGTAGCGTGCAAGACGCAGTGAGAGGTGAGTGACTGTTGGCATTCTTATGTCAAGGAGTGATTTATTCTGAAGCTTAGAGTTGCAGTCGTAGGCTTGATTACCTACAGATATATGTGCTCGAGGACTGACAGTGATCGATTAATCATTGTTGTGTATCAATGAACATTTATACTGATATATGTTATTGCATTCAAATGCTGGTTTTCTATATATACATTATCTTGCTGATAGTGCAACAGTGTATGTAGGCTTGACCAACTTGAGGAGGTTAATAGTATCAGGTGGTGAACCAGGAGATAGGATACCACTTGATAAGCTGATAATAGAGTTCTGATGGTGTTGGAGTGCAACCTGATTGTGATATTATAGAGTATAGGATTCATTATTATTATATGTGTGTATGTATCGTGTATGTGCTTTGCCCAGTAAATGTGTCACAATTTGCTGGTGTTTGCCCTTGTCCTAGTGAGGCTTCCCAGGAAGTAGTGAAGAGGGGGAGAGAGAGAGAAAGAACCAAGAACCACTGCTGTGGACAGGGTAAGAGGTAATACTAGTAAGTCATAGGGGATTGAGGAGATCATATCTCATAAGGAGAGAGTGGGGAGTCACAGCGGCTCGAGTGGGTGTGTGCACGTGACAACGAGGCTAAGTGTTGGAGCCGCATCCCCTAAACGTGTAACGCTGAGCCCCTCTCCAAGAGCCAGAAGCGCCAAGGGTGATCTCCTAGTATAAGCACTCTACCGAGTTGTGGGTTGGGTTGTCCATAGAGAAGGATCGACGACGACAACACCAACCAACCCACAGTCTATAATACATCTCACCCACAGAACAGCTTCCCACACCAGCAGAATGCTCGCCAAGAAAGGGACAAGTAAATGAACAGAAGAAAGTGAGCTTCAAGGCGATGTACACTAATATAGATGGGATTTTAAATAAAACAAGTGAACTTGGAGAATGGGCACTAGAAGAAAACGAAACGAAAATCATAACTAATGCAGTGTTTCCACAGGGCTACTATGTAGTGAGGAAAGAGAGAGAAGGAAGAGAAGGAGGTGGTGTAGCTTTGCTACTAAGAGAAGGTTGGAGTTTCGAAGAGATGGTAATTCAGAACTGTGAAGGTTTCAGTGTCTACATATCAGGCACCATAGCAACTGGAGGACAGAAAATTATAATAGTAGTCATATATAACCCCCACCAAATGACAGAAGACCCAGACAGAAATATGATAGAAACAACTTGGCCACCATCAATATAATAGAGAGAGCAGCTTCTGTTACTAGCAGGAACGGATCCAGACTTCTAATCATGGGAGACTTCAACCATAGGGAGATAGATTGGGGGAACAGAGACCCACATGGAGGACAAGACACATGGAGAGCTAAGCTGCTGGATGGGGCAACAAGAAACTTTCTAAGTCAACAAGTCAAGGGACCGACAAGAATGAGAGGAGGGGATGAACCAGCCTTGCTTGATCTGATATTTACCCTAAATGAGTCGGATATAAGGGAAGTTAAGTTGGAAGCCCCCTTGGGAATGAGTGACCATAGTGTATTGAGCTTTGAGTACCTGGTTGAGCTGAGAATTATCACCCCCAAAAAAGAACAGGAAACCAAAGGGCTGGCGTACCGAAAGGAAAACTACGAGGAAATGAATAAATTCCTATGGGATATACATTGGGACACAGAACTCGGAACCAAGTCCGTACAAGACATGATGGACTATGTCACCCAAAAATGTCAGGAGGCTGTAAGCAGGTTTGTCCCAGCCCAACAGGAAAAAACAGAGAAGCAAAGGAAGAATCCGTGGTTTAATAGGGAATGTATGAAAGCAAAGGAGCTGAACAAAAGGGCATGGAGGAACTTCCATAATAACAGAACACCAGAAAGTAGAGAGAGATTCCAGAGAACCAGGAACGAGTATGTTAGTGTGAGAAGAGCAGCTGAGAAAAAGTATGAAAATGATATAGCTAATAAAGCCAAGACAGAACCAAAGCTACTACACAGTCAAATCAGGAGGAAGACAACAGTGAAGGAACTTAGGGTGGATGAAACTTAGGGTGGGCGAGGACAGGTACACAGAGAATGACAAAGAGGTGTGTGAAGAACTCAACAAAAGGTTCCAGGAGGTCTTTACAATAGAACAGGGAGATGTCACGGCGCTAGAAGAGGTGGCAGCAAACCAGGTGACCTTGGATAGGTTCGAAATTACAAGAGATGAGGTCAAGAAGCACCTATTAGAGCTGGATGTGCGAAAAGCTGTTGGACCGGATGGAATCTCGCCATGGGTATTGAAAGAGTGTGCAGGAGCACTTTGCTTACCACTCTCCATAGTGTATAGTAGGTTACTGGAAACAGGGGACCTACCAGAAATATGGAAGACTGCTAATGTAGTACCAATATACAAAAAGGGTGACAGACAAGAGGCACTGAACTACAGGCCAGTGTCCTTAACTTGTATACCATGCAAGGTGATGGAGAAGATCGTGAGAAAAAACCTAGTAACACATCTGGAGAGAAGAGACTTCGTGACAACCCATCAACATGGGTTCAGGGAGGGTAAATCTTGCCTTACAGGCTTGATAGAATTCTACGATCAGGTGACAAAGATTAAACAAGAAAGAGAAGGGTGGGCGGACTGCATTTTTTTGGACTGTCGGAAAGCCTTTGACACAGTACCCCATAAAAGGTTCATGCATAAGCTGGAGAAACAGGCAGGAGTAACTGGTTGGGCGCTCCAGTGGATAAGGGAGTACCTAAACAATAGGAAGCAGAGAGTTACAGTGAGGGGTGAGACCTCAGGCTGGCGTGAAGTCACCAGTGGAGTCCCACAGGGCTCTGTATTTGGACCTATCCTGTTTCTGATATACGTAAATGATCTCCCAGAGGGTATAGACTCATTCCTCTAAATGTTTGCTGACGACACCAAAATTATGAGAAGGATTAAGACAGAGGAGGACAGCTTGAGGCTTCAAGAAGACCTGGACAAGCTGCAGGAATGGTCGAACAAATGGCTGTTAGAGTTTAACCCAAGCAAATGTAATGTAATGAAGATAGGTGTAGGAAGCAGGAGACCAGATACAAGGTATCATTTGGGAGATGAGATACTTAAAGAGTCAGAAAGAGAGAGAGGCCTGGGGGTTCATATCACGCCAGACCTGTCCCATGAAGCTCATATCAATAGGATAACATCAGCAGCATACGCCACGTTGGCTAACATAAGAACGGCCTTTAGAAACTTTTGTAAGGAATTTTTCAGAACATTATATACCACATATGTCAGACCAATCCTGGAGTATGCGGCACCAGCATGGAGTCCATATCTAGTCAAGCATAAGACTAAACTGGAAAAGGTTCAAAGGTTTGCCACCAGACTAGTACCCGAGCTGAGAGGTATGAGCTACGAGGAGAGACTACGGGAATTGAACCTCACTTCGTTGGAAGACAGAAGAGTTAAGGGGGACATGATCACCACATTCAAGATTCTCAAGGGAATCGATAGGGTTGATAAAGACAGGCTATTTCACACAAGGAGCACACGCACTAGAGGACACAGGTGGAAACTGAGTGCCCAAATGAGCCACAGAGATATTAGAAAAAACGTTTTTAGTGTCAGAGTGGTTGACAAATGGAGTGCATTAGGAAGTGATGTAGTCGAGGCTGACTCTATACACAGTTTCAAGTGTGTATGGTGCTTAGTTAATAAGCACCAGGACTGACCAATCCTTATAGACGATCATTGGTGCGGTGGTCACGGTACTGTGTACGTTCAGGGGTGATCCTGGACGGCATGCCTTCGAATCTTGGCCGGATCAAAGAGTTCTTAGTGATCTATGGCTTGCTCGTACACACACACACACACACACACACACACACACACACACACACACACACACACACACACACACACACACACACACACACACACACACACAAGGTTCAAAGGTTTGCCACCAGACTAGTACCCGAGCTGAGAGGTATGAGCTACGAGGAGAGACTACGGGAATTAAACCTCACTTCGCTGGAAGACAGAAGAGTTAGGGGGGACATGATCACCACATTCAAGATTCTGAAGGTAATTGATAGGGTAGATAAAGACAGTCTATTTAACACCAGGGGAACACACACAAGGGGACACAGGTGGAAACTGAGTGCCCAAATGAGCCACAGAGATATTAGAAAGAACTTTTTTAGTGTCAGAGTGGTTGACAAATGGAATGCATTAGGGGGTGATGTGGTGGAGGCTGACTCCATACACAGTTTCAAGTGTAGATATGACAGAGCCCGATAGGCTCAGGAATCTGTACACCTGTTGATTGACGTTTGAGAGGCGGGACCAAAGAGCCAGAGCTCAACCCCCGCAAACACAACTAGGTGAGAACAACTAGGTGAGTACACAATTAGGTGAGTACACACACACACACACACACACACACACACATCTTGGGTTTTGTCTATTATACAAAATAGACAAAACCCAAGATGCAAGAAGATTACAAATTCTTGAGGCAATTCACATAAGAATAGAGCGACCTACCATGAACACCCAAATCACGGAACTATTTACTCTACCCACCATGAGAGTAAGGACAAGACAAGAACATATCGATGCCAACACAGAAGACAATGTCCAACATAATAGGCCAATTACACTGGATTAATCTTTGTGTTTAGATAGGAGCTGCCTCGTATGGGCCAATAAGCCTTCTGCACCCTCTATGTTTCACCTCACATTTATCCCTTATGTATCCCTCCATGTTTTCACCTTTATTGTATTATCACCTGACCCAGTGCGGGTATAAAATCAACTAATATATATATATATATATATATATATATATATATATATATATATATATATATATATATATATATATATATATATATATATATATATATATATATATATATATATATATATATGTCGTACCTAGTAGCCAGAACTCACTTCTCAGCCTACTATGCAAGGCCCAATTTGCCTAATAAGCCAAGTTTTCATGAATTAATTGTTTTTCGACTACCTAACCTGCCTAACCTAACCTAACCTAACTTTTTCGGCTACCTAACCTAACCTAACCTATAGAGATAGGTTAGGTTAGGTTAGGTTAGGTAGGGTTGGTTAGGTTCGGTCATATATCTATGTTAATTTTAACTCCAATACAAAAAAATGACCTCATACGTAATGAAATGGGTAGCTTTATCATTTCATAAGAAAAAAATTAGAGAAAATATATTAATTCAAGAAAACTTGGCTTATTAGGCAAATCGGGCCTTGAATAGTAGGCCAAAAAGTGCGTTCTGGCTACTAGGTACGATATATATATATATATATATATATATATATATATATATATATATATATATATATATATATATATATATATATATATATGTCGTACCTAGTAGCCAGAAAACACTTATCGGCCTACTATGCAAGGCCCGATTTGCCTAATAAGCTAAGATTTCCTGAATTAATATATTTTCTCTAATTTTTTTCTTATGAAATGATAAATCTAACCATTTCATTACATTTGAGGTCAATTTTTTTTATTGCAGTTTAAATTAACGTAGATATATGACCAAACCTAACCAACCCTACCTAACCTAACCTAACCTATCTTCATAGGTTAGGTTAGGTTAGGTAGCGGAAAAAGTTAGGTTAGGTTAGGTTAGGTAGGTTAGGTAGTCGAAAAACAATTAATTCATGAAAACTTGGCTTATTAGGCAAATTGGGCCTTGCATAGTAGGCTGAGAAGTGAGTTCTGGCTACTAGGTACGACATATATATATATATATATATATATATATATATATATATATATATATATATATATATATATATATATATATATATATATATATATATATATATATATGTCGTACCTAGTAGCCAGAACGCACTTCTCGGCCTACTATGCAAGGCCTAATAAGCCAAGTTTTCATGAATTAATTGTTTTTCGAGTACCTAACCTACCTAACCTAACCTAACTTTTTCGGTTACCTAACCTAACCTAACCTACAAAGATAGGTTAGGTTAGGTTAGGTAGGGTTGGTTAGGTTCGGTCCTATATCTACGGTAATTTTAACTCCAATAAAAAATATTGACCTCATACATAATGAAATGGGTAGCTTTATCATTTCACAAGAAAAAAATTAGAGAAAATATATTAATTCATGAAAACTTGGCTTATTAGGCAAATCGGGCCGTGCATAGTAGGCTGAGAAGTGCGTTCTGGCTACTAGGTACGACATATATATATATATATATATATATATATATATATATGTCGTACCTAGTAGCCAGAACTCACTTCTCAGCCTACTATTCAAGGCCCGATTTGCCTAATAAGTCAAGTTTTCCTGAATTAATATATTTACTATAATTTTTTTCTTATGAAATGATAAAGCAACCCTTTTCTCTGTGTATGAGGTCAATTTTTTTTTATTGGAGTTAAAATTAACGTAGATATATGACCGAACCTAACCAACCCTACCTAACCTAACCTAACCTATATTTATAGGTAAAGTTAGGTTAGGTAGCCAAAAAAAGCTAGGTTAGGTTAGGTTAGGTAGGTTAGGTAGACGAAAAAACATTAATTCATGAAAACTTGGCTTATTAGGCAAATCAGGCCTTGAATAGTAGGCTGAGAAGTGCGTTCTGGCTATTAGGTACGACATATATATATATATATATATATATATATATGTCGTACCTAATAGCCAGAACGCACTTCTCAGCCTACTATTCAAGGCCCGATTTGCCTAATAAGCCAAGTTTTCATGAATAAATGTTTTTTCGTCTACCTAACCTACCTAACCTAACCTAACCTAGCTTTTTTTGGCTACCTAACCTAACCTTACCTATAAATATAGGTTAGGTTAGGTTAGGTAGGGTTGGTTAGGTTCGGTCATATATCTACGTTAATTTTAACTCCAATAAAAAAAAAATTGCCTCATACATAGAGAAAAGGGTTGCTTTATCATTTCATAAGAAAAAAATTATAGTAAATATATTAATTCAGGAAAACTTTGCTTATTAGGCAAATCGGGCCTTGAATAGTAGGCTGAGAAGTGAGTTCTGGCTACTAGGTACGACATATATACATATAAAAGTTTGTGAGGGTACCACCTCTGGTGCCAATGTGGGGACCCATAGCCTCGGAGAAGAAAATAAAAAGTATTCAGAGGAGACCTTGTGGTCTCTCACTGAACACTAATATTATCTTCTCCTACCACCCCCATTCTTTTGTATGTACATATATATATTTACTTTATTTGAACTTTGTTACAAAAAAGGAGTTACATATGGGTTACAAAGATGGTTGTCATAGGTTGTCGAGTTCCTCCAGCTCCTCAGATGGCGGGCAGGAACCCTGGATGCAGTGCGCATTTCCCCTCTGTATCGCCACACTGAGGCGCTGGAAAAGAAAGCTTGCAGCTCTCGGGTCCCTTGTTGTTTCAATGAGCCTAGAACCCAGTTCCTTCAAAAAACTGGTAGCACTTTTACCCCAGGCGCCGAGCGTCTCAGAAGCAATGGGGACAAAATTGTAGTGGTGATCCAGTTCTCTATACTTACGGGATTTGGCTGCTTCCCTGTGGGTGGCAGCGCCACCTGGTTGTGCAACACTGAGGTTAATGTAGGTGTTAGCCAGGGTTGATACGCACGTGTAGTCCCATACCAACTGCTTGCCATTCTTCCAGGGGTTCACTGTGATACCATCCGGGCGACCAATAAGAGCATCAGAGTTACGGGGCGTTAGGTAACGGGGCTCTCTTTCAGCTGGGCATCCAGCTGTAGTGAGGCTCCTCTTGATGATGTCGTTAACTTCACTGTGCCTCGAGTGCCATCCCCCTGTGCTTTGGCAGAGTAGGCCATGGTGACCGTACCTGTCAGCCACCACCTCGCCGCAAATACACCTATATCTGGTGTGGATTGGGGCAGCAAGGCGGAGGGCCACAGCAATTCGGAGGGCGTGTGGTGTGAGACGCGTGCCAGTTGCCGACATTGGGGTTGCTAACAGGAAATCCCCTGCATGTGGTGCTGCTACTGCTGTGAGGCGAGCAATGTCGTGTTGTGTTGTTGCAGCACCCAGGCACTCTGCAGCAACTTGGTCTACAATGGGACCATCCCAGCTGGATTGCTTGTGGGATTTTGGGGATGGTGGTTGAGGTGATTGGCCTGCACGAGAGGGCCACTCTGTGGCACAGCGTGTAAAATTGGGATCATGTACACCTGCCAGCTGATGTAAGTGGGCAGGTAGAATTTCCTTCACAAGGTCGTCGGATGCTGATAAGGAGGACAGGAAGGCTGGAACAGCGATTTGCGTTGCTGTTCGAACTCCGAGGCCCCCAAGTCTTACGGGAAGAGAGGCTTGTTTCCACTGTAGGTCATCGAGAGAGAGGTTAAGGGCTTTTTCTAGCATTGATTTCAGTAACCGGTCATACTCACTTAGTTTTATATATATATATATATATATATAATTACTTAATACTACTTACTTAATATATATATAAATATATATATATATATATATATATATATATATATATATATATATATATATATATATATATATATATATATATATGTCGACATATATATATATATATATATAAATATATATATATATATATATATATATATATATAAATATATATATATATATATATATATATATATATATATATATATATATATATATATATATATATATATATATATATATATATATATATATGTCGTACCTAGTAGCCAGAACGCACTTCTCAGCCTACTATGCAAGGCCCAATTTGCCTAATAAGCCAAGTTTCCATGAATTAATCGTTTTTCGACTACCTAACCTACCCTAACCTACCTTTTTCGGCTACCTAACCTAACCTAACCTATAAAGATAGCTTAGGTTAGGTTAGGTAGGGTTGGTTAGGTTCGGTCATATATCTACGTTAATTTTAACTACAATAAAAAAAAATTGACCTCATACATAATGAAATGGGTAGCTTTATCATTTCATAAGAAAAAAATTAGTGAAAATATATTAATTCAGGAAAACTTGACTTATTAGGCAAATCGGGCCTTGCATAGTAGGCCGAGAAGTGCGTTCTGGCTACTAGGTACGACATATATATATATATATATATATATATATATATATATATATATATATATATATATATATATATATATATATATATATATATATATATATATATATATATATATATATATATATATATATATCGTACCTAGTAGCCAGAATGCACTTCTCAGCCTACTATGCAAGCCTCGATTTGCCTAATAAGCCAAGTTTTCCTGAAATAATGTTTTTTTCGACTACCTAACCTACCTAATCTAACCTAACCAAACTTTTTCGGCTACCTGACCTAACGTAACCTTTAAAGATAGGTTGGGTTAGGTTAGGTAGGGTTGGTTAGGTTCGGTCATATATATCTACGTTAATTTTAACTCCAGTAAAAAAAAATTGACCTCTTACATAATGAAATGGGAAGCTTTATCATTTCATAAGAAAAATATTTGAGAAAATATATTAATTCAGGAAAACTTGGTTTATTAGGCAAATCGGGCCTTGCATAGTAGGTCGAGTACAACGTTCTGGCTACTAGGTACGACATATATATATATATATATATATATATATATATATATATATATATATATATATATATATATATATATATATATATATATATGCGAACAAGCCTGAATGGTCCCCAGGACTATATGCGAATGAAAACTCACACCCCAGAAGTGACTCGAACCCATACTCCCAGAAGCAACGCAACTGGTAACTACAGGGCGCCTTAATCCGCTTGACCATCACGGCCGTCAAAAGGAAGTGATAGCCGAGGCTATTTGAGCCACTTCCCCGACGGCAACTCGGATGGTAATCTTGGGCATAGCATTTCACCAAATCACCTCATTCTTTGGGGCACACGTGAGGAACACAAATGCGAACAAGCCTGAATGGTCCCCAGGACTATATGCGAATGAAAACTCACACCCCAGAAGTGACTCGAACCCATACTCCCAGAAGCAACGCAACTGGTAACTACAGGGCGCCTTAATCCGCTTGACCATCACGGCCGTCAAAAGGAAGTGATAGCCGAGGCTATTTGAGCCACTTCCCCGACGGCAACTCGGATGGTAATCTTGGGCATAGCATTTCACCAAATCACCTCATTCTTTGGGGCACACGTGAGGAA